>NW_026622875.1:24833879-25142500 GCF_023065955.2 Ursus arctos | reverse complement strand
CCTCCTTCTATGAGACCTTCTGTTGTGCAACCACCTCCAGAAATACCTCTTCAATGATGAGGGAAAGAGCAGAAACTCCTAGCCATAAAACTGAGAAATAGGACACTACTTGTTGTAGTGAGGCTTCCAGCAGCTCAGCATTAGTTGCCCTTGAGATTTGGTGTAGAGAAGCACAACTCTTCTTCAGAGAGCTTTAGTTTTCAGATGTGAAGGAGCATAAATAGAAATTCTGTTGGCTGCCAGGAGGGACGTGACCTGCAGCCATAGGACAGTAACAGGAAAATCATAGATGCCTCCTTGAAGCGATTCTAATACATTTGGAAATTTGTTGGGTGGGCATTTTAATGATTTCTCTTTTAAGGATAGTACTCCTTTAATTGTTTGTTTGATTAGCAGTTAGAACATGATACAGGTGTCAAGTGCCACCTGCCTCGCTTTCTGTAGAGTACTGGTTGGCTGCACATTAGAATCACTTGGTCAGATTTTAAATATACCAGTGTCAGGTGGTCCGTCCTAGACTAATTAAACTACAATTTTTGAGGGTAGTACGTGGCAGGCGCATGTTATTAAAAGGTTTTCAGGTGCTAATGAGCAGTCAGGGTCAAGCACTGCTGTTGAAGGAAACAATGACACAAGTAAATAAGGTCTCTAGAGAGGGAATAAACCAAATGGTAAATAATGTTCCCCACAGATCTCAAATTTTCCTCTGGAATGGCCAACAAGAAGCATCACTGGTGTTCCCTTCTTTCCTGGTTCTTTCCGTTCTTTACTGGTTGAGATGCCAAAGGTGGCTGGCACAATGGACACTCTGCAGAGATCTGTTGAGAAATTGATAGGTACTTGGCTTAATGGGTGTTAAAATGGCCTGAAGATGCATCAGGCTAAGAGAGATTGAGGTAAATGGAATGAAGTTGGATAAAAACTGTCTGAATCATCAGGACTTAAAAAAGAGAATTTGATTCCATCTTTGCAAAATGTATTATTAGGTTTCTGGTAAGTTTAAAGTCAATTTCCATAGACAAACCCTTTTCATCCAATTAAATCAGATATTACACCATTAGATAAGCTCAATGTCAGTGATAGCTTCCCAACAATAGTATTTTAGAGTCATGACACCCCAGAGTTATTCAATGTGCCCACTGTGTACCAAAGAATGTTCTACTAGGCATATAGAAAAAAACTTGACTAGAAGAAGAAAGACAAGAAGTAAAAATTAAAGTGTCTGTAACTTTCAGCTGCCTGGAAGTCTAAGCCACTTTCCAGTGGAGTTTAGTGAGAGGTTGCCAGGTGATGAGCTGACCACTGCAAGAGAACGGAGGCCATCGATTTCCTTATCATTACATACTCATTGAATGCTTTATCTTTGTTGCAGTGCAAAGGACTTTGTGAATTCTCAGCATTCCCTTGAATAAGAAAATTTAAAAATTAAAAAAAATATATATGGCATGACTCCTCCCCAACCTTTACAAAATAACTCAATATTTTGAGGTGCTTTGGATATTATATTTTTACATCTAGCAATTTTTTTAATGTTAATATATGTAGTAAATTTACCATCTAATTTACTTACAGAGGTACCTGAACTGGATTGTATCTGTATTTTCTTGCCAATTATTCACTGTTTGAGATTTCACTACCTAGGCAGCAGGTTGTCCAGGACTGGCACCTCCTCCTCTTTCCCTGGCTGAAGTTGTGGGTCCTACCAGCACTACTGAGTATGAGCAGGCAGCCTGAGATGATGAAATGCACATCAGGGAACTCTGTTCTCTGTTAGGTAGCCATGTTGGCTAAAATAATTTGGCTTATTTATGAATTTCCGTCATCCAAGCTGGTCTCTGCCACTCCTCCTGAGGACTAATCCCTGGCCCTTTCTGTCTCTCTCTCTCTTTTTTTTTTCTTCCAATAGGCCTAGAATGTCTAACCTTTACCCTAATTTTGGAGGTGCTATAGCTGCGTGAACCACTGATCCTGTTGCCAGCTCTCGTGTCTCTGGCTGGCCTGGCCTGCTGTGAGCCAAACTGGAGCAAGGCCTAGGGCAGGAGGAGATCCTTTCCTTTGTTCCCTGATCCTGGCAGCACCAGGCCTGGCAGGTGGCAGGTTCTTACTGGGAAGGTGAACAACCGATGAGGGGGAGAAATACGGGCGAGACATGTCAGAAAGTTCTGTTTTTTCTTCCACTGTAGTTTGTGCTTTGAAAACCAGTCTTGAGAGGCATCCAAACCCTCTGAGATGAAAACGCACATCATTTTGCATGTCCTAGTGATGGGGGTAGGGGTGCAGGGAGTCAGGGAATTAATATTTCGGATCAGTCAGCTCCTTGCTTGTCCAGGTGTCTTTGGAAACCACCTCTTGTCAAAGAAAAGGAACAAATAGAAAGGAAGAAAGTAGGGGGTGGGGGAGGGAGAAACAGAAACAGAGAAAGGCCTTTGCTGAGCCCATGCCTTTGTGCACCGCATTCAAACTGATTTGTACCCTTTGTAGTCTTAATTATTTGTGAGAGCGGGATAACAGGAGTACCCAGCTCACCCATTATTTCCTGCATAAAAAAAGGCACACAGAAGCCGCTGATCATTTTTGAATTAGCAAACATGATACTAAAAAAAAAAAAAGCATAAAAAAATTCATTAATACCATCAGGGATTAGGAGGCTGATTAAAGTGTAGCTGTTAGCGTATGCAAATGAGCGATAGGCATTTATCGGGGCCTGTGCAAGCTGTCTTGGAGCTGTAAAGCCCATGTATGTTTTTCAGCTGATTAAAATAGTTTTAAGTTCTGGAGAATTTTTTTTTTTTTTTTTGTAGGGAATTTAAAAAAGAGACCATCATCTCTACTTTCCCTTTTGGCAAAATTTCTCTAAAGTATACTCCAACCATTCCACTTGACTGCACTCTCTCCGGCAGCCTCTCCTCCTTTGAGTGATGAGCATGCTGCATCCCAGTTACAGCAAGTGGAGCTCTTTTCCATATTTCCATATTTCTTTCTCTAAGAGTTTTCCAGAATTCCTATGGCAAGTCAGATGGGTCCCAGGATTCCAGGTTCTCCCCCAAGATGACCATCCCTCCTCCCCAGGCTAAAGGCAAATGAAAACGTACTTTTCACTCAAGTGCTCCCATACTTGAGAGGAGTCTGTCCTTACTCACTCCAGAGTCTTGGTTCTGTGAAGCAAGGAAGGGTAGAGTGAATGAGAAGGTGAGGGCTGGAAGATCAGGGTAGATCTATACTAACACAGACAGGGGTGAGAGCTGGGTGGTCCTGGCTGCCCTTGGCCTTGAAGCAAAAGCCTTGTGATGACAAGGAAGGAGAGAGGAACTTCACTTTGGGTTCAAATCCAAATCCCATTTTCAAGACTTTCTGTTAGCATCGGAGAGAATTATTTTCACTTCTGGGACTATTTTCACTTCTAGGACTACAGAGGACTACCCACTGACTAATGGCCTATGGATAACAGTCATAATCATTATTGTTGCTTATTAAGCAATGACTGTGTGCTAGGCACTGTTATAAAATCTTTTCATGTTTAATCTCATTTGATCCCCTCTACAAATATAGGAAGTAAGATAAGCTCCTATTCTCTGTAAAGAATAAAATAAATCCAGAATGTGACCCCTTCTCAGTGTCTATACTGGTTCAAGCCCCTACCTTCTCTAATTTGGTCCTGCAGTATTTTTCCTAGCTGGCGCCTTGCTTCTTCTTTTTTTTTAATAATATTTTTTTATTATATTATGTTAGTCACCATACAGTACATCCCTAGTTTTTGTTGATTCTAATCTTGCTTCTCCCATCGGTCCAGTCTATTCCAAGGATAGCAGGCGGAGGGATGCTTTTATCATACAGTCACATCATGTGATCCCTCTGCTCAAAACTCTCAGCAGTTCTTTTTCAATCATGGAGTAAAGGCCAAAGTCTTTTCAGTGGCCCACATGGCTGTATAGTCTGCCCTTCCACACTCTCACCTTATTTTTCTTCTGTCTCCCTTATTATAGTTCAGCTACAATTGTTGGGTTCCCCAAACGCTCCAGACACATTCCTATCTTGCCAGATTTTTCTTTCTTCCATAGCACCTATTTCTTCTAATACAGTTTATACTTATTATGTTTATTGTCTATTGAATCCAGTTAGACTATAAACTCCTGGAGGGAACCCAGCTAGACTATAAACTCCTATTTTATTCACCATTGTATCCCACATATCTAGACTAAGCATTTATTATGAGCTCAATAGTTACTTGTTGATTCAAGGAACTCCAAAGTAACTTGTAACAATTCTCAGAAATAATAAAATGTATGATGAAAGCCCCGAGGGCCTGGGACCATGTCTGTCTTGATTATCACACTATCCCTAGCACTTAGCCTATGGTAGACAATAAATAAATATTCACTGAGTAAATAAATAATTGGGACTAAACTTGGCAAATAATATTTCTCTGCAAAATATCCATTTTTCAGTTCTGGTCACACATTTAAAAATAAATAAGCTCAGCCAGTTGTACATAAAGAATGATTCTTTTTAGATCCAAATATTTATTTAGAAAATTTTTTTTTTTTAGTCTGACAATGGCAAGTTTTCCCTGAAAAGTGTTTACATTCTCTATTTTGAGCTGAAATAGAACCATCTGAGCTCCCTTTGGGGTGAGTATTCTCTAAGACCCAAGGTTGTATGAGAAGCAAAACCAGAGTAAGTGCCAGTTCCATAACTCCCTGTGAGGCCCTGAGCCCAAACCCAGGTTCTGAGAGGGGTGGACTCTTGGTTTTGCCATCTTCCAAGCCCATTTTCTTGTCTTCTGAGGAGCTTCAATGTGAAGTCCAGGAAGAGGGCTTCCCTGGCTCAGTGAGTCATGGCCCAAGGAATAAGTTGGCTGGCAGATGGGAATAAACTAGAAACTGTTGAAACGTCAAACAAAGGAGCTAATTTATTGAGCATTAACTTTGTTGCCCAATAGCAGTTGTAGGGGTGAGGAATGGCAGAGAGGATGGAAGAAACATTTTAAGACAGCCTTTGGCCTTCAGGGTTTAAAATTAGCTAGTGAATTCAGGCAGGCTCACAGGACACCTGAGCCATTGTGGGATCTGGTCCAAGGAGAGGGAGGGGAGTCAGTAAAGGTTTAGGAAGTGGCCTTTGAAGGAAAGGACAGATTAAAGCCTTCTGTGTTGGGGAACCATTGCACAGAGCAGGAAAGGGGAGAGAAGAACAACAGTGAGTAAAATGGTTAGTGTGTTGGCGTGGAGACTGAAGATCAAATTAGAAAGGTAAATGAAAGTCATTTTGTGGAGAACTTGAATGTCCCACTAAGTGCTGCAGTCTTTGCTCTGTGGGTAATAGGGAGTTCCTAAAGCAGGGTCAGGACAAAGGTGAGGAAAGGGAGGCATCTGCCTCAGGTGCAAAATTTAAGAGGGTGGCAAAACACTCAGTAATTAAGATAAATAATACCTTAATGAAATATTTTAAAAACTCAAACTGACAAACTAGAGCCATGCTTTTTGTAAATAAAGTTTTACTTGAAGAGTTTGAGTTGGGGAATGGCATGTTTCCTGTTTTGGAAAGTTGATCAGGTGATGGACAGGTCATCTGGGAAGGCTGGTTTGAGACCAGGTCCTGCCTCTGCCTCAGTGGTAGGAGAAATGGTAGGTACAGTAAGTGGTGCAGGAGATGCCCCTCACCCTGCTCCCCCCCATCTTTCTGGCTTCTGCATTCTGCTCTCTGCTGTTCCCAGAGATGGTGAGGCTATCAGAATTGAATGGGAGAGACAGATATGAAAACCATTACCCAAGTCAGAACATAGTAAGGGCGTAAGAGACACATCAAGTAGTGTGGAAGGGTTGGCTGATTCCAGTTGTAATGGTTCTAGATGGTGGTGGCACCTAAACTAGACTTTGAAGCATGATCTGATTTGGTTCCAGTTCTAGCTCTATCGTTTACTAGCTGTGTTATCTTGGGTAGGTCATTTGACTTTTTTGAGCCTTATTTTAGGGAAAATAATAATATTTTCTCACAGGGCTGTCAGGAAGTTTAGTTGAGATATTTTAGTGTGGTGCTATTGAGGATTGTTATTATTAATAACATTTCATAGTTCAGTCATAGCATAGTTCTTTTGTCAAGTAACAGATAGTTCTGTGAGTGAAGATTGCACTGGAAATTCTAGTTTTCTTGAATGAAGTACAGCCATTGTTAAGTAGCAGAAAGGTTTGAGGAAAAGCCAGAGTGATATCTAATGATTTCTCAGTGACTAAATTAATCAATAGATCAACTATTGCATGCTTATTGAATACCGGTTATTTGTAAACTAGGCATTGTGGCTGACTCAGAGAAATACAAGACATAGTCACTGTTCCCAGTGAGCCTAGAATCTGGTAGATAAGACTATATATGTTGGACATCCATTGTGTTGCAGCTGATATCATTTGGTTTTTTCCTAGTAACAGTATTTGGATTTTTTTGTGGGAAAACACTGTGTCCTCCTCTCTGTCCAAGATAATGTGACTGGTATTAGAGCTGATATCAGTCCAAGTCCTGGATAGACCTTTGGCTCAGCCCCCACCAATTAGTGCATTGCCTTTCCCCAGCCACCATGACGGGTTTGGGGATGGGCACATGACCCAATCAGAGCCATTGAGACTCAATCAGACTTTTGCTGCCCTGGCTGTTTTTCCCACTTGACCTGAACCCAAGAGGAGGTAAAGTTGAAGTTGTACTAAGTATCCTGCCACTACAGAGAAAAGCCATTCTAAAAATGGGACCCAATTGCAGAGCCAAGAGAGGGTAAGAGAGAAAAATATCCTAGTGATTATTTGAGCCACAGAACCACACTATATTTGAACTTAGATTTTTTTCAGTTATTGGGTGAACAAATTCCCTTCTTGCTTAAGCCAATTTGGGCTAGGTGTTCTGTTCCTTGTGACACCAAAAGCATCCTAACTAATGCAGTTAATGTTATTTCATGAAAAGGCTTATCACCAAAAAAATAAACAACTCCCTTTTCCTCCTCAGGTAAAATACTGATAAATAACGAACAGAAATCTGTCATGGTTGGCTAATGAGCAGTGTGGATACAACAATGATTGTAAGCAAAGGGGGGGTCCCTACTCCAGGAATTGGTGGCTATAGGAGGCAGCTTCTCTCACCCTATCTTCCTCGGCAGCCGCCATTGACCCTTGTAATTGTCACGAAGGGCTGCCTTACAGCTTTGGGAGCCAGGTGGTTGGTCACATAAGGCTTATGCCAACTCTCAAGTGCCATTCCTTACCAATGGGAGGGACACTGATCCAGACTGTCTGGAGTGATGGACAACATAATTTAATGTTGGCTTAAAACAGTGTCTTATGAGACGGTGAAACTTTGCAATAAGTTTTGTCCAGTCTCTACCACTCCCTGACTTCTCTTCTCTATATATGTCCTATTCCCAGCTCCTATCAGCATATGTTGTTTAACATAAGCCTCATGCACAGCTCCCCAGTGTTCTTCAGCAGACTACACAGAAGGAGCAAGAGACCTTGCAAAATATATACTTCACCTCTTTGACTTGTTCCCAATGAGGGGACTTCTGGTTCTATTCAATACAAATACCTAAATTACTAATTCATACTAAGGACAAAATATAACCATTGGCCTATGACAAACTTAACATTTATAGGATAAGATATCAATATATCACCTTGAAAAGCCTTATGAAGTACTTCCTGTACCTCATCTTCATTTTAAGATTGCTCACACAGGTTCATGTATTAGTTTTATCCTCTTTTTCAAATCAAAGATAATGGTGGTGTTATATTTTATTAGTGTATCTTCCTTTCCTCCTTATATGCATGGATATTATCTATTGGTCATAATTTAGGGAACTAAATACCAGAAAAACACATTTCGCCATCACTATTCTTCTGGACCATGTCTTGTTAGTACCACGGATTAGCTGTGTGTGTCAGAATGGCCAAATCTCTTGTTCACATTTTTATTTGTCTCCTTTTAGAGATTGTCTGCATTATATAAATTACATCTTTTGAGCAAAAGTATAGTAGGTCCAGGATGGAATTATTAGCTCATGGAAAGGAATTGATGGAAAATACCTTTTCTGATAATAGGGCGTATGTGACTAGTCAACATGTTGGTACAACTGAGCCTAGCTAGCATCATTACAGAGCATACTCCGAAAATTGAGTGAATTTTTCTCATGGTAAACCTATTGTCTTTTTGTCAGTACTCATCTATAGCAGGTGAATTTGTTTTGGTTTGGTCTTAAATGTCAAGAGAAACTATAATGAATGTTTTGTCAAGATATTTGATATTAGTTCTCTTCCTTGTGCCAATAATTCCATTCCTACACCTTACTAAAAAGACGTGTTATTTGTATGATGCAGACAATGTCTACAAGGAGACAAATAAGGATGTGAACAAGAGATTTGGCTGTTCTGACGAAGCACAACTAGTGAAGCCTGCTTTGCCTGAGGTGAAGGCTGAGGCTCCCACATTCGCTGGCCGTAACAAATCGAAACGAGAGAACCTGTCCTTTGTATCCAATTCAGTGGCATAGATTAAGACCTAGCCATAAACCAGCACTGGTTTCTGCTCCTGATGACACCATTATCATTTTTAAACTTATCATTTATTCATTAAAGCAACCCCAGAGCTTATGGGATTGTCGACAGAACATAAATACAAACATAAAAATAAATCACAATCAAAGTCCTTTAGAGCTGCCTGGGACTTCAAGGTCAACTGGTCCAATCCCCTGTTGAAGTGATGTAGTCATCAGATTCTTTACCTCTGTCCCCAAAGTCTTCATTTCTAAAGTCTCCTCTAAGATGAAAGACCTCCTTGAGGAGCTCACTAGCTTTTATTCTTTTATCTGGCCCAAGAGATAATGTATCTGAAGTTTGCCTTAAGTGAAGTAATATTAGTTAAGTAAAATTAAGTTGCCTGGAGTTTGTCACACCTCAGCTGAGACCTCTCCATTTCAGGCTATGGGCATGCCTCCCTATGGACCTCACATCCTTTGGTCTTTTCAGGCCCAGGTTGAATATGATGACTTCTCCTCAGCTCTCTTCCTACAGTGAGTTTGCTAGTCCTTTGGTCATTGATGTAACCTAGCTGGGCACCTTTTCCAAAACATCTGTGCTTACCTTTAATTGATATGTGGTGCTGGGTAAAATGATAGCATATAACTGTATTGAATAGTAAGATAAAAATCGTTTCATACATACACAACCTAATACACGTATACATATATGCACACTCCTTCAAGTTATATGACCTTGCACATATAACAACTTCTTTGGGCTTCAATTATTTTCCGTAAAATGATGGGTTAGAATAGATAGTATCTGTGAACCTTTCATGGATCTGTTCTGATAGATGAAGACTAAACACTTATATTCTCAAAGTAAATATAGAAGGTAATTGTACTCAGATATTCCCTGACAAATTGAACCATTTGAGTAGGATGGAAGAAAAAAGGTTTGTTGTAAATCTCTTCCCTTGAAGCAATTTGCCTGTGCAGAGCCTGCACCTGATTTCCACTCTTTTAGGAAACCTTACTTAGAGGCCTTGGATGTGCTTCATTGGTAAAATAAAAACCCTTGATGAGCTGGACAGCACGTTAATGAATGGTCTACTTAAGTACTTCAGAACTGGAAGCTTGACTTTAGTTCCTGCTGCCAGTGTTATCTTTGATACAATTCATTTCACTTTGTCCATTTTTCTACCTGTAAACAGTGATCCCATGTGACTTTACAGTAAGTTTGCAAACCAAATTTCATACTGCATTTGAATTTTACCACGTATATAGTTCAGAAAGCTTTGGGGCTCAGTTAAGTGTCTGACTCTTGGTTTCAGCTCAGGTCATGATCTCAGGGTTGTGAGATTGAGCCCCGCTCAGGCTCTTTGCTCAGCACAGAGTTTGCTTGAGATTCTCTCCCCTCCCCCTGCTCCTTCTCTCTCTCTCTTTCTCTCATAAATAAATAAATAAATAAATAAATAAATAAAATCTTAAAAAAAAAAAAGAAAGCTTTGTAGGTCACAGTTTTTTACATGCATGTAGATACTCTGAACTAGATTACATCCCCTTGAAAATAGTAATTAAGGGCAGCATTCCCGACTCTGACCTTTACCTTCGCATACAGCAGGATTCAGTAAGCCTTGGTGAGTGGTTAACAGTATGCCAGAATCCCTTTTCCAACGTCAACCTTAAAAGAAAGAAAGAAAGAAAGAAACAAGATTTGTAATAAGGAACTTGAGTTTTATCTCATTTTTAACTTTTTCTTTTCCTTTATACTATCAACAATCATGGTGAACAAACTTAACATTCTACAATGTTTAAAGGGAGAGAATAAAGTGGAAACAAGATGGACAAGCTGCAGAGCACCGTGTATGAAATATAAATGTCTGAGTAGTACTTGTTCTTCCAACAAACTCTACGATGTGGTTTTCTAGCTATTTATATTTCATGACTATAAAAAAAGAATAAAGTTTTAGGTGAAAAATGAACAATGAAGTTATGGAAGATGCTTACAACATTATATTCATTGTTCGAAAAAAACAAAATCAGCCTAAGCTAAAATGTCTTGCTGATGTCCCTAAAATATTCCATCTTTGGACAGAACCATTAACTATTTTTAAAAAGCCAATAATCAATAAGTCTTAATTTGTTGCACTGACATTTGTGCAGGTTTCATCTAGATGAAATTAATTAGAAAGAAAATGGTTTCTCAGCGATTGGCGAGAGGAAGGGAGTCCGTGGCAAGATAAGTTTGACCCTGTGTCGTAGAAACATTTTAATGAGGTTAAGCCTCAGCGTATTTGGATCTGGCTGCTTGTTGAGTGTGCACTGACATTTCTAATGGGCTACTCGAAGCTTCTGAAATGGGCCAATGACTTTGAAGGCATTTTGTGGGTGACTGGAGTTCTAGGTAGATAAATTATAATAAGACTGAATAAAATGTATATAGTTTGTGAAATGAACATCTGGAAGAAAGAATTATAAAGAACAATCTCACCAAGAACACAGCACTCCTCCCTCCACATTTCTCAGCTGATACTTTAGTTTCTGAATACCATTAATTGAAGTGAAGTCAAATCCTAATTTGTTGGCACCAAAGGACACCATTCCTGTGTGAGGGATCCTCTGCCCAGCCCTGGCTGTGCCATTCACCAGGAAAAACCAGGTTCTGAGAAGCGTAGGGAAGAGATATTCATCCCAGACTTCTCAGGGGATAGCACTTGCTTTAATTGCTTTAGGAACCCTTCGTATCAATGAGACTAATGGAATTAGACAAGAAAATACTAGCAAGACTTGATCAAATACATTGGATTTCCCCCGTGGCATATAATTAGGTTAAGGGGAGTGATTTAGAGTAAACCCAAGGTGCTGGGTCATCATTAACCTAAGTCTCCAGGGTAGACCAGAAGTGCCTGGACACTGAGGTTTTTAGCTTTGGGGTTACATGTCACTTGGAAGAAATGCTAAGCAGCCTGGCAGGTCAGTTCTGCTCAGGCCTAGGGCCTGCAGAGGGGTGGTGGAAGCTGAACTTGGGGGGATCCCTGCTATCAAATGACTGCTGTCTTTTAAATGGTCTTTTCCAATATGGGGCTGTTCTCTCCTCCTTGTGTGACCTTGCTTTCCCTCTTGGGCAAACTCAGAAGGACACTTTCTGTTGGGCAAAGGCTCTCCCAGCAGTTATAAGATGATAGCAGTTAGGTGAACAAGGAGGAGACAAGAAGACTTAAAAAAAAGAGTCATAGACAAAATGTGTTTATGAAAGTATCTGAGGTTTATGTGAAGCTTAAAGAGGTTGTGGGCATCAGCAGGGTGTGCACTGCCTTTGGGTTGCCTTTGTTTAGTATGATAACAGTAATGAGAGGAAACATCTATTTTGCAGTCACTGTATATCAAGTACTGTACTAAGTGTTTCACGTGCTACTTTCTTTAATGCTCATAGCAACCCCACAAGACACTTTACAGAGAAGGAACTAAGGCACAGAGAATTTAAGGAACTTACTGAAGGTCACACAAGTTGGCAAGTAGATGAAGCCAGTCTGACTGCATTTTGCTCACCAGTTACAACTGTTGTGACTCATCCAAGTTGGTCTCACTGCTAAAGAACATCTTTCTGTGGTAGAGTATTAAAGGGGTGAATAATGGCTTCCTGGAGGGGATGGTAGATAAGATTGAATAAGAAAGTTAAAAAGAAAGAGTCCATAAAAATAAAGGGAAATCAACATTAATGGTGGTGACGCATGACACCATGGAGAAAGGAGAATTTCTGTATCATTACAGCTACACAAGTGTGAGATTCTTCACATAGAGGGTGAATCTGTGTTTCTCTGATAAGACCCATCCAGAGGCACATGGGGTGGGGTGACAGGAATCCAGATAATCCCCCAGGAAAGAGGAGTGTCTTGCAGGTGGGAGAAGAAAGGAGACTGACACGTGTAACCAAATATGATTCAGTCAGAGGTGGGCTGCCATCTGGGATCATAAACTTAAAACATGGCCAAATAGACTACAAGACTGAAAACACACATCCCCTCACAGTTCTGCTGATTTGCATACCTTCATTGAAAAATATTAAGTTAGACTTCACTGTATGTCATGAACTAGGGAGACAAAATTAAATGAGATAGCAACTTTGCCTTCAAGAAGCTGAAGGTTGAAAAGATGTAAAAGCAAAAATTGCAGCAGAAGGAAACTTGTGATGGATGCTAAAACAGAGGTATAGAAATATCACAGTTCAGACCCAGAGGAGGTAGAGGTCAGCCTTATGTGGGATAGTGTTTAAAGTCTCAGAACATGTAATATTTATAAATGAAGAGAAGCACTAGGTAGAAGTAGGGAAGAGGGGTTATTTGGGTAAGAGAAAAGGAGAAATGGAGTCCTCTAAATGATTTTCAATTTTGGGTAGGAAGTCAAAAGTCTTGTGAGTAGAGGGAGAATTTTCTTCTTCCCTCTTAGTTTGTTAAAAGAAAAGAGGCCATGGTCAGTGAAGAGTAGATTATGGATGATATTGAAGAGAAGGATTTGTCTTCCCAACCTACCTAAGAACTGATGGATAATGACCAAGGACACATTCCAAGGCTGTCTTTGATTAAGGACCCACAAGCTTGCTACAGAGCCTTTCAGCCAGAGCAGCAGAGAGAAACATAAGCTTGGGGAAGTTGGACACTTGGAAGGATGATGTGTATGATTTGTGAAGAAAAAGCATCATGGTTCACCTAAAGGATTATATGATGGGGAGTTCGATATGGGATTTTAACGCAGGTTTTGTAATGTGACCTTGGATAACTGACTTCCCCTCTCTGGATCTCAGTTTCACTTTACTCTCTGTAAAATGAAGGGGTTGGACTGGATGGCCATTAAGTTTCTTTGCTGTGACACATTCTAATTTTCTTTTATTCTAATTCTCTGGGAAATGGGTCAGGAATAACATAACTTCCTAGGGTGTGAGCAAGAGGTTACATACAATAAAAAATAGCATAGCATGTTGTGCCCACACTATGCCAAATACATTGTTCAATGAATTGTAAATGAATTCATAAACTGCTTCAATTGGTAATGAGCCTCTTGTCCTTGAAAATATTTGAACAGGGGCTGGATTACCCCTGAAGAAAAGAGTTGAGGAGGAGATGTGGTATTGAAAAGAGGTCTTTTTTGTCTCTGGTGTCTTTCCTGGAGAGTTTTTCTCTCATATTTCAAGTTAGAACTTAATACAAACATTACTTTTGGATTTAAAAAAATTCTTCCGTGTCTCCCTCTCCTCTCTCTTTCTGTCTTTCATTGAGTTCTTCGTTTCTTTCACCAGTTTCTTAGGTACAAACTTCTTAAGACTTCATAAGTCTTAAACCTGTGATACCAAGAGTGCCCCCCTCCTGCTTTCTTGGAACCAGTGGGGTGTTGAGCTGTCCCAGGGAAAACCAAACAACAGACCCAGCCTAGGGAAGAGCTGTTTGTTCTAGAAAACTACTTCAGGACACCGAAGTGTCCTCTCTCAGCCAAGAGACATGAAGAGTTCCAAAAGTGGTGAGGTGGTGTGAGGAAGTCACCTACACCCTCTTTCTTAAGAGGTTGCTTCTGCCACGTTTCTTATATCAACAAATTCTGTACTCTGGGTTGCCTTTAGTTTCAAAGGGTTGTTTTGGTGTTTGTGCCTCTCCATGGTACATGGAAAGAATAGCTTCCATCCGCCCGTGTGGGGCTGTTGCATTATTCCGCTGACTTTTTTTTTTTTTTTTCCTCTGGGCTTGCCTGGGTAATGTTCTTCCCTTACAAATTTCATCTCACTGCACTGTGCATCGAAACGACGCAGTTATGGAGCGCACAGGGAAAAAAATTATAATGCCATTAAAAGTTATCATAAATTTCAGATCAGCATCACTTCTAATCCGATACACAATTTTACTGCCTCTATAAAGTAGGTGATTTGCAGTGGTCTGAGGCGTCTCCTGGAGCGTTTTACTTCTTTTTAAATTAAACACACCAACTTTGTGCTGAATTCAGAGTGTGGACATAAAAAAGGGGGTAAAAAGGAGAGGGAAGGGACATCAGATGGGAATTGCAATTGAATCTTTATATATGCCATCTTGGCACTGTGGTACTAAATATAGTGCCAGGTAAATAGATGTGCTGAAATATTCAGAATAAAAAACAAATGTTCCAATAGCAGAAGCAGTGAGCCCTGAGAATGTTTCCACAGTGGGTGTGCTTAAAATAATAAAATACTGTTGTTTAAAACTACTCAATCCTAGAAAACCCTATGTTGTAAAAAAATATATAGTGCTGGTATATGTGTGAGGAACTATGTATGTTGAACATATATATGTATATAAAAACTCCTAGGAAATTAAATAGAATATAAGGGGCTTGATTTTACTGGTTGGAAAGTTACACTGATTATTTTTTTGAGGTACATTAACTCTTTCTGAAAGCTTAGGATACCAGAAGTTGTTATTTACTAAATGCCTATGGAGTATTTTAAAATGTAATGTCCTCAGCGAAGGCCGATCCATTAGCCCATCCATGTAGAGATGTATATACTTATGTACGTAGAGGTGGTGCACACCCAAGGGTAGTACGAAAAGGAACTATGTTCATGAGGTTTCTGGTTGAAAAGATTTGATTGAATTGTGACTTCATTTCTCCCCTACACCCAAAGGCAGTTGGTCATTCTTAACTACTGAAAAAAAATGTTTTCTAAGTGTCTACTTTATGCAGTACTCTGAGTTAAATACCAAAGATACAAAGAAGAAAAACCCCATAGGTCCTACCCTCAGGAAGCTCACAGTCTAGAAGGGGGACTTTATGGGAAGTAAATGCGGTTATAGATGAGTGTTTCAGTGCTATGAGAGATGTAAATGCCTACTGGGAGTGCACAAAGAGAGGAAGACACATGTCTGTTATGATAAAATGGAATATAACATCTTGTATCTCTTTCAAATTAGGTCTAAATTTTCCAGTCTAAGTATTTTTTAGCAATGTTAATTGATCAGTTAACAAATAATATACTAAACAAATATATGTTCAACTCTGGCTACTGTATATTATTTAGTTCCATGTCCTAGATCTTAGCACAGTGTCTGGAACAGTCAGAAATGAACTAAGCATATTTTGAATTAATGAAGCTGGTGATACAAAGATGAATAATAATACCCAGCATATAACACACTTTACATTTGAAAGGTATTCTTACTTAGGTTATGCCATTTGATCCTCTACTATAAGGTAGGTGTCATTTCTACTTTATAAATGAACAAACAGAGATTCTGTGAGGAGCAGTGATTTCCCCTAAACATAGTTCCCCAGACTGAACTAAATCTAGATCATCTCATTGCAAGTTCTTTTTTTTTAATAATTTTTATTTTGTTATATTAGTCACCATACAGTACATCCCCAGTGTTTGATGCAATGTTCCATGATTCATTATTTGCATATAACACCCAGTGCACCATGCAATATGTGCCCTCTTTAATACCCATCACCGGCCTATCCCAATCCCCCACCCCCCTTCCCCTCTGAAGCTCTCAGTTTGTTTCTCAGAGCCCAAAGTCTCTCACCAGCTGGGTTGTGATGCACACTCACAGATGTTGGCATGGGTAAATCAGGTGATGGGCCCCTGGGTGGGCTTTGACAAGGTGTTGTATTATAATGCTGATTCCCAGTAGAACCAGAGGACCTGGACATAGTTGCCTATAAACTGTGGTGACTAATAATTGCTGTTGTGATGTCCTATGGATTCACTGTAACAAATCAGATGGACAGTAAGTTTTGACCACGATGCAATGACTAGAGTCAGTTAACAGTCCATAACATTTATTGGACATGTAATACCTATCAGCACATTATAATCTCTTCCGGTCCTCACTTTAATCCTATAAGGTAGGTTCTACGATCATCATCCCTATTTTACAGGTGAAGAAACCAAGGCAGAAAGAGATTAAGAAATTTGTTACAGAGAAGGACATGCTGGAGTCAGGATTCTAATCCAGACAGTCTAACTACAGAGTTTGCTGCCTGGAAATAACTTGGCATCATTTATTTATCTAGCTTCTGTTAATTGGGCTGGCTGTCCTTACTATTACTGGAGATAGTGTGCTATGCTAAGAGATAGTTGATGGAGGTGAAACACGACCTAACATAAGGAATAGTCACAATTATGTGGAAATGAATGAATGAATGAATGAATGAATGAAGTTGTTTCTAGATATGTCACCAGAGAATGATGTACTGCTGATCTCATGAAGGATAATCATACACATTTCATAATATTTTATATTTTGAAAACAGGTTATATTTGTATAGTAGTGTTCACAAAGTTGGAGCTCCTGATACGAAATACAATCTATTGTGAACTCTAAATATCTATTAACTACCTAATTAATACATTTAATAAATTAATTATCAAATATTTATTAAGTGCCTACTAATGTACTAGATACTCTGATAGATGTTTATCATAGTACTATTGTCTTTAATTAAGTCCAGACCATCTTACCTGAAACATACAGATGTTTAGGGTTTAAGTGAATGTAAGTACCAAGAAATTGGTGATTGCTCTTCACTCCCATGAATATTGGGTGATATTAATTTTGACCTGTAGCTAAGATTCTGTTTAAACGCAAACTGGAACTGGTTGAATTTGGGACAGATGTGAAGTCTTTCATCTTGCCTAATTTGGGGGTACTTCTTGAAGGGGGTGAAGGTTTGACGATAGAATTTAGCTGGCTTCAGGGGAAGAAGAGCTGTTTCAGCTGTGGGACTCTGTGCTGTGTCTGGCATCTCCTCAGAGCCCCGGGCACATGCACATTTGCCATCTCTCTGAGAGAGGCTGGGATTCGTGACACTCTGAAGTCGAGAGCTTAAATAAAAGTACAGTTGGCAGTGATGAAATTAGGGCCAGGGAAAGAATAGATCATTAAGTAGTCATTAATTAATGAACTTATTAATTAAACATAATTCATTTCACTTTGTAATGGTTACTTTAAAATAGTTTTAAATAGCTTTCAGATACTTGGTGAGATGATCCAACTAATATTAGGGAATAAGAGTAGAATTTTTTAAAATGGCACTTTAGTATCCAATTCAAATTAATGAAACTGTTCAGTTAGCAACAGATATTAGCACTGCTTGCTAGTGGAGATCAGAAATTTTATTATGTAAGAAAATCTCTATAACAGACTGGATCAGTTAAGAAGGTATTTAGTTGCAAGTAACAGAAAGTCTGACTTATAGTGATTTAAAAAAATAGGATTTAAAAAAATATATTTACATTTAATATAAATAGATGTCTCAGATGCCCAGAGACGGGAAGCTGATGCCTTTGGTTCAATGTTTCAGTGAATAAAAGACCCGGTGCTTACATTTCAATTTAGTTTTCCCATGGTTGTAATATGGCTTCCCTGAGTCAGAACCTAGGTTCCATTCAAAGATGGGAAAAGAGAGGTGGAAGCTAGCCACACTGTGTGCTTTTATATAAAAGAGCAAAAATTTTTTGAGAAATCCCAGCAGACTTCAGCTTCATTGCATTGTCCAAAGCTGTGTCACTTGGCTACTCCTAGCTGCAAAGAATGCTGGGAAAATGAGCATTCACATGTGCCAGCGTTTGTGTAGAGTCAAGGGAGGAGAGGTTTGGGAGTAGATGTTGAGTCAATTAGCCTCCAGTGAGGCCTCATAGATGCATGCACAAATCTTATTCCAAAAGGAGTTAATCTATATAATTAACATATTGTCTCTAGAATATATGATGCAAAGTTTCAAACACATCCAAAAATAGAAACAATGGTATAATAAATCTTTATGAACCCATCACCCATCTTCAATTAATATTAACTCATGGCCAGTACTGTTTTATATGTATCCCTACCATAAAAAATATGGTTATTTTAAAGCAAATCCTAGACATCCTATCATTTTATCCATGGTATGTCAGTATATGTCTACAGTAGTTAAGGACTGTTTTAAAAGAAAACAACCATATTACCACTATCACCCCAAAATTAAATTAACAAAAATTTGTTAATATTATCAAGTACATAATTAATATTAACATTTTCCCAACCATCTCATATTTTACAGCTTGTTTGAATCAATATATAATGTTTCCTTTTCTCTGTATTATTTTCATGACTTTAGTAAATTTTAAATTTATGTGTTTAATAGTAGTAATTTTTTTCTCATTATACACAAATGCTTATGCGCTCAAGTGTTTTTAAGTACTTACAAAGGTCAAGATTTATTTTGGCAGCCTAAGGTTTGAATCCTTGTAATAAAGAATCATACTCTATAGGGTCTACTAGATTTTGAGTATTGCTTCCTAAAGTCTAGCTTGAGGGTCGAGAGATTGGAAAGTAGGCATATTCCTTTGGAGCAGCTTTGTGCATTAAGATATCTTAGACTATATGCTGTACATAAACTCCCAAGTTCAGGGATAACTTGAAGTATGTGTTGGAGGTGGTAGCACAGATGTAATGCCCTTCCTAACTTCTACTCGGGCTTGTAAGTTTGTTTATTCAAAATCAAGAGTTAGGGGGACTTTCTAAATGACTTGAAGTCTTGAGGTCATAAATGAAGAAATTGATAAATTTGAGTACATAAAAGTAAAATACTTGTATATGAATAGAAAGAAAACCACAAAACATAAATTTAAAGACAAATGACAAATTAGGGGAAAATGTGCCACTCATAACACAGACAAAGGGCAGTCATCAAGCAAGAGATGATGGTGCTTGAACTGGGGTTGTGTGGTGGGAACAGAGAGAAGTGAATTGACTTGGGGTATATTATGGAAGTGGTGCCAACAGGATCTGCTGATGGGTTGTAATTAAGACATGAGGGGGAAACAAATAAAAGATGAGTTCTAGGAAAATGGTTGGAAAATAGGCAATTCTCTAAGAGAATTTAAGAAGTAGTGGGTTAACCCCCAGGAATGCCAGGAATATAAAACTTCAGTGAGTATACTGAAATAGCCATAGATGATGGCCTTGCCATCCCAGGTCATGGATGAGCAATTTTAGTCAATAGGTAGAGTCAGGTATTTGTTATGTAGGAAACAATAGTTCTGGAGTTGGGAGGCCTGTACAACGGTTCTGACTCTGCCCTTTACTACCTATGTTATGAGTTGGTTAACTTGCCAACTCAGCCTCTCTGAGCCTCTATTTCCTCATAGGTAGAATCAGTCTAATAATACCCTAATCAGGAATTTGTTTCAGAGTATAGGTATAGGCTTTTGTTATGCTTCCTAATTATGTAACATTTACCTGGTGATTTATTTCAACAATTTGGTTTAAAAAATCCTGTATTTATAAAATTAGAATTGCATGCCTAAAAATTACTGAATAAGAAGTTTTTTCTCTACATTTCAAGAAAGTAGGACTCCTTAGAGTAGCCATTTGTCAGGGATCTTGCATGATGATATGCTTCCATCTTTAATGACAATTTTGATTATCCTCAGTGTCAGTGTTTTGTTAACTGGGAAACACTAAGGAACCACCCTCAGTGGGAAATATCAGATCTCTGTCTATTTAAAGATAGATTTATTGAGGTTTATCTTACATACAATATTTAAAGTTTACTGCACATATTTAAAGTTTATAATTTGATAAGTTAGATATATGCATACACCCATGAAACCATCACAACTAAAATAATGAATCTATCCATTGCCCCCATAAGTTTCTTTCTGCCTCTTTGTAATTCCTACATTTCACTTCTCTCCGTATCACCACCCCCATATCCAGTAAACTATCGATCTTCTGTCCCTATATATTAGTTATATTATCTAGAATTTTATGTAAATGTAATTATATAGTATTTACTCTTTTATTGTCTTGCTTCTTTCACTTGGTATGATCATTTTGAGATCCATTCATGATGTTGCATGTATTACTAGTTCATTTCATTTTATTGCTGAGTAGTATTTCATTGTATGGATATATCAGAAAGTATTTATCTGTTCATCTGCCATTGGACATTTGGGTTGTTTCTAGTTTTTAGCTATTAAGAATAAAGCTACTATGAACATTTACATACAAATGTTTGAATGGAAATATGTTCTTTATTTCTTTGTGCAGATCCATATTTCCATCTGGTATTATTTTTCGTCAGTGTAAAGGATCTCTCCTAACTTTTTTTTTTCCTGTAATTTAGGTCTGTTGGTGATCAGTTCTTTTAGATTTTTCTCAAAACATCAATTTCTCCCCCCTTTTCTCTTTCAAATCCACTGTTTTTTTGTAAGATATTTTTGCTGGGTAGAGAATTCTAGATTAATTTTTTTCTTTAGTACTTTACAGATTGATCTGTCTTCTTGCTTGTATTGTTTCTGATAAGAAATCTTCTGTCATCCTTATCTGTAGGTTTCTGTTCCTATTCTATAGAGGGCAAATCTTCTTGTATCAATTAAGAAGCTTAGTGATCTTGTTAATTTTGGCCATTCTGACTGGTGTAAGGTGGTATCTCATTGTGGTTTTGATTTGTATTTCCCTGAGGCCCAGTGTTACAGAAGGGAGGAGGGGCGTGGGGGGATGGGGTAACCAGGTGATGGGTATTAAGGAGGGTACATGTTGTGATGAGCACTAGGTGTTATATGAAACTAATGAATCATTAACACTACATCAAAAACTTACAATGTACTATATGCTGGCTAACTGAACTTAATAAAAAAAAGGAAAAAAAAGATTAGTGATCAAGTTTAGTGATCATTTTGTCTGTCATCTCCATTCTGCTATTTAGTCTATCTATTGAGTTTTAATTTTCACTTATACTATTTTTGAATTCTAAAATTTCCATTTGTTTCTTCCTAAGGTCTTATGTTTCTTTGCTGATACTTTTTATTTTTCCATTTGTTTTTGTCCATATTATTTTTTTGAGCATTAAAAAAAAATAGCTGCCTTAAAGGCTTTGTTAGATAATTCTAACATCTGTGTCATTTTGGTGGTGGTATCTTTGTCTTTTCTCATGTGAGGTGATGCTTTCCTTGTTTATCACATGCTGAGTAATTTTGCATTGTATCCTGGGTATTTTGATTACTATGAGACTCAGTCTTTTAAAGACTGTGAAGAAGGTTGACATTTTTGTTTTAGCAGGAAATTGACCTGCTTAGGTTCAGTCCGCTAATTTCAATCTGTTTTCTGTGAGCAGTGTTTCCAATATCTTTTAAATTTTCAGAGCCTTAGCAGTACTCTTTGGATTTGGCCCATGTGTATGCCACCTAATGGCTAATCTGGAAGCTGAGTGATGGTTTATTTGTTTCCAAATTATTGATGTGCTTTTAGGATTAGACCCAAGCATGATCAGGGCTGAGCTCAGGAGTTGGTAAATAACTTTATGGGTTCGCATTCCCAAGCTCCTTGTTCTTTGCCATCTTCCAAGTACTTTTTTGTTTTCAGGGGCTCCCCTTTTCAGTCTTCTATCCAGAAATCTAGGGGCATTAGTTACTCTGTCTGCTGCCTTTGCTACAACTCCTATGTCCAAAATCAAGTAACAAGGTCAGGAGAGAGAGCAAGCAAGAGTGACAGCGTGAGAACAAGCGAGCAGCTCGATTAGTAGAAAAAACTTAAGCTCTCCTCAGAGTTTTGGCTCCTAAGGACTTCTGTTGCTGCTATAACTGTGGGCTTGTTTGGGGGCTGGGGTGCTTAAGAATGGAGCAAAGAAAAAAAATTGGAATTTCTATACTCCATCTGAGCATTGGGAATTCCCTTTGCCTCTCTTGGAGCCAGAACTACTAAAGCTACTCCTGAGCATCCTCTGTACCCAGGTGCCAACTTTTGGGTTTGAGGTTGCATTGAGATAAGGTTGGGGAATATTGGAAAAACTTTACCCTGCTTCAGTGATACTTTGAATTCCCTTCTGCTTGCTACTATTTAGTTTTCAGTTTTCAGACAGCGTTATCATTTATTCTGTCCAGGTTTTAAAGCTGCATTATTGGAAGAGCAAGATAATGTGTGTCTACTTCACCTTACCCCAAACTGGAGCCTTCAACCCTATTTTTATATGATCTGGTCCTATGATTTCTAAAACACTTATAATTCTAATATTGTTTATCCCCTATCTGGCTTCAAAGTAGTAGTTATTTTCTCCTTTTTTTTTTGTTTTTTGTTTTTTGTTTTTTGTTTTTTTGTTTTTTGTTTCCTCTACATTTTAAGAGAGCTTCCTAAGTTTTTCTCGTACATGAAAGATTTCATATTTTAAAAGTAGTTCTACTTTTTATTGTGTCAAAGGAGATTTTAGTGCTGTTAATTAATTTTTGGTCTCTTTTCACTAATTCCTCACCCCACCTATCTCCCTTTTGATCTCTTCCAGATTCACTTGTACCTCATGGGTTTCTGTTCCTGTCCTATAGAGGGCCAGTCTTCTTGTATCCAATTAAGAATGCAGAACAATTTTCTAGGAATGTATTCTAGGTCCTACAGGGAATCATTTTTATAGTCTTCTCTTACTTTGAATCTGCAGGATGCTTTTTTTTTTTTTTTAAGTTTCCTCCTTTAATAAAGGAAGAGCATTTTGTGGATAATACATACATAGCATTTCAAATCTAGTGTTGTGGACAATACATAAATTCCAAATGGCCTTTGTATTCACTCCTCAGTCAAGTTCTCCTCTCAAATCTGTGCTAGAGGAGAAGTGGATGTAGGTCTCTTTGGTAAAGTTCCTAGTGCCCAGTGGGCTTTATCCAGGAGTTGCCAGATTTAGCAAATAAAAATATAGTACACCCAGTTAAATTTGAACTTCAAAAGTATAGGACATACTTCTATTAAAAATTATTCATTCTGTATCTGAAATTCAAATTTAGCTGAATGACTTGTATATTATTTGGCAACCGTAATCCAGAGTGATTGGGTCAGAATGAAATAGCATCATCTCCTATTCCTTCTATTTACCTCCATAACAAGGGGATCAGAGAGAGTTCACGAAAAGCCACAATCTTCAGGTTGTTCCTTTCTCCTATCATATTGCTTCTGAGCAGTCACAGGTGGTCCAGTTTATGCTAACAAAGAAATATGTGTTAGGCTTCATTCACATTGACCGTGCTTTCATTTTTATGGCCTTGATGTCATTCTTAAAAGATCCTACTTTAAAATTGTATATTAGGCACAAATCAGAGCCAAGCTTTTCGGAAGAGTGTTTAGAAGTCATGGTCTCTGGTATCTAGACTAGAGAGGAAACAGTGTAAAGATGAAGAAATAAGTGGTTGTTTGGTAAATACAGGTATGCACTGCTTTTTATGTAAGACCTACATTAGTGCCCCTTTTTGCTAACTGGAAAGAAATCCAGAGATTTTTGTGTTTATGGAAAAAAGATAAAAAAATAGTAATCAGTATTTGTTTTGCAATGAGCCATTACAGAGGCAGCACATACGCTGAGCACCGAGAGTGGCACCCCTAAATTCTTGCCCCAGGAACTACACTCAGCATCTCAGCACCAAGCTACTGTAGCTTTGAATTGTGTCTGTTCCATCTATTTTGTGCATCTGTTAGCAAGATGTGACCTAAGGTATCAGAAGAGCCTAAGACAGGTTATTTTTTGGGTCTGAGAATGCCCCACAATTTTTCCATATAAATTAATGGTAATTTCCTCTTCACTTTTTACTAGTTCAGTTTATGAAAGATTTCATAGGAACACTCTACTTTCGGATAGTGTGGTAAACCTGTAATAGAGATAGCAAGGAATTAGATAGATAGAAGCTTTAGATAGTTTATTATCTTCAGTAAACTTTCCAAGCAGTTTGGGAGGGGTAGGATGGGGACAAGCTTAGCACAAATGAAACAATTAGCAAACTAAGATGCAAATTTTATATACTCCTGAGCTGTAAGTACAGGCTATGAAAGCTACAGAAAGAATAGGCTTTGTGTGCTTGGAGTCAGGACACGAGGCGTGGCTGGCTTATTTAGGTTTGGGAAAGTCTGAGTTGAACTTTAAAGAATGGAAAATATGACATGCTTGAGCTAGTATTTAAGGCTGTGTCAGCACTTCTGACAAACAAAGGGTTAATATCCTTAATCTATAAGGAACGCCTACCAATCAATAAGAAAGAGATAAGCCCAGCAATTGAAAAATGGGCACAGGACATGAATAAATGACAAAAGAAGAAATACAAGAGGATAATAAATGTATGAAAAATGTCTAACCTCATCAGTATTCAGTGATAAGCAAATAAAAACAAGATACCATTTTCTGCCTACTCAATTGGGAAATACTTTTAAAGTGGTTTAGATGGGAATACCTAGTATTGGTGAGAATGCAGAAATGGGCATCCTCATACACGGCTTTGGGAGGGGAAATTGATTCTATATTTCTGAAGATATATTTAGAAATATATGTCAAGAACTTTAAAATGGTTTCAAACTTTTGATGAGATAATAGTATCTCCAGGAATTTATCATTAGGAAATAATTATAGATGCACACAAGGATCTGTAGACAAGGCTATCCGTTGTGGTATAATTTACAATACAACAAAGGGAAGTACCTACGTGTTCTACAGAGCAGAGACGGAATGGAGCATTTAGTGGATGAATACTAGAGAATCATTAGAAGTTATACTGTCAGCGGATGTTTAATCACACAGGAAAATGCTAAAGGTTCATTGTAAAGATAGAAATATGGGTAAAAACATTAAATGCAGTGTACCTATTGTAAATCTAGTTCTGTGAACGAAATAGATAACGGTATAGAAATATACTTGAAAGAAGTGTACTTGAAGGAAATACATTACAGGATGTTAACCCTGAGTAGTAGGATTATGAGTGATTTAAATTTTCACATATATCTGTATAGATATAAACACTTACTAATATACATTATATTAATTTTCCATTCTTTTTTCAAAGAAAAACAGTAGAAATCAGAAAGAGAAGCATACATGCTGTTTGAAAAATATATATATACACTTAAACGTTATTTCAGTGAGAAAAAGCAACAAATAAAATAATTACTCGTGTTGGTAAAATAACTGTTTAAGTTAATATTCAGTTTTTCAGCTGGTGGCTAAGATATTGTATATACATGGTTCAATAGGATTTCTGTTCTTTGGGAATTTTGAGGCTGCTGATCAGAACCAGCCAAAAAAATGCTTACAATGGCATATAAATTCTATGCATTCATACTCAACCTTCAAGTTCAGGAAGAACCCCATCTTTGTGAAGGTATTATTCAAGTTATTTTCTCTTCTGTGCTATCCTTGGCTTAGTCTACTCCATGTGGCTCTGAACACTTTGGTCAGGGACCTTGACTGATTCATCCTTGAACTCAGTGGCCCCCGTCTGTGGATGACATATCGCAGGTGCCCCAGCAATGCTGATTGGATGCTGAGCGAATGAATAAATGAATATGGAGAAGTGGCTCTCATTAGATAGTGTCTCAGCAAGTAGATATATAATATCCTTAAAGGAAAAGTGCTGACTACACTGAGTTAATAGTGTTCTTAAAGCTGGACATGGAATCATCCAGATTTGGGGTTAAATACAGGCTTTATTCCTTCGATGCTGTGTGATGTTGGGCATGTCACTTAACTCATCTGAGCTTAAGTCTCCTGATCTACAAGATGTAAAATAGACAGGGTCTGTCTTCTTTCATGGAGATGAAAAAAATCTAAAGAGTACATACAGGGGACGTCATACAGTTCCTGGTACATAATTCCTATTCAATTAATGGTAACTGATAATGATAATCATCATAAATGATATCATAATTGATAAAATAATTTGCTAAGTAAAATCCTCAATCAACTGGTTTAATGGGTTTCCTTTTTAAGGTGATTTGTTCCCTTTTCCCTCCCACTTGTATTGATTTAAATATGTATCCAACCCAAGGAGACATCAAAGAAAACCACCTCTCAGTACCCGTTCCTCTACTCTCTCCTTCAGAAAGTTCTTTATTTCTAAATTGTTGAGCCTCAAGATCTGACTTATGTGATTGACCGGATGTGTTGACCTCACACTGCTTGACACTAGTTTTGCTTTCAAAGTAGCTCGAAGGTGTGAATGAAGCCCACCCATTGCCCCCTGCTCCGTACTCTTTGTTTTCAGAACCAGAAACTGCTGGGCTGTGTCTCATCCCCTGTTTGTCTTTGTGTTTGGCACATTTGGGGAAGCAGGCAGACCCTCAATCCTGGGAGGTGAAGACTTCCACCAGCTATTTTTAAGGAGATGCTTTGGTTGAGAATCGGAAAAACTAGCCCTTATTTTGGTCTCCTGTGGACTTAGTCTCAGAGAAATGGAGTTCTGGGGATGCGGGTCTGGGGGGGCCCATGGCAGTCTTTCTCTGAGACACTTTTTTTCTTTGTTTGAATTTCAAGGTTACAAAAGTCAGGATTCAAGGATAACTATGAAAGATCAGCTGGTAAATGTGTTCACAAGTGAAAGAAAAAGAAAGCCAAATGAATGTTAAAACCTTTTTTGAAGCAGAACGGAAGCAGAGCTTTTGATCCTTTATCACGGAACAACAAAACATTCGCATGATCTCCACGTGTCTGAGCTTTCCCGTGTCCCTCTGTGTGCACATGTATGTCCATATGGCCCACACACAGACACGCATGGGCGAGTTCACACACACTTCCTTTTCTCTAAAAGCTGTATCCACCCCCCCCCCACGCACACGGATTTCATTCTTTTCACTTCTTTCTTTTCTTTTTTTCTTCTTCTCTCTATTTTTTTGATATTTCAAAGCTGGCAGTTCAGGAAATGGCTGGAACCGCCACATCTCTGTTCTTGCTAAAGAAATCAATGCTAATCCTATTACTGGCAGTTATCACCTATCCCAGAACTCACAGCTAAAAGAAAAAAACACACTGAGATGTCAAAGTAAGGGGGAAAAAAGGGGCTGGGGAGGAGGGGGGCGCCCTTCATTCACTTTCAAATAGTGATTGTTTTCTCTCTCTTCTTTTTGATCATCTTTTTTTCTCATGCTAGCAGAGAAACCAAACTACAAAACACCTGTGCTCACACAACATTACGGGTCTGATTTAGAGCCACATGAGTCCGAGTGTGGGCTCTAATTTAGACTTATCTTTCTCCAGTGTGCCTTGACAAAGCACTGATAAAGAATATTTATCATGGCTCACAGTTTTCTTAATAACAATAATAATGAAACATAGCATTTAATGATCACTGCAGACACTGTGCTAGGTGTTCTGTGCAAATCGTCTTATGAAATACAGTAAGCCTCTGATGTAGGTGGGATAAGCATTCCCATTTTAGAGATGTAGAGATTAAAACATGAGTTTTGTTCATTTGAGCTGAGTGGCCTAGGGAGGATGAGGCAAAGCCTGGTTTTGCATGTAATTGGCTACAGTATGGTACCCACGCTCTCGCCACTGTCTTCCTCTACCTCTAGCCTTCCTCGTCAAGGCAGGCCGTGAAGAGACAGGGAAATATTTAGAATTGGGAATTTGCCATTTCTGAGCTTTCGGGAAGTTTTTCAGAAAGTCGAACAAATCTGATACGGTTGGGTTCCTCCCTCCTTACGACGATAGCCATTCTCACATATGCATCTCTCATTCCTCCCTCTGATCCAGTTACATATGATCAGATATACACAGCTATGAGTGCTTGGGAATCTTTACAAAATAACAGAAGGGAGCTAATTCAGCTGGATTAATTGGCACCAGCATCCTTAAATGGACAACCTACATATGCTACTGGTTTGAAGATTATACTTTGAGA
The DNA here is from genome assembly GCF_023065955.2 of Ursus arctos. Classification (NCBI taxonomy): domain Eukaryota; kingdom Metazoa; phylum Chordata; class Mammalia; order Carnivora; family Ursidae; genus Ursus; species Ursus arctos. Next base: position 25,114,370 of record NW_026622875.1, on the reverse strand, counting down.
AGCAACCTTAGTGTGCAGTGTGCATATCATCTGGGAGCTTGTTAAAAATGTAGATTTCCAGGCTCCACCCCAGAGCTACTAAATCAAAACCTGCATTTTCACAAATCCCCAAGTGGTTTCTGAGTATATTCGAGTTGGAGAAGGACTGGTCTATGATACCTCTGTCCTGCTGAAGAAAACCTCCCTAATATTCGGACCCTACCCTTTCCTCTATGAGTCATGCACCTAGCACAATGCTTGGCCTGCAGTGGGAGCTCACAAATGTCCAGTGAATGAATGACCAAATAAACCACCTATTTTGCCAATTGATAGGGGAGGACAGCTCATGTGAGCTAGTCACATTCAAACAACTGTGATGGAGTTGGTCCAAGAGTGACTAAAGACATGCACATACTTCATTTCATCACCAGGCATACTTGCAGGCTCTTTGCTGCTGGTTCTTATCTAGTGTCCCTGAGATATTCGCTGCTTCAACAGTCCATTAGTCAATCTATTGATGTGTATTGAGTTGCAAGGAACTGTACTGAGTGTGTGACCATAGGAGAAGGCAGGAATACTTTATGACGATGGGAAAAATGGCATTTATTTCTCTAGCATTGCGGATGGAAAATAACTTGTTTTCTGGATTGTTAAGTGTCTTGTGCCAATGGGAAGGATTGTTCTGGGCTGAATTCCTGTTCCCCATGGGCTATTTTCCCCTAAGATAAGAATGAGTAATCATAAAATATTCATAATTTTTGTATGAATAATTATAATAAAATATTCATATATTCATTATTCAATAATTATAATAGAAGTTTCTAGGAACTTTATTGAATGTTTTACATGAGTTATCCAGTTCAATCCTAAGGCACCTTGTTGGTGTTTTGCATGTGTAGATACTGAAGCCTCGGGAAGGAGTAAATGGTAGAATCAGAATCTGAACACAGCTTTTTCTGACTCTGCAGCTCATGTTCCTAACCACTGTTCAATTCTGATATAGTCAGTAATATATTTCATATTATTCTTGGTTTCTCCTATACCAGGAATAAAATATTAATGTATAACAGGGACAAACATGATCACTGTTTCAGTTCTTGCAATCTGCCCTTCTGTCTTTTTTCTTCTGAGAAGAATTTTCTTCTTTGTTGTACAGAATCCAGGTAAAAAATAAAGCAGGAGAACATTCTAAATGAAAGAAATTAGAGAAGCTAGAGGAAATGCGTAATAAGCTGAAAGAAATGGTAATTAGGGAGAGAGGGGAGAGAGAGGTGGGGGGAGCAGAGAGACTGGGCACATGATAGTAGCCAGCCAGTGTGAGGGTTGGGTGTTGAAAGGGGGAAGGAGAAATATTTGAGGACGGGCTGTGTTCTATGTGGAGGACATTGAAAGAGCAGTCCTGGAGAGAGATGTTTCAAGATTTTCTACTTTAAATAAATTTCACATTTTCCTTTGACACCTAGTTTTTTGAGATACCTGATAAAATTTCAAGTAGTTTATATAGTACAAAGAATGAACCACATGGAACTATGGGATTTATTTGTTATAGTTCTAATTATTTATTATGAATTTATGATCCCTGATTTAGATTGTCTAGTATTTAATAGGCATGTACTATAGGTGAGGCCTCTGTGGGCTCTGCTGGTTTTTTCTCTTTTACATTTTGTGCTCTGCAAATGCTTTAGGGCTAATATTTTAAATCTAATTTATTTTATATTATAAAATTGTCTTGAGAGTTTAAGTGCTGGAAAACAAAAAATTGCCCTTTGGGACTTTTAACTTCACTTCTTCTGCCCAGCTGTACTGATTTTAGATGCCCAGAACCTCACTGGTAACAAGGTAGAATGGGAGTGAGGGGCGGGAGAAAAGAAGCCGGAGCCCACAAGGCCAATCATTATCACATTTCCTCACACAATCTGGAATTGCTGCCTTGCTCAGTTCTCTTAATTTTAAAAACCAAATAAGAAAGAATTTATCATACCAGTGTTAAATGCATACGATTGCCTCCATGGGGAAGATCTAATTCTCAGGACAGAGAGGTAGGAAATGCTGTTAAGTGTGACAAGCCCAAAGGCCATGCTGATCACTGTGATGCATTTGATTTAATCCTGGATGTTGGGGGACTTAGGAAGCTCAGCCTCAGCTCATGGCCCAAGTTCTCCCAACAGCTTATGAAATGCTAATACAGTTAGCAACCTTGGATGATCTCATCTCAGTCAAGAGGGCAGAGAAGACCCAGGCTATTATATCTTCATCATCCCGACAATAGTACCAGATGGGATTTACATAGTTTCAAAATTGCTAACCTGGATCATATATTCAACTACCACCACCACCACCACCACCACAACCACCAAAACAAACATTTCTTGAAAAGTAGATACTGCTCAGTTCCTCTTTATCATCTCTTACTTTCACTATCAAGACAACTTCCTAACTAGCTTCCCTGTCTCTGGTCTGCTACTGCCCCATCTTTCCACTCCAAGAATACCTTCTATGCTAATATCAAAGTGAAAACAGTAACAACAAATCCTACATGTCATTCCTTTGTTAAATCTTCTATGGATTCCTATTGCCTGCAGGATAAAAGCCAGAATTCTTTGGCTGGCATTAATGGGCCTCTGTACCCTGGCTCCAATTTCTCTTCAACAACAACTTGTTGGCTGTGCTTTCCTGTAGGCAAGGACTACCCTTATAAATGCTAAAGGGAGTGACCTTTTGTCACCAGGCTTTAGATGGAGCACTCTGAAGGACTGAATAGAAGATAAGTTGGAATGGACGGCCCTGGAGGAGATAATGCTAAGTGAAATAAGTCAAGCAGAGAAAGACAACTATCATATGATTTCTCTCATCTATGGAACATAAGAACTAGGATGATCGGTAGGGGAAGAAAGGGATAAAGAAAGGGGGGGTAATCAGAAGGGGGAATGAAACACGAGAGACTATGGACTATGAGAAACAAACTGAGGGCCTCAGAGGGGAGGGGGGTGGGGGAATGGGATAGACCGGTGATGGGTAGTAAGGAGGGCACGTATCGCATGGTGCACTGGGTGTTATACACAACTAATGAATCATCGAGCCTTACATCGGAAACCGGGGATGTACTGTATGGTGACTAACATAATATAATAAAAAATCATTAAAAAAAAAAAAGAAGAAGATAAGTTGGAGGGGGCAAAGTAGAGACAGGGAGAGTAGTTAAGGAGAAACTAGTAAAATACCCTAGTTGAGAGAGACCCAGAACTCCCTTTTCTATAGTAAAAATCTAGCTTCTGAAATCTGGGAGATTTGTATACTTTTCTTGGTTAGACACCATGGGCACTGAAGTATGGATGCCTCCAGCCTAGGTTTGCAAAGGTAAGTCTGAATCAGCTTTGTACAAGTGTTAGCCCCCTTTCAACACTGTAACAACCCTTGTAATATGGTCGAAGGTAGAGTACAATTATAAGGAATGACAGGAGAAATTGGTTCCCTAGTGCAACCTTCATCTTTAAACTTGGAAGAGCCCTCCTCTCTTTTCCTTGGCATATGGTGATACTTCACCCACAGACTTTATTAAACACCTTGATTCCAGGGGCAGAACTTGTTTCCTCTACTTTATCAATAGGCCAGGTGAATGACAAAATTACATAATCCTGTGCATCGATCATGGGAAATGAGGAGACAAAGTATTTTAAGGCAAAAGCCATTGGAGGTTATCACCAGGTTATCACTCTGTTTAATAGATAATGCAGTTGATAAGGACTGAAGTCATTGGGGAAATCAAGAAAAAAGAAATGGTAACCATAACAACTTGACCCATACTTTGCTTAGCATCCTTAATTCCAATTGGTTTCTAGTTTGGTCAGCTGGATTAATGCCATTGCCCATTATATGAACTTCAGAAGAGGAAGGTCTTAGAGGAGGAGTGGTTGTTGGTTTTTGCCCAAGTTGAACTGAAGTGCCTGTAGGCCGATGGTTCCACTGTGTGGTCTTCAGACCAGCAGGATCAACATCACCTGGGAATGTAGTAAAAATTCAGATTCTCAGACCCCACCCCAAATCTACTTGATTATAACTCTGGAGTGGGGCCTAGCAATCAGGGGTTTAACATGCCGTCCAGGTGATTCTGGTAAATGCTAAAAACTGAGAACTGCTGCTCTAGGACATCCAAGCAGAGCTGAGTATCAGGCAGTGGGCAGATGAATCTGAATGGGAGAGGACAGGAATGGATTCTCCGCAGTGTGTTACTGTTGACGTGAAGTCTGGACCCTCACTGAGGAGGAGAGTGCAGAATGAAAAGGGAGGGCTGAACAGTGGAAGAGGAGCCACAGTTTCCAGCTCTATAGGAGTAGATATTGCTTTTTATTTATATTTTACAGAGGGCATATATGATTTTTAAATCACAATGTCCCTTTAGTGAAAATGTTAAAGGCAGCAAAGGAGAAAGAATGTAACAAGGTGAAATCCTGAGGCAGAGGCAGAGTCATTTCAAAAGTAATTTTTTGGATAGGGTCAGCTAAAGCCTGTTGAGGCAGAAACCTACATTATTTAAACCTTACAACAATCCTGTGACACTTATTCTCTGTGATGAAACTGAGGCCTTGAGAGGGTAGACTTATCCTTTATCTAAGATCATATACAGGTGGAGCCAGGATTTCACCAAGCCCTTGCTCCTTGTATAATTAAAGCTGTCAGTTAGGCCTAGCTCAGCTCTTGGACGCTGAGGTACCTAGATTGGTTCAGTAATGCCCCTTAGGGGACCGCACCTGACTGTATTTGAACTTCTGCGAAGTCTCCTCCCACACTGACTCGGGTTGGTCATGTGACTTGCTTTGGCCCATAGGACATTAGCAACTGTGAGGCAAGCAGAGGCTTGAAAAGCACTCATCGGTGGCACTGGCCCCTCTATCTTGCTGATTTTGGAGCTCACCCGCATGTGAAGAACTAGGGTTAATAGACTGGAGACACCATCCACCGTTGTTAGGAGTGAGGCCATCTTAGACCAGACAGTCTGAGTCTGTTTCCTGACGATAGTAGTCGCCTGAGTGACTCCAGATGAAGCCAGCATAACTTCCCTACTGAGCCAATATTGAGACCCACAGAAAGGTGAGTAAAAAAGTAATTCTTGTTTTCAGCCACTAGTTTTTGGGGTGTTTGATAGAGCAATAGGTTTCTGATTCGGGCCCATTTCTCTGAGGTGGGTGGAGGGGCAAAGACCCCAATAAGACTTGTGGAGTTTTGTTTCTTAGATACTCTTCCAGTAGGAGATCATTTTTCCTGTGATCTTTAAAATGGCCAATCCCGCATTCTTAGGGGTTCTTCAAAATTCTTTAGGATTCTTGCTCAGCCTCCTAAGCATTTGTAAATTCAGGTGAACATGGGGAACTCAGTTGTGACTTTTCTGTGTCCGCTTTTCCTTTCAAAGGGAAGACTCAATTATATTGCGTAGATTCTGGTGACAATCGTTTTATTAAAATAGGGAGGGTGAAAATAGATAGTTTGTGAACAGACTTGAAATTCTGATAAATCCTTTCAATACAAAATACCTAAACTTATTTAAATATAGACGGCCTTCATTATTTTTAAATATTTAGCAATATTTAAAAGAGAAAGCGTGTGTGTGGTGGGGGAGGGGGAAGAGGGAGAGAGAAAATTTCGGGCAGATTCCACCCCTCTCCCCGCTAAGTGGGAAGCCTGTCGAGGGCTTGACTCAGGGCTCATCCTATGACCGATCATGACCTGAGACAAAATGAAGAGTTGGACGCTTAACTGACTGAGCCACCCAGGCACCCCAATAGACAGCCTTTCAAATGTACACTTGAAATTAAAATAAGTAAAAGAAATTAAGTAAAATAAGGGAAGGAAAATAAGGTAAAAGAGAATTGCATAGATCAAAAAATCAGGAAGAAAATAGAAACCAGAGGAGTATTTGGGCTCTATGGAAACAACTCTTAGGTTTTATGTAGCGTGAGGAGGAACAGCTGAGAAGCTTGCAAAGAGTGGGGCCCTAAAATGCCATCTCTGTGGTCAAAGGGAAGGCTAGAAAAGAATCTTTCCATATCCAGGGAGACAACCAGGAAACTTGTAAATTTTGATGTAGGCTTTAGATGGGAAAAAGTCTCCCCTAAGCAAACAAATAACTATTGTTTTAAGCCACCAAGTTTTGCGATGTTTGGGATTCAACTTTATACTTCTACATTGTCCAGGAAATCCCAAGTTGAGAAATTAGCTTAAAGTGGTTCTGGATTGATATATCGTTCTAAAATTATAATGATACATGGAATTATGACTGTGAAAGCATCATGCAAATACATAAACACAGTTTTCTTATCCCAAAAGACTGGAGTATATAATTTAAATTAAAAAATTTTTTTGAATCAGTGATTCAGCTTGCTGTGTGATACTGATCAAGGATCTATCCATCTCTGGGCCTTTCCTTCTTTATTAGGTAAAAGATTGGTCATTTGTAGCCCTAGCTTTACACGGTTCTATAGTTCTATGAAATTATTAGTTCATGAATATATGATACAGTATTGCAAGGTCTAGGGAATAGAAAATTAAGATCTTATCTTGGTCACTGTTTCTGATTAGCAGAACCATTAGTGTTGGCTCATTTTCACTAGCCTGGGGCTCCACCAACCTGAAATAGTTGGTGAGAAAGGGCTCTTTTCTTTCTTCTCTGATGTCTCTCAGTGTCTAGGCTATTCAGATTTGCTTGTTACAGTTTCCTTGCTGATGGCCCTGCAGAAGGCCTTCATAGGCTTGGGGGACCAGGAGCACCTGAGCTGACTTAAGAAAGCACCTTTCCATGTACTTTTCACCAGGTGACCTCCATTCAGGCAGGCAGGGTGCTTTCTCTGGGTGTGGACGTTGGAAGGACAGGGATAATGTCGTAGGAAGGACTTTTGTTTCAGGTTTAATTTGCTTTATTTTAGAATAATTACGTAATATGATGTTTGCTGGACTCAAATATAATTGAAAATAATTCATGGACATTGTATATTGACGTAGTCAGGTATTTCCCTGTTTTTTATAATAAGAAATATGTATTTTAGAAATTAATATGAATAGGACTTTAAGAACGAAATATTTTCTCTTGCCTTAAGAAAAGTAATGTGCCTAGAGTCATACATCAGGAAAGTTGCAATTAAATAGTTTAATAGACGTAATTTTGAGTAAAATAAATATCTCCTTCCTGCTCTAATTTTAAAAACATACCCCTGGATTAACGTTTTTACTCTCCAGTGACTTCCTATTGTACTTAAAAGCAAAACTCTTTAATAACCTACAAAGCTTTTCATAATCTTGCTCCTCTTATCTTCCCAACATTATTTCAAGCCATTTCCCAGTCCCTAACCCTGCCCTGGCCTATTGGCCTTCTCTCAGGTCCTTTAATACAGAAGCTCCTCTCCACCTCAGGTCAGTTCTGCATGTACTGTTTCTGCATATAAGTGTATGGTCTTCTTAATGACGAAGCTGGCCAGGTACCACAGAGTCCTCTCTAGCCGTTAACCTGTAGATAGCATTGTGGGCAACATATAGCACCTCTGATTTTTGTAGAAATCCCTGCATCTGTCCCGAATGGGGCTCTGTCCTTGTCTCTAGAGCAGAAGTGATTGAGGACCTAGATGAACAACACATAATGTTGCTCTGGCCTCAATAATTGGTGGCAGGGTTGAGTATATGATCTAGAACTAAACTAATGAGTGCATCCCATTTCCCTGGCCACAGCAGTTGGCTCAAGAATGGGCCTATGGCCCAATCAGAGTCTTACTCTCCATATAATTATATAGGGCAGAGACAGGTGTACTCTTTCTACTGAATTGAAGTGTATAGATAGAACTGCTGTGGATACTTTGAGTCAATGGGGAATAACTGGTCTGAGATCTGTGCCAAAAGAGAGCTGACCTGGGAGAGAGAAACTAAGTCCTAAAAATACTTTGAGCCCCTGTTTACTCACACATGGACTTTTAGTTAATGAACCAATAAATTCCTGTTTTGTTAGTGTTTTTCGATTGATTTGGATTCTCCGCCTCTTGCAACCTAGATAGTTCTGAATGGTAGAGGAAGCTACATCTTTCTGCATTACCACTCCCCAGTTCCTGCCACTCCCTCAGCCTGCTTCATCCCTGGTCCCCTTGGCTTCTTGATCGCTGGAAGTGGCCCTGGGCAGCTTTGTGAATTCATTTGCTGCAGGGGAGTTTCTGTACCTGGTGCACAGAGAAGTAGCATGTCACGAAACTTGGTAAAGGCATCACTCCAGCAGCTTCTGGTCAGGGGCTCTTTCCATTCCCAAACCTAACTTTATGATGATGCAAGATAAGTGGAGACTAGAGGCAGAAGATAAGCTAGAGCCCAAGAAACCAGCAAAATGACTATTGTAGAAATGAGGGAAAGTTGGAAATCATTATTGAAGAGGGATTATAGTCCAGAAATGTGATTCCATTTAATCTCCCTGATCACTTTGCTTTTATCCGCACCTTGCAAATGCGGCTCTGAGGGGTAACTACTTTGTCCAAAGATAGAGCCTTCATTTAATGCAGAAATGCCAGTCTTATGCTCCAGGCTTTCTCACAAGGCCACCACTTACAGGTGAGGGAGAGGGGAACTAGATTAGGCTGATGGTGGCCCCAAGAGGGGTGATGGTAGGTGAAAGATATTATAGCTGTTTCAAAGAAATGAAAGCATTTCCCTTAATTTTGAACTCAATCTCAATATATTTTTGCCTTCCATATTCATACAACATGGTTTGAGTGTAACACCCCAGGCTTCGGAGAAGGAAATGTCTGGATTTCTGTCTTTGCCACCCCTTATAGCAGTGACGTTCGGGGAAATTATCTGAGTCTGTTTTCCCATATGTTAATTGTCTGCTTCTTAGTATCACAAATGTGGAGATAGTACTTGTAACTCAAATACCGAGGACATCACAAGTAGGGATTTACTACATCTAACTATTTTAATATTATATAGCCCAGAAAATTATTAATGCTTAAATATGATTTCCTTTGAGTATATTTCAGATGTTTCTCTGTATTACTCTGATCTGCCTGAGATCACCAGCCCTGTCTTCATGGAGCAACTTATCTTTGAGGAATCAGAGAAAAGTACCTTCAAAATGTTGACATAGGAAAGGTCAGAGATAGCACGTGAGGAATTTCAAAGATAATCCTGTCCTTCCCTTCCTCTGCCAGACTCTGCTTTCAGCTGGTTCGGAGTAATTTATATCTCTGGTTCAGTTAAAGTATGTGGCATCATTTAGACACTGCAAATATAATACCAGTTTTACTGCAACCTAATTGTAGAGTGACAAGAGATAAATCTAGAAGATACATATAGTATGAAATGGCCAAGTGTGCTTCACTTACAAGAACCACACATAGAGCAACATTATGCTGCAAGTGAGGAATAGCTGAAGTTGTAATTCATGCAGATGCATATATAAATAATCCTACTCCTAGGACCTGTGCAACTTAATCAGTTGCCCATTAACATATTGTAGGATAAATGTAGATCTGTAATTATTGTATGCTGCTAAAACCACCTTTATTTTCATTTAAAATCCTGGTTAAATGATCTGTGGTATATCTTTGGAGACTTTGTCAACCTTTTGAATTGAGGATATATATATAGGGAATTATGTTTCAGATAAATAAAAGTGCAATATTCTAAGCTGTTAATGGAGCTTGAAAAAACCTGCAAAATAACCCCAGCTTAAAATCAAGAGACCACGATTAAATTAGAATTAAAGAAGGAAAGGATCACCATGAAACAAAAATCTTATACATTAGAAGGTTTATTTTAAAATAGCTCTAAATTCCACACCTGAAACACAGAGCCTCATGATTGTCAACCAACATTTACTGAGTACTATAGTAGGTGTGTTGAACTTTGAATAATTGAATTGCACATTTTAAAAATAATCTGTCTTTTATGACAGAAATCAGGCAGTTCCTGGCATAATTTGACAGGAACCCTTTCTGCATTTTCCCTGTCAGCATGGTGTGAGGCAATGCAATTAAAATCTAACTGATTTGTTTTGACTGGTAGGATTTTTCTCCTTTCTTTCTAATGTAGAATACATATGTATTCACACAGTAACTTTTAATAAAGCAATATAATATGTATTTTGAGTAATTTAATGTTATTCGTGTCAATGGAGATACCCTTTGAGGATTGGACCCTTACGTTTTGGGTGTAATGACACCTAATATTCCGCCTGCTATTTCCTCTTGCTCTCTGAAGCAACTTTGCTTTTTCCTGTCCCAAGCTGTCCAGACTACCAGTGCCCCTTCCTGGCAGCGTCGTGGCCTTGGGCTTCCTACCTCCTTCTGTCCCCTCTCTAAGGCCAGTTCAGCATCTTTCTTCTGTGGTTCACTGCTGATAATTTAGCCCCAGACAATATCTTTCTTTTGTACTGATATATTATCCGCAGTCATGAACCATTCTGCTGCATCCCAGCTACATAGATGTTTCCTTCTTTTCATTTATTTTCAACTATGACACGGTAATATTAAGACTCTCCTCTCTTCTTTTATCCTTCTTTCTTTTTCATGGTTGATTCAAAATCACCCCAAAGGGAAACTTCTATACAAGAAAAGGAAGAACAAGTAGGTACAAAAGTAAAAATTTACAGAAATAAGAATATTTAAACTTTCACAATTAACACACAATTACCTTTAGAATCTTTCCAAGTCTGTATATCTGTTTTTTTTTTTTTTAAGATTTTATTTATTTGACACAGAGAGAGTGAGAGAGTACAAGCAGGCAGGCAGAGGGAGAGGGAGAAGCAGGCTCCCCGTTGAGCAGGGAGCCTGATGTGGGGCTTAATTCCAGGCTGCTGAGATCTTGACCTGAGCCAAAGGCAGTCGCTTAACTGACTGAGCCACCCAGGCGCCCCTCTGTTTATCTTTATATCTTCCTCTTATAAAATTTCATTTCCTTTAGGTCAGAATTCTCTTATGGTTTTCACTTGTATATTTCTAATTATGAGTAGAAATAAGCTTTCTTTTTTTCATATTGTTAAGTCCTTTGGCTCTTTTCTGGGGACTGACTGTCCCTATCCTTTACCTGTTTTCTGTTAATGGTTTTTTTCTCACTGATTTCTAGGAGTGCATGTATTAAGAGTTTAGCTCTGTTACAAATATTGTGCTAAGATACTTTTCCCATTTGTCCTTTGTCTTTTGGCTTTATGATTTTCGATGCAGAAATTTTTTTATTTTGTGCAGTAAAATTTTATTTTAATATTTGAAAGCGTTTATTGGTCAGTTAGAGAAAAATGAATATTCCAGTAGAAAAATGGATAGGTGGCATAAGGAAATTTCTTAAACACATAGAAAAATTTAAGAAACATGGAAGAGTGTTCAACTTCGTGCAGTAAATTTTTATCTTTCCCTCTCTTTTTGGCTTCTGGATTTTGAGAATGAGAAAGTCATCCTTAATCCAAGATAATAAATTCTCCCATGTTTTCTTCTAGCACCTTTATGATTTCATTTTTTTTACATTTAAATCTTTGGTACATTTGGAATTTATCATAATATACAATGCGGGGGTATAAATAAAACTTCATTTTTTTCCAGTTAGTCAAATACCGTTTATTAAATAATGCATTTTTGCTCCACTGAAATGCCACCTTTATTGATAACAAATTTCTGTGTGTATTTGGGTCTCTTTCTGGAGTCTCTCTTCAGTTCCATAGATTAGTTGGCGTATGTATGCACTATATGGTTTTAATCCTTGAGGCTTTATTATATGTTTTAATAAGGTTAGCACACCTTCCATTGCTCTTTTTGTTCAGAATTTTCCTGGCTAATCTTAATTATTTTCCCATATGAATTTTAGAGTCTACTGGCCTAGTTAAAAAAAAACTGGTATATTTGTTGAGATGAGATTAAATTTATAAATGATATTAGAACGAATATCTTTATAATGTTGAATATTCCTCAAATTTTTTAAAATAATATTTATTTTGTTATATTAGTCACCATACAGTACATCCCCGGTTCTTTTTTTTTTTTTTTTTTTTTTTTTTTAATTTATTAGACAGAGATAGAGACAGCCAGCGAGAGAGGGAACACAAGCAGGGGGAGTGGGAGAGGAAGAAGCAGGCTCATAGCGGAGGAGCCTGACGTGGGGCTCGATCCCAGAACACCGGGATCACGCCCTGAGCCGAAGGCAGACGCTTAACCGCTGTGCCACCCAGGCGCCCCACATCCCCGGTTCTTGATGCAATGTTCCATGATTCATTACTTGCATATAATACCCAGTGCACCATGCAGTATGTGCCCTCCTTACTACCCATCACCGGTCCATCCCAATCCCCCAGCCCCCTCCCCTCTGAAGCCCTCAGTTTGTTTCCCGGAGTCCACAGTCTCTCATGGTTCATTCCCCCTTCTGTTTACTCCCCCTTCATTCTTCCCTTCCTTCTCCTGTCAAAAAACATGACTTTCAAGTTGTTAAGTCCTTTTTCATATCCTTTGTTTTCAAGTTCTCTTCATATGGGTCTTGTACTTTTCTGTTTAAGCTTATTGCTAGATATTTACATTTTTGTTGCTATTAGTATTTTCTTTCATTTACATCTTGTGACTTTTTGCTGTGTCCTGTAAAGGTTTTAGATGGCCATATATTATTCTTGTCTTAAAGAATTTTCTTGTTTGCAGTAATGTTTTAATCTAAAACAAGATTCTTGGATTTTTTCCCCCAGAAAACCATATAATCTAAAAATAATATGTTTAACTTCTTTCCAAATTTTATAATTCTCTCCTTTATAACTGTACTGACCTCCAATACAATGTTATTTGCACAGTTGTACCTGGAGTATAATATTAGATAATGGTGCTAATAGAGGGCATCTGTGACTCTGTTTCTGAATATAAAGAGAATGACTTTAGTGCTGTGGCTCTCAATCTTGACTGCACATTAGAGTCACTAGGGAGCTTTTAAAAATCCCAACATCCACACCTCACCCGAGACTGATTAATCAAAATCTCTGGCTGGCGGGACCTAGGTATCAGTATTGCTTAAAGCTTTCCAAGTGATTATTTGTGCAGAAAGATTGCAAATGAATGCTTTAGTGTTTTTTCATTTTAAGCATGGTACTTTCTTTTAGGCTGAAATAGGTATATTTTACCATGTTATTGATACATTTTAATTTGAGATTTTTAATTTAAAGTGTTTAAATTTTGTTGACTATGAATTTTCTCTATAGAACTATTAGTAAAATAGTTCTATAATAGTATAGTATAATAGTATAATCCATTAGTATAATGAATTATAAATCCATTACCACTGTATTAATATAATGAGTTTTATTAGTGGATTTCCTATATTGAACTATCCTTGCATTTCTTAAATAAAACCCACTAGGTATCCAGTTATTATTCTTTTAATGTTCTATTAATATTGCCCCGAAGTTTTCTTGCCATTGATATTCATAAGTGAGATTGATATACCATTGATTTTGTGTTTGTGAAATCATTGATAGGTTTGACATTTTTGTACACACATTATAAAAAAATATTTGAAACTTTTCTATGGTTTAAAATAACTTAAACTGGTATTGGAATGGATTTCTTTTTTAAAGTTTGGCTGAGATACCCCGGAAGCTTATGGACCTGGTGCTTTCCTGTGTGTGTTGTGATGAGGGTTGAGTAGGCAATGCTCTAACAGCTTTTACTTTTTCTTTTATAGAGATCTGTTACTTTAGATTTTCTATCTCTTATTGGATACATTTTGGTAAATTACATTTTCCTAAAAATTAGTCATTTAATCCAGACAGATTTTAAAATTCATTTTCAAAAGAATCTTTAAGATTCTTCTAATTTCCCTTGTTCTGGTATTATTTCCATTTTATATCTTATTCTTGCAACTGTAATTTTTATCTTGATTAGGTCTGATAGCTAATTCTAGAGTGCGTGAGTGCGCAGTGGTGATGGGGGGGGGAAGGGGCAGGAGGGGGGAGAGAGAATCTTAAGGATGTTCCATGTTCAGTGTGGGCCGATGCAGGGCTCAATCCCACGTCCCTGAGATCATGACCTGAGTCAAATCAAGAGTCGGATGCTTAACCGACTGAGCCACCCAGGTGCCCCACAATGTATTTAATTTTAAAAAGCATTTTTCTTTTAAAAATCAGCAAAAAGTTTATTACTCTTTTTTATTGATTCCAAACTCCTTAATCTTTTTTTTTTTTTAAGATTTTACTTATTTATTTGACAGAGAGAGAGACAGCGAGAGAGGGAACACAAGCAGGGGGAGTGGGAGAGGGAGAAGCAGGCTTCCCGCTGAGCAGGGAGCCCGAGGCAGGGCTTGATCCCAGGACCCGGGGATCATGACCTGAGCTGAAGGCAGATGCTTAACGACTGAGCCACCCAGGCATCCCCCAAACTCTTTAATCTTTAACTGCTTCTCGTTTCCTTTGGTTTATTTTGTTATTCTTTTTTCTCATAATTCGAGTCAGATTCTTAATCCATTTATTTTTCATCCTTTTTATTAACGTATACAAGGTTGTCAGTTCTCCTTGGAGCTCTGTTTGCTCTGATTACTGTAGGTTTGGAAATAAAATATTTTCATTGTTTTCTTAAAAATTCTCCCCTTTGTCTTTATTTCTTTTTCGACTTGAGAGTTGATTAACAGAGTTTAAACATTTTCAGATGGAAATGACTTTTTATTTTCCAATTTAGAAAAAATTTCTGGTTTATTGCATAATGGTCAGAGGATGTTTTCTATACATTTTTTACTTGGAAATTTTTGAGATTTTCTTTGTGGATGAAAATATATTTACATATATGAAGATATTCCAGGGATACTTGAAAATAAGGTGTAGTTGACTTTCAAGGTGCAGAGTTTGATACAGATTACTTATATCTACCTTATTAATTATGTTAATTAGGTCTTGGGTTTTTTTTCTTATTAGGTTATTTTTTTATCTTAATATGTCATAAATTGAGAAACTTGAATTAAACTCTTCTAGTGTATTTCTGAATATTTATGGATATTACTACCTTGTTATTAAATATATTTGATCTTCATTGTGAGTTGAACCCATTGTGAACATGCCCGTTTGCCATGTTTAATGCTTTGCAGCCTGACTTCTACCTTGTCTGATGATGAGATCAAGTCCGGTGTTCTTTGTTTGCATTTGCCTAGTACACCTTTACTGTTCTTTTGTTTTCAACTTCTTGAATCCCTTTCAAGAGTGCTTCCTGACAGAGCCTGGAGTTAGCTTTTGTTTCGTGATCTGAAGATATTTTTTAAAATAAGTGAGTAAAGTTCATTTACATTATTGGTGTGATAGATGTTCTTGGTGTTACTTCTGTCCTGTTATTTTGTTACATTATTTATATAGATCAAATTGTTCACTGCTCTGCTTTGCTGTGTGTATGTGTGGTTAGTTCTTTTAATATAGAAAACTTTGGTTTTATCCTGATGATTATCTTTATATAATATCCTCATTTCCATAATTCAGTGCTTCGCAACTGAGTTCACATCAAGGCACACCTAGAAGATGATGGTGTGTGCCACCTTCGGGTTAATGGATGAGACCCCTAGATGGGACCGTTCTGTTCTGTGTGGGGTGGGGGGTCTTCCTCTGCCTCCAGCTCTCCAGCTGAGCTAGGGGATCACTGTCTCAGCACACCTGAGGATTTTCAGTGCACCTGTTGACAAGCTTTACTGTTTCTTGGTATCAGAAGGATAAAATTAGCTCCTTCCCTCTTCATTTCCCTCTTTTTTCCCCTGGTCTTCCTTGTGATTGCATTTACTATTATATGCGCTTGCATTCTGTTACGTATTTGTCAGCTCTAAATAATAACCCTTGACTTCCTGTCATTACAGATTCAGCAATCAAGATATTTACCTCTTACCTTCTACCCACCGTTCCTCCCCCTCCCCGGCCGCTTCTTTTGTTACCTGTATCTTTTGTACTTTCTGGGACAGAGATTTCTTGTGACCCGAATTCCCATATTTGCTGTAGTTTTTGCTTTGGTTTTGTTATTTGTAGGATGGATTTGTTTTTCTCATCTTCTTCTTCTATCATTCTTATCTCTAAATTTAAAAAGCTCCTCATCTGTTGCCACATAATTCAGTTTCTTATTCCTTCTTTCTATATCCCTGAAGGCCTTGCCGCTCCAAAGTGAGTTTCTGTACTCATTTTTTGCAAACAAAGGCTGTACTATTACTCTTCCATATAAGTCCTTCTCCCCTAGGGAGTGTATTTTGCTCGCATTTTCTGAGATCTGCTGTGCCTGGACCTTCTTGCCACTCTCCATGCTTCTTCACTTGTTTTTATGAGACTTTGTTTTGGGTAACCCTTAGACGTATTTTGGAAGCTGCAGATTATATCTGTCTCTTTTACACATGCACATGGAGTTTTCAGGTCTTGTTGTCGTTGTTTTCTTTTGGTTTTGGATGAGTTCCAGCAGAGAAGGAAGAAATGCTGACCTACATAGACATATTCATACTAGAAGTGAAATTTTTCCCTCAATTTCAAGAAAACTGCTTTAATGTACTGCTTCAGTTTTCTCATATCATTCCATTCATAAGCAGCTGTGTGTGTGTGTGTGTGTGTGTGTGTGTGTGTGTGTTAACCTGGTTGCAAAGGGAGTTGAAAGAATGCTGTGAGGTTGAATTGAATTAGTAAATGCTCACTGGTCAATCAGGCTTCAGCCAGATGGTAGATTTTCAAACTTACCATGAAAATATAGTAATGATCAGTAAACAGAAAATGAAACAATAGTAAAAAAGCCCCCAGAGCATCATAAGTAAGTGATCTTCTATTTGGAAGGCTTCCAGCCACAATGGAAGCATTTCCAATAATTAAAAAGTGTGGCTTCTCCATTCAGTATAGCATTTATCTTTCTCCTTTCCCTTCTTTATACCAACTACTTTCCCACTTTGGTCTTTAGCTATTGTGATAACTTTGTCAGGGCTCGCCAACTCTAAATTCTCCATGCTGTATAATATCTGGGCAGGGAGGAGTTATTTTCCTGAAGACCATTCCTTTTTCATCTTTCTTCACAACACTTTTCTTATCTGATTACTTCTCCACTTTCAATTTAATATTTTCCCTTCGGTATTTCTTATCTGTCTTTAATCTTTGCTTATATGCCCTAACTTGATTTCTCTCTCCAATTTTTTTTTTGTTTTGTTTTGCTCATTCTTCTTTCCTCAAAATCTCACCATGTTCTTTCCAACTACACCAAGTGTCATCCAGATTTTCTGTTCAAATTTCTCTCCCACGAACTATATTTACTAGGAATCGTCTTAATCTGCTTGGGCTGCTTCAACAAAACACCACAAACTGGGTGGCTTAAACAACAGACATTTATTTGTTACAGTTCTGGAGTCCGGAAGCCCAAGATCAAGGTGCTGGCTAATCTGGTTCCTAGTAAGGACTCTCTTCCAGGCTTGCAGATGGAGATCTTCTTACTGTGCCCTCACATGGCAAAAGGAGAGAGCTCTAGTGTCTCTAGCTCTTTGTACAAGGGCACCAACTCTGTTGGATTAGGGCCCCACCATTATAACCTCATTTAGTCTTTATCACCACCTCAAAGGACCTATCTCTGAGTAAAGTCATATTTAAGGTTAGGGCTTCAACATATGAATGGGGGGTGGTGGTTACACAATCTGGTCCATGGCAGGACAGTATGTGTTTATCGATATGCTCTTATTTGGCAAGGAAGTGCTATTTTCTTATATACCGTTGTACAATGTTCTGCATTATTACAAAATACTGTGGTGCTTTCTATGGAGGCAATATAAATTATTTCTTTTTTTAATTGTGGTAGAAAACACAGAATATAAAATGTATAATCTTAACGATTTCTAAGTGTATGATTCAGTAGTGTTGAGTATATACAAATTATTTTTTATAAGCCAAAGACAGATCTGTTATTTTCTTAACCAGCATTTAAAGTTTATGTTGATAATATTTTTTGAGCATTTACTTCTTGCTAGACATAGTATTGGGTGGTTTACATGGATTATTTTATTTAATACTCATAATAATTCTGTAAATTAGAAACTATTATTTCATCCTGTTTAACAAGTAGAGACCCAAGTCTCAGCTAAATAGTCTAAGGTTGCACAGCTAGTAAATAGCAGAGCTGGGATTCAGTGTGTTTAAATTGACTCCAAATTGACTGTGAAACTAATCTCCTTAACCACTCTTCTGCACCATATTTTTATTCTGTTTTTAAAAATAAAATATGCTAATATGGATAAGATATTTACTATATGTTCCAGTGTTTATGTAAAATGGATCTGTTACAGATACCTGATTTGTGCTTCCAGTGATAGAGAAATCATCAAAGCAATTAATGTAAAACTGACATGAAAAGGCATTTACTTAACTCCTGCAGAATTTGTTTTCCTAAGGTAAATGGGCATAGAATGAGATTTCTCAACTTTGACATTATTGGCATTTTGTGCTGGATGATTGGAGGAGAGGAGCTGTCCTGTACATTATAGGATGTTTACTAGTATTCCTGGGCTCTACTCCCAAGATGACAACAGAACTTTTTTTTTTTTTTTAAAGATTTTATTTATTTATTTGACAGAGAGACAACCAGCGAGAGAGGGAACACAAGCAGGTAGAGTGGGAGAGGAAGAAGCAGGCTCCCAGCGGAGGAGCCCGATGTGGGGCTCGATGCCAGGACGCTGGGATCACGCCCTGAGCCGAAGGCAGACGCTTATCGACTGAGCCACCCAGGCGCCCTGACAACAGAACTTCTCTCCTCAATCCTAACAAAAAATACTTTCAGGGGTGCCTGGGTGGCTCTGTTGTTAAGTGTCTGCTTTCAGCTCAGGTCATGATCTCAGGGTCCTGGGATTGAGCACCACATTGGGCTCCTTGCTTAGTGGGGAATCTATTTCTTCCTCTCTCTGATCATGCTCTCTGTCTCTCTCAAATAAATAAATAAAATCTTTAAAACAAAAAACAAAAAAACAAAACAACCCCTTCAGACATCACCAGATGGCCCTTAGGGGGCAAAATCTCCCACAGTTGAGAGCCACTAGCCTAGAATGCAAAAATATTCCATTACAGTTGACCCTTAAACAACACGAAAGTTTGGGGCACTAATCTCCCATGTAGTCAAAAATCCATGTATAAATTTTAACCACTAATAGCCTCCTGTTGAGTGGAAGCCTTACCAATAACATAAACTGTTGATTAACACATATTTTGCATATGTATTATATACTATATTCTTTAAAAGAAGCTAGAGAAAAGAAAATGCTAAGAAAAGATAATAGATTTAGTGAATTTACTGCATTTACATACTTTACTGAAAAAAAAAATCCACACTATAAGTGGACCCACAAGTTCAAACTCCTGTTGTTCAAGGGTCAACTGTATTTAGACCCTAAAACACTCATCTGGATGTTTTGTGTATTTAAAAAAAAAATCTAGGTTGAATGCATACTATGTACCAGGTACCATTTTCTAAGAGCTTTACAGGTATTAACTAATTTAATCCCCCCCAAATTATAAGGTAGATACCTATAGGGTTGAGGGATTATAATTTGTATACCTTATAAGAGAGATACCGTGTAGTAGATACATTATGTTAGGGAAAATACAAAGCCTGCTAGTCTGATGGGAAAGCCCCCATTCCTATCCACAGTGCTTAACTTCCTCTTTGGCTGTGCTACTGACTTCCAATTGCTATTCTTGAAAGTTTTTGATAATATATGACTAATCGAGAAAAGTAATAAAATATGCGAACTAATTTTTTCACTCATAGGAAGAGAATGTGTAATAAATTTAATTGAAAAGATATAATGCAGTTAAGTGATTACTTTGGCTGTCTTGGCCTCTCAGTGTTCCTTTTTAGCCATTGCCTAAGAGCTGCTCATAGTTCTGGATCATTCATCCTCCCAGAACAATGATGAGAAGGAAGTAGTGTTCAAGTTTCCGTTGGTAGAATACTTACATATGTCAGTTCCCAGCTGGAACTTCAAGATAATTTTCCCCCAGATGCAATTTTGTAGTTTGAGCAACAGGGAAATTGTCAATCAGAATGCCTGCCTTTCATCACCTATTGGATTATCAAAGCAAGTGGTATAGACACTTCTTCATTTGATAGGAAGTGACAAGGAAGTGAAGTCTGCTAGACTTCAGGTATCAGGTTATCTACATTAAACTTAAAAAAAAATGCTTTTTATTATGAAAATTTTTGAACAACTACAAATGTAGAGAGAATAATGAACCTGATTTATTCACCATTCATTATTAATACATAGTGTCATCTATACTTATCCCAACCAGATTTTTTTGAAACAAATCCCATCATCTCATTTTACTTGTGCTGTTTTATTATGTCTCTCTAAAAAGATAAAAAGCCATTTTGAACATAGCTACACAAAACAATGATCTCATCTAAACATTTAAAAATAATTTGATATCAGATGTCTAGACAATGATCATATTTCTCTAGTTGTCATATAATTCTTTTTATAGTGATTAACGTGAATCTAAATAAGGTTCATTAATTGCTATTTGTTGATTTGTTTTTAAATTTCCTTTCTTTTTTTTTTTTTTTAAGATTTTATTTATTTATTCGACAGAGATAGAGACAGCCAGCGAGAGAGGGAACACAAGCAGGGGGAGTGGGAGAGGAAGAAGCAGGCTCCTAGCAGAGGAGCCTGATGTGGGGCTCGATCCCAGAACGCCGGGATCATGCCCTGAGCCGAAGGCAGACGCTTAACCGCTGTGCCACCCAGGTGCCCCTTAAATTTCCTTTCTTATGATGACTTTATTTTTTGAGTAAAATTTACCTTTTAAGTCTCTTTCAATCTATAGATTCTCCATATTTTTTCTTGAATTTTGTCTCTTTATAAATATGTTGCTTGTTACAATATAAGGGGTTTACTATTTTAATGCATTAACAAGTCTTTTTAAAAGTTTCTCAGTTTTTATTTCCAATATGGTAAATATCAATAGATATAATCCATATAAACAAAAGCTCTTTGCGGTCCCCAACAATTCTTTCCTCCCCTCCCCTTCTTCCTTTCTTTTTCCTTTCCTTTTCCTTTCCTTTCCTGCCACTTCAGTCCTAAACTCAGTACTTAGAGTTTGGATTAACTAACTAATACATGCGTGTATGTCACACTATACAGAAGATGGGTATTAAGGAGGGCACATGATGTGATGAGCACGGGGTGCTATATGCAACTGATGAATCATTGAACACTACTTCAAAAACGAATGATGTACTATATGTTGGCTAATTGAATTTAAATAAAAAATATAAAAAATTGCAAACAATGTGACAGGTGATTCCTAAGGTTCCATATAAACCTAAGATTCCACCCTTCTCTTCGTGAAGGATCCTAATAAATGTACCATTTTTTTCAGCACTTCTCATTCTTAAGTCTCCTCTTTCTGGAAACCCCCTTGAGTCCCCTAGGCCATGTTAGCCCTTCCCTTCCCCATGCTCTCCTGGAAGTACATACCTCTTTCATAGCAACTTATTTCAGGCCAGCGAGCATATATTGAGAATTCCAGCCTTTGTAAAATGGGACCTGTTTTGGTTTACCTGCGTTGATCTGCCTTATTTCCC
Organism: Ursus arctos; assembly: GCF_023065955.2. Taxonomy (NCBI): domain Eukaryota; kingdom Metazoa; phylum Chordata; class Mammalia; order Carnivora; family Ursidae; genus Ursus; species Ursus arctos. The sequence continues at coordinate 25,092,852 of NW_026622875.1, read as the reverse complement.
AAACTTCAGTGATTCGAGGAGTACCATCACAATTTTTTTTTTGCCCCCTATGTGTAACACCTCTACTGCTGTTTTTCTTTAAGTTGCCATACTTTTGTTTTGAACTTAAATACCTTCTTTAGCTTTATCACGTAGAGTATTATCCATGGAATCATGGTTTGAAGGTGCTAGTTACGCATTTTTCACATATTAAAATTAGTGTATATCTTAAGTAAAAGAGGCGATAACAAATAGTAATCATCTTTGTACTGCCAAAAATCAGCTTTCATACCTCCAATCGTCTGCACATAGCACTGTGGGAACTCCTGCTATGTACCTGTGGGGTTCCATGCCCATCTTCCCCCTTAAGGAGGGCAGGGGATTGGGTTTCATCTCTGTGTCACCATGTTAGTAAGCCTGGTGCCTGGTGCACAATATGCTTTCAATAAATGTTTGATGAATGAATGTCTCTCTTACTATCACCATAGTAAAATACTTTCAGCAAATAGAAATCTTTGCTATTTTCTCTCACTTTGATTCCCAACCTCAGGTAACTTCAGCACTCAAACATGGAATCAGAGCATAGAGAAGTATCCAAACATGTAAAAGTGAAGTGATGCCTGTTTTTCTACCTCCTAAAATTTTTTTGTTTTTGTGATAGAACAAGGTTGCATTTCTTTTCTGTTGAAAAAAGGTGTCATTTATCCCACAGGGTTTCCCATCCTCAGATCTCTGATTTTCCTGTAAATTAGTGTTTAGATCTAGAGACTTGTTCAAATCAGGTTCCTTTAAAAAAAAAAAGGTTATTTATTTTTGGCAAGACATTTTATAGGTGGTGGTATGTTCTTTCATGAGGAGGCACATAATTTCTGGTTAGTGGCTTAGATGACCCGATATCAGATCCATCAATTCATGAGGGGTTACAAAACTGTGGTAGTTTAATTCTTTCATTTCTTCTTTGTCCTTTATCTGGAATGCCTGTAAAAATAAACTTTCCTCTATCAACCATTTTGTTACCCTGAAATACAGGTGATACAGAAAATTTGGTTAAATGTTTGCTTTTTTCCTTTTTTTTTAGTTTTCCAAATAATCAGTTGGCTCCTTAGCATCCTCCAAAGGATTTTGAGCTATGTGGGTTTTCTTCGTTTTGTTTTTGTTTTTTAGTTTTATTAGAATAAAAATCACATGTGAATAAACATTCGACATATTATCTGCATGCTCAAATTGTCCCAATTTTGGCTAGTGGGAGTCTTTTCAGTTTGGTTCCTGAGATTCTTTGGTATAATCCTGATAAATTCAAGTAGTTTCCTTGGTGACTGGTTTGACAAAATGCTTTAACTCCTCTTGTACATTTTCTGCCCCAGACCAGGAATCAACATTCTCAAAGGAGACTTGGTTCCTTTTTTTTTTTTTTAATAATTTTTATTTTGTTATATTAGTCACCATATAGTACATCCCCAGTTTTTGATGCAATGTTCCATGATTCATTATTTGCATATAACACCCAGTGCACCATGCAATATGTGTCCTCCTTAATACCCATCACCAGCCTATACCAATCCTCCACCCACCTCCCCTCTGAAGCCCTCAGTTTGTTTCCCAGAGTCCACAATCTCTCATGGTTCATTCTCCCTTCTGTTTACCTCCCCTTTCTTCTTCCCTTCCTTCTCCTACTGATCTTCCTATTTCTTATGTTCCAAAAATGAGTGAAACCATATGATAATTGTCTTTCTCTGCTTGACTTATTTAACTTAGCATAATCTCCTCCAGTCCTGTCCATGTTGCTGCAAATGTTGGGTAATCGTTCTTTCTGATGGCTGAGTAATATTCCATTGTATATATGGACCACATCTTAATCCAGTCATCTGTTGAAGGGCATCTTGGCTCCTTCCACAATTTAGCTATTGTGGACAATGCTGCTATGAACATTGGGGTGCATATGGCCCTTCTCTTCACTACGTTTGTATTTTGGGGGTAAATACCCAGTAGTGTAATTGCTGGATCATAGGGTAGCTCAATTTTTAACTTTTTAAGGGACCTCCACACGGTTTTCCAAAGTGGCTGTACCAACTTGCATTCCCACCAACAGTGTAAGGGGATTCCCCTTTCTCCACAGCCTCTCCAACATTTGTTGTTTCCTGCCTTGTCAATTTTTGCCATTCTAACTGGTGTAAGGTGGTATCTCAAGGTGGTTTTGATTTGAATTTCCTTGATGGCTAATGATTTTGAACATTTTTTCATGTGTCTGTTAGCCATTTGTATGTTTTCATTGGAAAAGTGTCTGTTCCTAACTTCTGCCCATTTTTTGATTTGATTAGTTGCTTCCCGTGTATTGGGTTTGAGAAATTCTTTGTAGATCTTGGATACTAGTCTTTTATCTGTAGTGTCATTTGCAAATACCTTCTCCCATTCCATGGGCTGCCTCTTAGTTTTTTTGACTATTTCCTTGGCTGTGCAGAAGCTTTTTATCTTGATGAAGACTCACAAGTTCAGTTTTTCTTTTGTTTCTCTTGCCTTTGGAGATGTGTCATGAAAAAAGTTGCTGTGGCCGATGTCAAAGAGGTTGCAGCCTATTTTCTCCTCTAGGATTTTGATAGGTTCCTGTCTCACATCAAGGTCTTTCATCCATTTGGAGTTTATCTCTGTGTATGGTGTAAGAGAGTGGTCAAGTTTCATTCTTTTGCATGTAGCTGTCCAATTTTCCCAGCACCATTTATTGAAGAGACTGTCTTTTCTCCACCGGATGTTTTTTCCTGCTTTATCAAAGATTAGTTGCCCAAAGAGCCAAGGGTCCATTTCTGGGTTCTCTATTCTGTTCCATTGGTCTATGTGTCTGTTTTTGTGCCAGTACCATGCTGTCTTTGTGAGCACAGCTTTGTAGTATAGCTTGAAATCCGGCAATGTGATGTCCCCAGCTTTATTTTTCCTTTTCAACAATTCCTTGGCGATTCAGGGCTGTTTCTGGTTCCACACAAATTTAAGGGCTGTTTGTTCCAGCTCTTTGAAAAATGTCATTGATATTTTGATCGGGATGGCATTGAAAGTGTAAATTGTTCAGGGTAGCATAGACATTTTAACTATGTTTATTCTTCCGATCCATGAGCATGGAATATTTATCCATCTTTTTGTGTCTTCTTCAATGTCTTTCAAGAGTGATTTGTAGTTTCTAGAATATAGATCATTTACATCTCTGGTTAAGTTAATTCTGAGGTAATGTATGATTTTTGGTGCTATTGTAAATGGAATGGATTCCCTAATTTCTCTTTCTTCAGTCTCATTGTTCATGTATAGAAATGCAACTGATTTCTGAGCATTGATTTTGTATCCCGCCACATTACTGAATTGCTCTATAAGTTCTTGAAGTTTGGGGATGGATTCTTTGGGGTTTTCCATATAGAGTATCATGTCATCTGTGAAGAGAGACAGTTTGACTTCTTCTTTGCCGATTTGGATACATTTTATCCCTTTTTGTTGTCTGATTGCTGTTGCAAGGACTTCTAGTACTATGTTGAATAATAATGGCGAGAGTGGGCATCCTTGTCGTGTTCCTGATCTTAAGAGAAAGGCTTCCAGCTTTTCCCTGTTGAGAATGATATTTGCTGTAGGCTTTTCATACATGGTTTTTATGAAATTGAGGAATGTGCCCTCTATCCCTACACTCTGAAGTGTTTTAATCAGGAAAGGATGCTATATTTTGTCAAATGCTTTTTCTGCATCGAGAGGGTCATATGGTTCTTGACTCTTTTCTTATTGATATGATCTATCACACTGATCGATTTGTGAATGTTGAACCACCCTTGCATCCCAGGAATGAATCCCCTTGGTCTTGATGGATAATCCTTTTAATGTACTATTGGATCCTATTAGCTAGGATCTTGTTGAGAATTTTGGCGTCCATATTCATCAGGGAAATTGGTCTGTAATTCTCCTTTTTGATGGGGTCTTTGCCTGGTTTGGGGATCAAGGTAATATTGGCCTCATAGAATGAGTTTGGTAGTTTTCCTTCTGTTTCTATTTTTTGAAACAGCTTCAGGGAATAGGTATTACTTCTTCTTTGAATGTTTGGTAGAATTCCCTGGGGAATCCGTCAGGCCCTAGACTCTTGTTTTTGGGGAGGTTTTTGATCACTGCTTCAATCTCTTCATAATTAATCGGTCTGTTTAAATAATCAATTTCTTCCTGTTTCAGTCTTGGTAGTTTATAGGTTTCCAGGAAGGCATCCATTTCTTCCCGGTTGTTTAATTTATTGGCATAAAGCTGTTGATAAAAGTTTCTAATGATCCTTCCTATTTCATTGGTGTTGGTTGTGATCTCTCCCCTTTCATTCATAATTTTATTAATTTGGGTCCTTTCTCTATTCTTTTGAATAAGTCTGGCCAGTGGCTTATCGATCTTATTTATTCTTTTAAAGAACCAGCTTCTAGTTCTGTTGATCTGCTTTACTGTGCTCCTGGTTTCTAATTCATTGATCTCTGCTCTAATCTTGATCAACTGCCTTCTCATATGTGGGTTAGGCCTGTTCTTTTTTTCCAGCTCCAGCTTTTTGAGGTGAGAATATAAAAACTGCATTTTAGATTGTTCTGTTCTTTTGAGTGAGGCTTGGATGGCTATGTATTTTCCCCTTAGGACTGCCTTTGCAGTGTCCCATAGGTTTTGGCCCGATGTGTTTTCATTTTCATTGGTCTCCAAAAATTGTTTAAACTGACTTTTAATTTCCTGGTTTACCCAATCATTCTTGAACAGGATGGTTCTTAGTTTCCAAGTGTTTGAGTTTCTTCCAAATTTTTCCTTGTGATTGAGTTCCAGTTTCAAAGCATTGTGGTCTGAGAATATTCAGGGAATAATCTCAGTCTTTTGATATTGGTTGAGACCTGTTTTGTGACCCAGTAAATGGTCTATTCTGGAGAAAGTTCCATGTGCACTCGAAAAGAATGAGTATTCTGTTGTTCTGGGATGTAGTGTTCTATATGTATCTATGAAGGTCCATCTGGTCCAGTATGTCATTCAAAGCTCTTGTTTCTTTGTTGATTTTCTGCTTAAGTGATCTGTCTGTTGCTGATAGTGGAGTGTTGAGGTCCCCTACTATTAACGTATTATTATCTATATGTCTCTTTATTCTGGTTAAGAGTTGGCTTGTGTATCTAGCTGCTCCCCTGTTGGGGGCATAAATATTTATAATTGTCATATCAACTTGTTGGATACATCCTTTGAGAATAATATAGTGCCCTTCTGTATCTCTAACAACAGTCTTTAGTTTAAAATCTAATCTGTCTGATATGAGAATTGCTACCCCAGCTTTCTTTTGAGGTCCATTGGCATGAAAAATGGTTTTCCATCCCTTCACTTTCAGTCTGGATGTATCTTTAGGTTCAAAATGAGTCTCTTGTAGATAGCAAATGGACGGGTCATGTCTTTTTATCCAATGTGCAACCCTGTGGCATTTATGGGAGCATTTAGGCCATTCACATTGAGAGTGATTATTGAGAGAGATTATTTTATTTTATTTTATTTTTAAGATTTTATTTATTTATTTGACAGAGATAGAGACAGCCAGCGAGAGAGGGAACACAAGCAGGGGGAGTGGGAGAGGAAGAAGCAGGCTCCCAGCGGAGGAGCCTGATGTGGGGCTCAATCCCATAATGCTGGGATCACACCCTGAGCCAAAGGCAGACGCTTAACCGTTGCGCCACCCAGGCGCCCCGAGAGAGATGATTTTAATGATATCATGTTTCCTGTGAAGTCTTTGTTTCTATAGATTGAAAATTTCTGTTCTGTATCACTCTTGGGGCCTTTTTACTTTTACAGAACCCCCCTTAATATCTCATGTAGGGCTGGTTTGGTGGTTACGAATTCCTTCAGTTTCTGCCGATCCTGGAAGGTCCTTATCTCTCCATTAATTCTGAATGACAGCCTTGTTGGATAAAGGATCCTTGGCTGCATGTTCTTCTCAGATAGAGCTTTGAAAATACCCTGCCAACCCTTCCTAGCCTTCCAGGTCTCTGTAGACAGTTCTGACGTTATTCTGATATTTTCCCCTCTGTACGTGAGGATTTTCTTCCCCCTTGCCGCTCTCAATACTGTATCCTTGGATCTAATATTTGCGAATTGCACTATGACGTGACGTGTTGTAGGTCTGGTTTCATTGACCTTGGGAGGGGTCCTCTCTGCCTCTTGGACACGAATGCTTGTTTCCTTTGCCAGATTAGGGAAGTTCTCAGCTACAATTTGTTCAAATATCTCTTCTAGACCTCTCTCTCCACCCCCTCAGGGATGCTGATAATTCTGATATTGGAATGTTTCATTGAGTCAGTAATCTCCCGTAATCTACATTCTTGAGATTGGATTTTTTTGAGCCAAGTTTCTGTTTTAACTTTCTCTTCTACCATCCCATCCTCCAGTTCACTAATTCATTCTTCTGCCTCATTTACCCTGGCCGTCAGAGCATCTCGTTTAGACTGCATTTGATTCATAGCATTTTTAATTTCTGCCAGATTCACTCTCATTTCCACCCTTAGAGATTCTATATTCTCATTAATATTTTCATTAATATATTTTTTAAATCCTACACATGATCTTGACCATTTTACTCTGAACTACATTTCTGACAATTTGGTTATATCCATATCCATTAGTTCTGTGGCAGAGGCCACAGACTCATCTTTTCTTTGCTGGGGGGGATTTCTCCTCCTCCTCATTCTGATGAGAGGTTGCGGGGATGCCCAGAGCCCAGATTATTGACCAGGACCCAGGCAGTGTGCACTTGTTTTATAGGGACCTTAGGGATGTGGGCTTCTTGATTTTTCAGTGTGCCTTCTGGGGGAGGGCCTGACACGCTGATACTCAGGCAGCCGTGTTTGGGTAGAGTCGCCCTGTCCTCTGCAAGGGGGGATTGGGATGGGCAAAATGTGAGCTGGTATTTCCAGGCTTTTGTTCTCTGGTGGCTTTCCCTGGTGGTTTTCTGTGGGTCTTCTGAGAGTGAGAACAGCGTGGCCATATCCTAGCCTCTGTCTCAGAACGGAGATCGCAGTCCGCTCCCCACTGAGCTCTCCTGGCCACTTTAACTCTGCTTCTGTCAGTGCTGCTAAAAACCCTGCAGTGTCCCAGGTTGTGCGCCCCACAGCTGCTCTGTCAGCCCTCACTTCCAGGGCCGGCACATCTCTGTTCTTTGTGCTTCTAACACTGCCAGCCGCCCCCGGTTCCCGTGCGTGCTCCCGAGCTCCCTGTTTCAGTGTGGTCCGCGCACTCCGGAGCGCCAGTTTTCAGTCTAGTCGCGCGCACACTCCTGAGCTCTAGGTTTCACTCTAGTTCGAGTGTGCGCTCCGGAGGTACGGTTTTCAGTTTGGACGCGCACGCTCCCGAGCTCCCGGTTTTAGTCTGGTTCCAGTGAGCGCTCCGGAGCTCCAGATTTCAGTCTGGTCGTGCGCATTCCCGGGCTCATTGTCTCAGTGTGCTTTCTGTGAGTCCAGCCCACTCCCCAGTGCAAGCGGCTACTGCTTCCCAGTGCCCGAGTGTGTTAGTTCCTTCCCCCTTCTGTTTATCTTCCGATATCTGTGCGCGGATTCATGGCTCCCGCTGCTTACCTCAATATTCAGCACTGGAGATCTCCATTTTTAGAGATCCAGATGTATCTTCCTCTGTCTCAGGCTGATTTCGTGGGTGTTCAGGATGGTCTGGTACATATCCAGCTCAACTCAGGGGACCAGCTGAAAAAGGGGTCCCTTACTCCTCCACCATCTTTTCTCCTCCTTGCAGAAAGTGGTCGCTTTTCTGTTCACAGAGTTTCTGCTACTCTTTTCTGCATTCTCCAGTTGCATTCATAGGTATTCAGAATGGTTTGGTAGCTCTCTAGCTGAATTCCTGGGACCAGACGAACTTTAGGTCTCCTGCTCCTCCGCCATCTTGGAACCAGACCCTGTTCTCTTTTACTTCCAAGAGCTTCTCGAAGAAAAGTGATGCTGGTCTCTTATTTGTACTGAAAATCCCTCCTTTTCGAGGAGCAAGCACATGCTGAATGGTGAGATGTATACAGTGCTTCACAGCACTTCACATACATTATGCATTTGACACTGATGACCAATCCTTCATGGGACTCTGTTGAGACTTTGTTCCTTTTAGTGGGAAAGGATTTTTAGAAACCATAATCTGGGTACTAGTTGTGTTCATTGCTACTCATCATTATTTTGAGGCCCTCTTAATGCTAGTGTTACAGTATATGTGTTACTTTTAAAGATGGAATACACCCTAAGTTCATATGCAGCTTTCCTATTCAATTTCAGAACTCTCAAGCCTACAGAGTTTTTACTTCACCTTCATTTGTTTTCTTTAAACAATACTGAAAGCCTTAGTTTTTAACAATATGGAATAATCACTCATTTTATTTATCTCCTAATACTATACAACTGTCTCATGTTAATAATATTGACATTACTAGCAATATGTTTACTAAAAACTGTAGTTTTTTCTCATTTTCATTGTTGTTAGGTTATAGCCCTTTAGAGATAATACAGTCAAATTACTATATTGCAAGGTTATTTGGAGTAACTCTTGAATTGTTATCCTGAGAAGTTTTGATTCTTGGGGATTGCTTTGTTTCTTTGTCTTATAATTATGTAAAATATTTACATGGTTCTAAGATCAAATCCACAAAACAAGTTATATTCAGCGGAGTCTAGTGTCTATCCTTGTCCTCTAGCCAGTGCTCTTCCCTTTTCTGTAGGTAACCATTCTTTAAAAGATTTATGATTTTTAATATCAGGAAATATGTATTTATGTTCTTCTTAAACAGAAGCCAGTGTTAATACTTTTCCTCATGCTTTTTTTCCCTTTCTTTTTTTTTTTTACTTAGTGGTATATATTGGAGATTTCTTCATTGTAGTGTATGAAGATATTACCTCTTCCCTTTTATGACTGTAAAAGCGTGCATGGCTGTACCATAGTTTATTCAGTCAGTTTCTATTGATAAGCACTCAGGTTGTTTCTGGTCTTTTACCCTTCTAAATAATGTTGCAGTTAAGAACCTTATACATGCATCTTTTATTATTTTTGTCAGGGTGACATATATCTTTTGTTTTGGTCAGTGCATCTTTATTTAGGCATATTCTTTAATAATTCTTTTTTTTAGCAAGGCTCTAGGATTGGTAAATTCTCTCTTATTTAAAAATATATTTTTGTGATTAATAATCTAGTGTTGCTGGGCAAATAATTTTAAGTTAATAGTTATTTTCTTTCAGCACATTGAAGATAGTAGTCCGTTGGCCTCTCTTATTGCTAGAGAGCAGTTTGCTGTTAAAATATGGAACTTTTTCTTTATAAGTAGTTGACCTTTTCTTGTTGGTTGCTTCAAGATATTCTTTTGGTTTCAGATTATCTGCAGTTTCACTAAGGTGTGCTTGGAATGGATACATTTTAATTTACCTTGTTTGGTTTTCATTTTGGTACCTTAATCTGAAGAGTCTTATCTTTAATCAATTATGCGGAACATTCTTAGCCATTTTCTTTTATTACCTTCCTTCAACTCCAGCTCCTTTACCCCACCACCCTTTCCTTCTCATACTCCTATTAATTGTACTTTTTCATTCTACTTTCCATGTCTCTTAATTTTTCTTTCATATATATTATGTCTTACAGTTTCTCAGTTTAGCAGTTTTGGTAATTTACTTACATTATGTATTCCTGTTCACATTTTTAAAAAGTTGATGCATGTTTTTATTAAGTTGTTTTACAGTGCAAAGTAATTGTGTGTGGAATTGTGTTCACTGGTATTTGTGCTTGCTCTGAAATGAAATGAAAATGAAATGAAAAGAAAAAGGGTAAAAACTGAGGGAAAGGAGACATCAAATACCTCACATTCTAGAGAGCCCCCTAGCAGCTGAGGCTTATCAAGGGTAACCTCACTGGCTCTGCTATCTCCAGAAATACCCAGGAGCTTAACTATATAATCAGAACATGAAGGAGAAGAGGAAATCATGGGAACTAGGATAAGCCATCATTCTACTGGAGGGGTATCCCCTACCACTAAAAACCAAGTGATGGGGGAAGCACCAAACATCTCATTAGCATCTCAATCCCCAGTTGGGTAGCAGACTTGCTACCTGAGCTACATGAGCAACAGGTGAAGAGAACCTGAGAAAGATGGGAAGGTGGAGCACCATGGGGACTCTAGGGAGGAGCCAGGAGCCCTCTCTGCTATTTGGTGGGTCAGATTCACTTGGGGCAAGTGACATTTTGGAAAGTAGTCTTGATTAAATATTTTGCCAATTGCCACCTGAGAGGGAAGGCCACTGGGTGAGGAGATTCCAGTGGCAAGAGACTGTGGGATAGACCTCCTAGGACAGAGCTGAGTGTGGAAACATGATGAGTCACTACCAGCTGCTCTCCTACCGAGGGTAAGGGGCCCCGGAGGGTGTTCTGGAGGACTTAACAGCTGTTCTTGCTTTGCATTTCTGTTTCTCTCCAGAATCTTTTGTTTCTTTCTTTGATCAATAGTTTTACTGCATTAGAGTAGACCCCTTTACTTTTCTTTTCTTTTTTTTTTTTTTTTACGTGGGTGAATACATTTATTGCTGTTTGCTGTCTTTACTGTTTTTTATTCATTTCGTTTGGCCGGTTAATCACAACACTGACCTTTTAACCTCATTAGGCTGTACTTTGACATACAGCTCCCTGGTGTTTGGTGTGATACTTCACACTAAAGCGAATCTGCTTTAGTCCATCCAGCATTTGTTGCCAACTTCCTCCTCTGTATCCAGGTGCCCTGTCACCGCCTTCTTTCTGCACTGACTGAGCCCTCCTTTGCAGCCGCAGCCACTGTCCTGATGCTCCTCATGGCCAGCCCTCACATGTGCTTTGCGCTCCAGTGAAGGGGCCATTTGTGCAATCAGGTAGGAAGAGATCGATTTTTCCAGAGTGATTTATACCCTCTGATAATTGAGCTATCATCAGTGACACCGCTGAGCACGCAAAAGAAAGTGGCACCTCTAGTTACAGGGAGAGCTAAGTCCTTAGAAACATCTGAAAATGGTGACAGGACCATCTGGATATCAAAATAAAATTCCAGCATCCTCAGGGGGCCCTGGGCAGTATATGTGAGTTTAAAAGAAAGAAATACTCTATATTCAAGGAAGATTCTGCTGATGAGAACTGAGTTTTGAAAGAGATCATAAGCAAAGCCAAAGAGGTAACCTTTATATTACCCCCATACTCTTGTGCTTCTTTCTATAAATAGAGATTGTTAGGAAAGATGATGTGTTCTCCTCTCCTATGGTCTTATTACATCTCAGAGTGCAGATACACATCTCAACCATTGCAATACCATGCTTGCATGACAAGTGGCTAGGAATGTCAGACTTGATGAACAGAGAGGCTTGGAGTTGAATCTTGATGTTGCTGTTTACTTATTGCGTGACCTTGGGCAAGTCACTCACATTTTTTGAGCTTGTTCTCATAATACCTATTTTACAGAGTTACTCTGAGGGTTAAACATGAAATTGATGTAGAAACATTTGGCACCTGGCCTATAACTCACAAAGTTGGCTTCTCTTTGGACCACGAGAATAAAACCCACATTGGAATGAGCTTGGACTTACATTTCTCTTCTCTTTGATTTGTTGTTTGATTTCACTGATTGGAAAGCAAGTCATCAGGTTAAATTGTTGGACAAGAAGATGATTGCTGATTCATCTTCTGAAGTTGCAAGAAAGCTGTCTTCCATGAAAACAGTGACTCGTGGGGGTGGATAGGCCCTTTTATATTTTAACAGGGTTTCTAGGTCATGGGCCCTCTATTTATTGTCTTAAGATAAGCTGACCCCAGTTGATGACAGCGCTAAGAACTGATGATTTCTTTATCCCCAGAACAATTGAAGACAGAGGAGGAAGGTGTAAAGCTCTTGAGTTTTTAAGGTTGGGGACCATCTGCCTAGGGATCATCTTCATATTTACAAAGCCAAGTAGTAGGCACGTGAAACTTAGAGTTTCTTCCCCACTCTTCTGGTAAAACCCACCAGCTTAGAACCTTGGGAATTTGACTGTCTTGCCCGTGCTTCCTGCAGTCAGAGCCTGTGGTTTGGAATGGAAATGCTGGAATTGAGAGTATGTCTTAAAGTAGGACAGACCTGGACCTGATCCTGGTATATGGTCAGTGCCCTGTAAATTGTGTCTGTTATTATTTTTACTCCCAATTCAGCTTTTGTACTTCAGTCACATTGATCCTTAATCTTCCTTTGAATGTTTCTGTGTAGAGGAGTCTTTAGTGATTAGTTTTGGATTCTTAGCTTTTATATTCTGCATTTTGAATTCTGTCCATGTAGCCAACCTACTCATGCTAATTGCAGTGCTCTCAATATAGAAGACATTTCTTAGATACAGGGTCTATTCCAGAGCATTCAAGGAAGTCTGACAGGTCATTCTGGGATGGGCTCCATTCTACTTTCTAAACTCAGTTTTTCTTCTCAAACTGTTCTAGAACCTGTGAATTTAAAGAACCTCATTTTAGTATCAGAGTTTTATGCAACACCCCCCCCCAACTCCCCCCTTTGTATATTCCCAATTTGGCCAGGAAATCATATAGAAGTGGTCAAGGGACCCTGATGCCTTTTTTGAAAATGTACATATTAATGTTTATCTTCTCTTCTCAGCTCTTAATCAGAGCTTTGCCACCTTACAGGTAAAGATGCAGTTAGGATTTTTGCCAGCCTTTGTATTGTTTCAATTTGGTATTCTCCTTGGCTTCAGAAGCCCTCCTGCCCCCTTCCCCTCTCTGTCATATTTTCTTTTACTGGATACCCTCCTTTCCTGGCCATAACTCAAGTCATCCTTCTTTTGGGATGAGATGTCATTACAAACCTAATAATTTTAAAGATGAAGATAATAATGGGTAAGATTTACTGAATTTTCACCATGTGTTAGACACTGTTGTAACCATTTTATATATATGAACACATTTAATACAACTGCTCCATGAAATAGATGCAATTGTTATCTCCATCTTATAGATGGGGAAACTGCTACAAGAGAAGATCAGTACCTTGTATAACTGCAGCAAGTGGGCAACAGCTTGGCCACAAGTCTGCTTGGACATTCAGGTGTTGACTGTGGAGAAATTCCTCTGTAAGCACCTCTAGGCTCTGGACACTGATGTCCAGGATCCTGGCTTAGACAGTCCCAAACAGGGAGCTGTTGTCATCAGCAAGAACACGACATGAAAACATTTGCTACAAAATTTATAAAATGCTGGAATAATGTGTCATTTCTCCAAATCTCCTTTAAAAGCATGTCTGCCAGACAACCTTTATGACATTAGCTTTGTACTCAGAAAAAAATTATGAAGTAATAAAAAAAATACTAAAATAAGGTCACTTCCCTCCTCTTAACACAGTGCTGAGAATGTATTTTTAGAGCTTGTTTTCCAAACAAAGGAAGTTGAGCTGAAGAAGTCACTTTCATTTGGAAATCAGGTGAAAGTCAACAACACTGCTGCTTATGAAATGAAAAAAAAAAACAACACATTCCCAGGAGAGTATCTCTACATGCAACCTAATTTCTAAGGTCAAAAAAAAAAAATTAGATACAATTTAGTCCAACAACAGGTAATTTTGAAAAGAGTCTATTTAGGAACTACCCACTAAGTAGGAGTTAGCAGCCTACAATTATTTTTTGGTTTATTCTAAAATTCACTGGCATAGGCACAGCCTATTGGGGGGGGGGGAAACGGGACCCTGATTTGAAACATGTCGCTGCCAACCAAACAATGAAATGAAGAGAGCAATAAACAAAGGAAACCTTTCCAAAGGCTCTCTTCATTTACATTCTGAGATTACCGGCCTCATCTCTCTGCTGAAATAGCCTTGCGTTACTGGCCGTCCAAAAGCATAATCAGGTACTAGCGGGAGCTTTTGCTCCAGCAAACTGCACGAAGAATATTTGAATGCTGCCAAGACTATAGGTGCCTGTTTCAAGTTGTCATAGTATATGCTATAACGTGTCATAAATAAGGGAGGTATATTTATAAATCTGACATTAAAAATGTGTTCCTAAAATATCTCGTGTGTTCCCCAGCCATGTCAGCATAGAAATAATGTTTAGTATTTGTTTATTTTACTGGACCACCCCATGAACCTGGGGGAAACATGTTAGAAAAAAAATTATAGCTACGCCAACTATTCTGGGAGATACACGAGCCCTCCATGTTTATCAGGTTGAGGGCACTGTATTTTGATGTCAATAAGCAATTTTTCCAGCCCGGTCTCCTGCCCGACCCTTTTAATCCATCAATATATTATTAGAGATAAAGTTGGTGGATGCCTGCTGCAGTTAGAAGATAAATGACATCTCTGAAGTCAGGCATTAAAGACTAGATTAAGGCCTTGTGACACCGTTTTCAGTGCTCATCTGTGCACTTCTGTTCAACCTATCACACTGAGTGACAAGAAAGAAAAATAATGAACTGGGCCAGGGGAAGAAGAAGGAAAAAAAAAAGGCAGAAAAAGAGAGAGATTTTTTTTCCCTCCAACACACAAACTACATCAGTTCATACTCAGGATTAGACTGCATTTAAAGAAAGGAAAAAAGAAAAGAAAATGGGGGAATTGGAAAGGACAGGGAAGGGGCTGTTCTATAAAGATGAAAATAGACAGGCAAAAGGAGCATTAAAGCCAAGAATTCCATTTCTGCCTGGCCAGCGTGGCTTTTGGTACCCCCCACCTGCCTCCCAGCCTCTCCCATGCAGACGTCTCCCAGTTGGCATCCAGTTGCTCTAGGAATTCGCTCCTTCTCTGAGTTGGGAGTGCTGACATAAACCTTGCTAAGAGGCAGCATTCGGTTCTAAATCTTAGTGAATCATGTTCTTCCATTCTTGCCAAAGTATTTCCTTCACATTGCTACCATTGGTCTGGTTGGAGGTATTAAAGAGTTTTGTAACTGTATTCTGATAGTGATTTGAATATGGCTCCTGACTTGACAAATACACATGTTGAATTTTTTCTGATTGTATGGAAAACAGTAGCCACAAATTAATTGCAAGGTGAAAGCAAAAGGAAAGGGAGATGCAGGCCAGGGGAGAGGGCCTAGGTTTGTGGGCAGGGGACCTAGAGGCTACTCTAAAGCTAGTTTGCCTTCTTACTCTTTTTCAATCACTTGTGTAGAAATAAAACCACCCCTTTCCCCATATGTCATGCCATGTTTGTGATGACAGAAGGGACACCTTCTTGTAGAACTCTTTTGTTCCAAGCGTTCCAACAATCCTTCTTAGAACCCAAGTCCATGAGACATTTATGTGCATGGTGGTCTTCCCGGGACCCTCCGCAATGGAACACATAGCAGGCCCTCCACTGATATTTGGTAACTGAGAACTCACAAACACCTATCTCTGACACCAAGCTCCTGCTGAATGTCTTAATGTAAATTCTTCTGCCATCATAAATATCCCTTGCCTCCAATTAAACACTTGGCTTTCTGGCCCTTAGCAAGCTTCTCCTGCTGTTCATCTCATCATCCAGGGTCAATACATTCTATTTGTTTTCAAGTCCTGGACTTTGCTTCTTCTTGCATATCCCTTGTTCCTTACCCCTTTCCCAGTTCAAGTCCTCTTTGTCTTAGGCTTTATCTCCCCATTCAATCTCTGTCCTTCAAATCCATCATACCAGCTGTTGCCCGGGTTGATTTTCCCCAAACTCTTCTTTGACTGTGGCATTCCTTGCTCAAAACTTCATATTCCTTCGTATAGCATTAAGATCCTCCAGAATCTGACCCAACTGCTTTTCCAGTCTTTTTTCCTCTTCTTCCTCTAAAACTCCTCAGCAAAGTAGTTCACATGCTTCAGACATGGTTATCATTTACTCATCTCTATTTACTTACTATTGTTCTTCCTTGTATTGAAATTTTCTTCCTGAAACCTTGTCTAAAATCTGTACCTATCTCCTTCACTTTCTTCCTTTTCCATTTGACTGTCCTTATCTTCCCTCAGTTGGACATGGTTTTTGCCTTCCCTGAGATACTATGCCTCATCTTGATAGAACATTTGTGGCTATAAGTGGCAGAACCCAGTTTGGCTCAGAAAGGCAACTGGTAGAAGGCATGGTAGTCATGGAAAAGGCAGGGGTTTTGTGGGTCTCAAGGAATCCAACCAGAAGATTGGCATATACTTAGAATTCATTTTGCTTTGCCTCTGCTTTTTTGTAAATGTTGAGTTCATTGTCTTCATTTGATGGGATCCTTCCACATCAAAGGTGGACTTGAGGGGTAGATAAACACATTGCTAATAGCTCTGGTCTCTTATTTTTCCCTTAGGAGACAAACTGTTACTTGGACTGTCTGACCCCAAAGGGAAAAATCCTGGGGACAATGTCTGATCAATGGACATATCAGATGTCCATCCCTGAGCCCAGAAAATGAGGGCTGAGGGATAACATATATCCTTGTTGGGTATATATTCTCCAAGTTGGCTAGGAAGGCTGTGGTTGATTGCACAAGCGGCCATGACCTCTCGCTCCTCCCTATGATTTTGTAGCTCCTTCCATCAAGGGATGGTCTATTTCCCCATCCATTAAATCTTGGCTGCTTTGTACCTTGCTTTGGTGTCAACAGAATTTAACAGCAGTGATGCTGTGTCAGTTCTAAGCCTAGGCCTCAAGAGGCCATGCATACTTCCCTTCTTTCTCTAAGACCTGCCACTGTCATGTGAACAAGTCTGGGTTACCCTGCATGATAATGAGAGACACGTGGCTCAGTCCTCCCTGTTACCCTAAATGACAACCAGCTTAACCACAAGGAACAGAGCTGCTTAGAAGAACCATTAGATGAGTGCAGACCAAAATGTCAGCCCACAAAGTCATGAGCTACATAAATCGTTGTTGCTTTAAGCTATTAAGTTTGGAGATGTTTTGTTATACAAAAAAAAAAAAAAAAAATCTACTCGGCATAAAGGTGAAATCTGTAATGACAGCAGCTCCCACTGGAACAACATAGCTTAAAGTCGAAGTAGGAAAGTATGTTCTCGATAGAAAAAAACCACAGAGAGCAGGTACAGATACTTCCAGGCACTTAATGTGGGACTAGTGCATTTTCTTTTCTCTTAAATGGGATAGTGCGCTCCTTAGGGCAGTGTCCAACATAGTTCATCTCCTACAGTGACTAACAGATACTGGTTAATCTTAGCGAAATCTTCATTTAATCTTAGTGAAGTGAGTAGCGAGATGGGATGTTATTCTACCATAATTTTAACTTGTGAATGTGTTAGATCTAAAGATTTTTATTATTGACTTACGTTTAACCTTAGAATTCTAAGGATATTCCTGAAAAAAAAAAAAAAAACCAACTTCCATGTGCTACATACAAATGCAAGTTTGGTTCCTCAGCAATCGTTGTGATAGAACTCAGGACTAAACCACCTCATAAAAAGGAAATGTATCTAGCAGTGCTCACAACAAAATCTGTATCTATTCTTCCTGCAGAAACTGAGCCTACTCATGGTTTATCACTGATGAAACATCCATGGTTACCACTTGCTGAGCATCCACTATGAGTCAGTATCTTAGTCAGTTTTGACTGCTATAACAAAAGTACCATAGACTGGGGTGCTTAAACAACAGGCATTTATTTCTCACAGTTCTGGAGGTTGGGAAGTCCCAAGATCAAGGCACCAGCAGGTTTAGTGTTTGGTAAGGGTTTACTTCTTATTCATAGATAGCTACATTCTTGTTGTATCCTCATGTGGCAGAAGGAGTGAGAGCACTCTTGAAGTCTCTTTTTTAAGGACACTAATCCAGTTCAGGAGGACTCCACACTTACGATCTAACATCTTCCAAAAGCTTTACTTTCAAATACTATCACATTGGGTGTTAGGATTTCAATATAGGAATTTGGGGGAGGATGCAAGCATTCAGTCTATAGCAACCAAACACTGTGCTTGTCATTGCATAAACAATATCTCATTTAATTTAATCCTTAAAATAGCTCTGGGAAGTGGTTATTATTCTCATTTTACAGATGAAGAAATTGAGGCTTAGGGAAGTTATGTGTAATTGTTCAAGTTCACACAGATAGTACGGGCTCAAGCGGTGATTTGAACATAGGGTCCTCCTACTTTATAGACCTTATTTGGATGTGCTTCTGGTAGAGGGGATAACTTCTAAGTTGAAACAAAATCTTGCTATATTGGCCTTATTACTTTTGGGTCTATATATTCACTGGTTTCTTCATCCTAGTTGTTTCTCTTCTTTTTTGCCTTTTTTTTCTTTTTTTTTAATAGTAATTTTTTATTATGTTAGTCACCATATAGTACATCCCCAGTTTTTTTTTTTTAAAGATTTTATTTATTTATGTGATAGCGAGAGAGGGAACACAGCAGGGGGAGTGGGAGAGGAAGAAGCAGGCTCACAGCGGAGGAGCCCGATGTGGGACTTGATCCCAGTACGCCGGGATCACGCCCTGAGCTGAAGGCAGACGCTTTAACGACTGCACCACCCAGGCGCCCCAATCCCCAGTTTTTGATGTAATGTTCCATGATTCATTATTTGCACGTAACACCCAGTGCACCATGCAATATGGGCCCTCTTTAATACCCATCACTGGCCTCGCCCAGTCCCCCCTGCCCCCGAAGCCCTCAGTTTGTTTCCCAGAGTCCATAGTCTCTCATGGTTCATTCCCCCTTCTGTTTACCCCCCTTCATTCTTCCCTTTCTTTTCTTTTTTGCCTTTTCAAATGTGTTTTAGAAATAATCATTTGCTTTAGCTTATCATAGCCCCCAGTGCATGGGGACAATTGTCTGTTTGGGCTCATGCTCAGCCATGGCTTGGCTATGAGTTATTAGTAATAGTTACTACCACTAATATGCTTGGGGAATTACATATAAAGATACTTAAATAGATACAAGGCTTCAACTTTCAACCTTTCTGTATGTAGTGAACATTAGCGGGCACAAGTGAGCATAAGATATGACCTCTGTCTTCATGGACCCTAGATGCTGGTGGGAAAGATACATATGGACACCAGTGAGGGGTGTGTATTGACTGCTAGGGCACAAGTCCATTTACAAGAGGATCACAGAAGAGGAGGAAGTGACTTCTGTCTGTAGGAGTAAAGAAGTATTTACAGAACAGATGGACACATGAGCTGAGTCTTGGAGGACAAATGGGAGTTAGAAGGGCAGAACTGGTGTGCCATTCTGGTTTGGTGCCCCTGGTAAAAAATGCTTCCTATGTCCCAGAGAGAGAAGGAGCATAGCGTTGACTTAGTCTTCATTACCAGCAAGCATTAGATGAAGAGGGTCATGAAGATGGAGATGAGGATTGTGGCACTGAAATAAATGAGAATTACAGGCTCGGGGGATGGAAAATGGGAGACCCTCCCAGATACTGGCTCCGGGTCTCAGTGACAGCGGCTAGGTTAGATTGGCGCTTCCTGGGGTGGCACATGGACATAGGGTATTTCAAGCTATTTTCTTACAGGAATTTATTTTAAATTCCAAAAGTATAAAAGTATGAGACCTACGGAGGGAAACATCTAGTTATCGGAGGTGAAACACACAAAGTATTGAAGGCAAACTTTAAGGAGATGGATTTCATTAGATTTAAGAAACCAATTTAAAATACTCTATAGAGAAGGTACTAAAAAAAACCCCTCATATTTCCTAAAGTGTGGGAGAAATCTTTAAAAATTCCACCTCTATTAAAATTAGTGTGTGCTCTGCTTGGTTGCTGTGGGGGGTTAAAAGATGTATCTTAAATGGCAACTTTATTTTGAAAACAAGGCAAACTAAAAAATAAAATGAAACAGTATAAGATTAGAGTGGGATGAGCTCCACAAAATTCAAGTCCACTAGAACTTCAGAATGTGACCTTTTTTGGAATAATGGTCTTTGCAGATGTAATGATGGTAAAGTTTGAGATAAGATTGTACTAGACAACAGTGGGCCCTAAATCCAAGGACTAGTGTCCTTAGAAGAAGAGAGGAGAGGGAGACAGAAGAGGAGTAAGGCCATGTGAGTATCCATAGGCAGGGACTGGAGTTATGCTGCCACAAGCTAAGGATGACAGGGAGTCCAGAAGATGGAAGAAGTGAGGAAGGATACCCTCCTCGAGCCTTCAGAGAGAACATGGCTTCATCATACATAAAAATAAACTCTAATGGATTAAAGACCTAAATGTGAGACCTGTAACCATTAAAATCCTAGAAGAGAGCACAGACAATAAGGTCTCTGACATCAGCCATAGCAACATTTTTCTAGATATGTCTCCTGAGACATGAGAAATAAAAGCAAAAATAAACTACTGGGACTACATCAGAATAAAAAGCTTTTGCACAGCAAAGGAAGCAACCAATAAGGGAACCTACTGAATGACAGAATATTTCCAAATGATGTATCTGAGAAAAGGTAGGTATCCAAAATATATAAAGAAGTCATACAATTCAACATCCAAAAAACAAACAATCCGATGAAAAAATAGGCAGAAGTCAGGACTAGACATTTCTCCAAAGAAAACATCCAGATGGCCAACAGACACATGAAAAGATGCTATCACTCATCATCAGGAAAATACAAATCAGAAGTATAATGAGATGTCACTTCAGACCTATCAGAAAGTCTAAAATCAAAAACACAAGAAACGACAAGTGTTGGTAAGGATGTAGACAGAAAAGAACCCGGGTGGGCTGTTGATGGGAATGCAAATTGGTGCAGCCACTGTGAGAAACAGTATGAGGATTCTTCAAAAAATTAAAAATAGAACTACCCTATGATCTGGTAATTGCACTAGAGGGTATCTACACCCAAAAAAAACAAAAGCACCAATTCAAAGGGATACATGCACCCCTATGTTTATGATAGCATTTTTTTTCCAATAGCCAAATTATGCTGATTATTTATTTATTTATTTATTTAGAGCACACAAGGTGGGGGGAGTGTGAGGGAAGGGGCAGAGGGAGGGAGGGAATGTTAAGCAGGCTCCACGCCCAGCATGGAGCCTGACCTTGGGCTCGATCTTACAGCCCTGAGACCATGACCTGAGTCGAAATCAAGAGTCAGCTCAGGCTTAACTGACTTAGCCACCCAGGCATCCCTCCAGTAGCCAAATTATGGAAACAGCCAAGTGTCCATCAATAGACGAATAGCTAAAGAGTGGTATGTACATACAATGGAATATTATTCAGCCATAAAAATGAAGGAAATCTTGCCATTTGCAATGACATGGATAGAACTAGAGGGTATTATGCTAAGTGAAATAAATTAGAGAAAGACAAATTGAATTCATGTGGAATTTAAGAAACAAAACAAATGAGCAAAGGGAAAAAAGAGCAAGAGCGTTGGTTGCCAGCACCTTGCGTTTGGACTTAAGGCCTCCAGAATTGTGAGAAAATAAACTTTTGTTTGAACCCACCCAGTTTGTAGTGATTCGTCAAGGCAGCCCTAGGAAATGAATGCAATGATTAACCAGGGTGGCATTCATTCCCAGGGTGTCAGAGAAGAAAAGGGTCTGGAGAAGGCAGAGCTTCCTAGATGAGGTCGGGCTGCAAAACAAAAAGGTTTAGGGAAGTGAGGAAGAGTGAGAGGGCTCTCCTGGCAGGAGGAACAGTGGTAGCAAAGGTATTAAGTACTGTACTTGCTTTGATTTGTACCTGATGGGTAGCTCTTGGATTTCTTTTCTCTTGGTACAGATATATCAGAAATAGTTTTATATTAACTCTTATGAGAGGGGGAAGATTCTTGGTTCTCACGTAGACCAAAGAAAATTGAAAGAGAAAAATCAGTGACGAAGATCATGAAATTTGAGGTGTCGGCTTTTCCAGTAGGGAAACAAAATGAGGAATGTTGTTGAAGCACGTGTTGGTATACATATGTGAGAAATATTTCCTGATATATATTAGAATATGTATAAACAAACTAGGTAATGAAAAAAAAACCCAAGGGAGCAGTGAGAGAGAAAAGAATATATTCTGCATGTGCACAATCTCCAGATTGGGTAAGAAGAGGGAGAAAGTAGGGAGGAGAGATTGAATTAAAATAGAGCTGTTCCCTGCTCCAACCACCAGGTGGTATCATCAGTTTATGACAGCTTGGTTGTGGTTTAGGAGATCAAAGCCAGGAAAGTTTAAGTGTGATGTGCCTTCAGTAATTTGTGAGGCTTGGGATATTTGCAGGCTATGTACCTATGACTTAGGTAGGGGTCTGTAAAATACAGATGCTCCCTAAACTATCTGGACTCCAGTTTTACAAAAATTAAAAATCGTCATGGATCCTCCAATTGACTAATGAATGAAAAATAAGGAAAAGCAGGACAAGGTTTATTATAAGTTAACATGTGTATTTTACAATATTTTAAAGTCACAAAGAATTTTAGAGTTGGAAAATCCTGTTTACTTAGGTCTAATTTTCTGAATGTAAGCTTAGCTCCTCAGGTACATAAACCCTGAAACCCAGAAACTGTGTTATTCATTTTTTAACCTTCGGCAGGCACAGAATATAGGTGCTTAATCAGTGTTTGTGGAATGAATGAATTCTATAGAATTCTGTAAATGAAACTGGCAGTCTGGTCAAATATGCTGTTCCTAATAGTGATACGGTATGACTAAAATAATTTTTATGAAGAAGTAGGATATAGGAAAATTTCTCAGTAGGAGAAATTCTTGAGCTTCTATGATAAGCTTCCGGGATTTAGGCTTTATCACACCCCACACACCATGGGGATTTCAACTGGCTTCTGGAAGTCCTCATTCATAGGGGGAGCTCATTGTCTTTGCCTGGCCTAAAGCAGTGGATTCTTGATTTGCAGGTACACCTCTGAAATGGGGGCCCACCTTGCTTTCTATATTCTTAGCAAGGGCCTCGGTATTTCTGGGAAGACAGAGATGGAAAGGGGAGCCTCAAATGAGGCTTTTGGTGGCTCTTGAGCTGCAAGTACAGTCCTGTCCTATCCCGGGATTAGTCCCAATGACCACCATGCTCTGATGTTTTGAACCAAGAATAACTTACTGAAGTGTTTGAGGTGGTCAGGGTGGATCTTGATGTGGTCCATCATGGGAGCAAAAGAAGTGAAAACTAAAATTTTGTGTTTCTATGATCACATCCAACAAATCTATGTTCTGTAAATCACCTTCCATAGTCCAACACTGTATGAGCCATGGTCACTATGCTCCTCCCTCTCCCCTGCTAATGTGCTGGTATGTGTGCCACTGTCTCAGCCATGTGTGCATATTTTGGGTCAGTATGTCTAAACCAAATAGAACATTAACCTATCCTGCAGGTGGAATCCTAAAAGTATCCAGGTCTCTCATCTGAAAGATGGCTGCTGTAACCTAATGGTACCCAACCCCATCCATTATGCCTTTCAAAAGTCTTCCTGCAAGATATTCAACTATTTCATCTCATGTACTCATATCTGGGATGCCCCATTATTATGTTACTCTGGAAGAAGTGAGTTCTCAGTCCTGCAGGCTTTCATGAGCTTGTTGATCATGGCCCTTGTCCTAGGTAGCCCAGATCATCAGTAGCTGTGCAGTCAGAGTCTGAATTAGGGCAGGAATATGCTCAGTATGGCAGGAAGAGGATCCTTCACTATGAGCCATTTCCTTGGACAGAGGTAACTTTAACAACTGGAACCAAGATTCCAGGAATAGAGGTGGCCTCTGTAAGTCAGTGAAGGGCAGGTGAGACCTCTGCGGAGGAGGAAGGGGACAAACCTGACCAGTCCCTCTGCAAAAGCCTTCTAGAGACAGTATTTTCAGTCTCTTCTGCTCTGCCAGTTCCCAGCTGCATGAGAAACTGGAAACCCCTTCTATTCTGTAAAATGGGCATCATATCAACTGCTTTGCAAATTTATTGTGAGCATTAGAGAAATCAATGAATTTTAATGCATTAGAACATTACAGGGTATTAACAAATATTATTAGTTTATATATTTAATTTAAATACTAATTTAAATATTAACCCCATTCCTTTCCCCCTTCTCCTTTTCCACGTCACCAACAAGTACTTATCGAGTTCCCACTAGAACAGTGATCTCTGCAAACAGGATAATTGCCCTTTCTGTTAGATCAGAATGAAGGAATTCGGATGCTTTGCTTTGGGGAGCTCAGACTTTGTGAAAGTCAGAAGCTGTAAGGTTCAGCCTCTGCAGGAGAAACAAAGCCAGAAGAAGCTATTCCATTTCTTTCTGACAGGAGGAGGCCACCAGGCCTGTCACACTGCCTGAGGCAGGGCCTCCCCGTTCCCTCTCTGCCTGAATCTCCTGGGGGCTCCTGCAGCCAGCGACTCCATTGTTGTGTATCTGTTTTTTCATCTGCCTGACTGAGAGCTCAGTGATGTTGACCCTGTGGGCAGGAATATTAAGTAATTTTTATAAGGACTCATGAAAAGACAGGTATGTCCCCAAACCATGCTGTTTTCCCAGCTCTTTACAGTGCAGATGTGCTTGAGTGTATATGCCCTCCTCATGGCTTCTGATCATCTGGGAGCCTTATCACTCTTGTCTGGCCACGGTGAGTTACAGCAAACACACCCTCAGATTCCCTGGCTGACACAGAGTCTCCTTCTTCTTCTAGCGCCTTCATCATCACTGTCTCCTTTTGAAGATTCTTTTTTTTCAGCTCACTCTTTTTCAAAAGATTACTTTGTCACAATTATTCAGGAAAGGGTTTTGCGCCTGTAGGAAATATTAATAGACTATTATGAGGTCCTACAACTAATTTTTCCACACATATCATCTGTCTTTGCATGGTTATTAAACTTCAACAATATTTCATGCAATGCTTCCCTGCTAAATTAATTTGGTTCCTTCTTTTCTGGCTTCTTCTTTTCTGTCCACAAGCTTTAAAATTAAATTGAATCTTCATAATTATAGCTTTTTGTTGTTCTCCTTCATATCTTTTTCTTTTTTTTTCAATTTCTCTATCAAAGGAGCAATAAAGACATAAAGAAGCAAAATTATAACTCTAAAAGACCCAAATGGTCTGGAGTTTGATGGGCTTGAGGTTGGGTGTCTTTTAAGTAGGAGGAGAAAGGGTGAAGAAATTCAGACCTGCCTGGAATGTAGATAAATTGGCTCTGATTTATCCTAGGGCATTGAAAACAAATGAGAATTGTTCTCTCAATCATGAAACTTTCATAGTTGCTGTAGTGTTCTTATTTGTGTCAAGTGATACCCTCATTTTTTTAAAGTAAATATTCACTCTCCACACATTCACACAGAGGCACACATAAATTTTTATTTGTGATTAAATTTCCCCAAAGTCCTATATAACTATTAAACCTCTCTTAAAATCCTTTTTTTAGGGCACCAAGGAATCTTCACTTTTATGTTACATATCTCAAGACAGGTGGATGAAAAGCTAAAGCAACCTTAGTGCTTGACGTTCACCCTGCCAGGGCACCGACCAAGGGGCTAGTGGGAACTGGAACCAGGAAGGAGGCTCTGATAGGAGGCCCTGAAAGTCAGGGGTAAGAGCCGGTTAAAGTCCATTTGGGAAAATGGAGGCTCAAACACAAATACCGGGGAATATGGGGGAAAGGACTTTTCAACTCTCTTCCATCTTCTGCCCCTTGGTTCACTGTTCTATGAGCTTCTCCATAAGAAAGAATAAGTTGCCAACCTGATGTGTGAGATACGTGATTGGGCCCTGGTCCTGGTAGGTGGGATTACTGTGCTTCTAAGGCCAGTGCCCATCCTTAGCCTTTCCTCAGATCAAAGAGGGCCTCCTCAGGCAAGCCAGCCATCCTGGTGAACTTATCCTTTGAATCTAAACTGTTGTTTGGGTTGGGGATCCAAGGCCCATCTTGATGCTTGCTGTCTCCTTATCACCTCATTTCTCCAGCCAAAAGTTCTTCAACTGAGCTTCAGAAAGGTGACTGGTATTTAGCAGCATTGGTGCTGGCTTAGTAATAAGGAGGTACTATGATTCCTCTTCTGTCCTTGTGGCAAGGGTGGAAAGGCAGGGCAGGATTTCAGTGGTCCTGGGACTTTGGCCAGAATGTCAGAACACAGCCAATATCTTACTTCTAATCCATAAGAGAGAAACTAAATATAAATATGGAGTCAGGCAATATTCAGAGCAGACAGAGGTACGATCAGTGGGAGGCCAGACACAGGACAGGGATTAGTGTCCTGGAGCATTGCTTTGAACATCAGTAGCTATTTGCATTTCACAGTAATGGGCTGTGGGCTTTATGGTATCTGATGTGTCAGGTTGGGTTAAGGTCCAGAAATACTTCTCCATAAATCCAAAAAGGATTTATCAAGCCAACAATAGTGTGGTCAGATCTCAGACAAATGCATAATTTGCTGAAGAAAATAAATTGAAACAAGCCTTAAAAAAAACTTCTAGTTTTTCCACATACTTGCAAAGCAAGAATTACTCTCCTGATCATAGAGGAAGGAGAATCTAGAGATGACCTAGTCCATTCTTCTCACTTGAGGAAGAATCAGAGGCCCCGAGGAATTGGCTAGAACTAAGACCCCAAGACTCCCCAAACCTAAGTCACACCCTACATCACTTATTCTAGCACCCCCCTTCTCTAGTGTCTTAGTCTGCATTAAACAATAACGCTGTACTTCCTTCTTAAACCTCTAGGATTCAGAATTTTTACTCATTCAGCTTTGACAATTCTGGATTAGTAAAATACTAATTAATGAAAACTACAATATCACACTCTAAGGGGTGTGATCAAAGAGATGAGAGACTAGAGTTTTTAAGTTAATTTGAATAATAGCAATATCTAGGGCTATTTTATGCTTTACTTTTGGAAAAAAAAAACTCCTAATTATTTAGTTAGCTTATTTCCCATGCCTATAAATTAGAAATAGATATAATTTCCCCCATTTTGTAAATAGATAAACCAATTCTTAAAGCAGTTCTATTATCTCCAAGATTATGGCCATTCTGCTATGAGACAGATTACCAATAAGGCTGTCTCATCAACCTCGTTAACCCAATGAAGGCCATGATGTGATAGCAATGCAGTGTGTCCAGGTAATTGATCCTCAGGGGCAGAAGAAGGAGTGGCCCAGAACTATAGGCAGGGGTATCTGATGAAGAAGTAAAAGATTTACTGCAGAGATGGGGCCATCAATTACCATCAAATTTGTTAACCTTCACTGAACTCAGATCAGATGTATTTAAAAGCTCAATTTGACTGAATGGACATGGATTAGGTACTTCCTCTGGAATGATCAGGGACTCACCCAGGAAGAGGATCCAGGCTCTACCCACAGGTAGCTCCCCTCACCCCCATACCCACACCAGGTCCTAGGCAAAGCAGACTGTGAATAGTGGTATAGGGGGATTAAGTAATAAGTTCTAGCCACCATTTACTGAGTAATTGCTATGTATCAGACTTTTTCCTGTCTTTGGACTAGATCATTTTGTTTGATAGTGAAGAGAGATAACACACATTCATTAGTTCATTTGTTCATTCACAAACATTCCCAGACTAGCCGCTTTCTCCCAAGCACTGTAGTAAGCACTGAACACATAAGAATGAATAGGGCAAAGTTGACGTTCGGTAGAAAAATGTGTTGTGAATTGTAAAGTGCACTACAAGGTAAACACTTGGCAGTGTCTAATTCTGATGGGAAGCTCTGGGAAGGAAGGATCTTTATTGAAGAACAGTGGCAGCATTCACTCCTGTTTTCATAGAAGTGGTGAGGATGGAGGGAGCAGTGTGGCTGAGTGCACTGTTGGAAGAAGCACCCTGTGTGAGATTCTTGGCTGGGCTACCTGCCAAAGGCTCCCTGGGAGGCATATAGGGGAACCAGAAGCTGAGCAAGCAGAAAGGCTAGCTGTGGGAAAGGAGAAGGTTCAAAGTCCACTAATGGTTGTGAGCAGCACACATTTTCTGTCCGTCTGGCCTTCCTCACCCATGCAGACTCTCCTTCTTTCCCTCTCTTCCCTTTGCCAGCTACTCTCCTCTCTGCCGCCAGCTTAAACTGCCTAACACTCAACTTCAGTCATACTAATAATAGCTAATACTTACAAAGCCCTTACTCTGTGTACCATTCTAAGCTCTTTACAGATTATAAACTAATCTGCACAACCCTAAGAGGTAGGTACCATTATTATCCCCATATTACAAATGTGACAACTGAGACCCTGGGATGTGACTTGTCTCAGGTCACAGTAAAGGGAAAAGGGAAGGGAAACCAAGCAACCTGGCTCCAAAGTCTTCATTCCTAGGGGCCAGGCCAGGGTCTTCTGCCTCTTGTGTCTTCCAGTTCAGAAACATATCCCGGTTCACTACTCATTACCAAGTAAATCCAACCCTTAGCTTATAACATGAATGCAACCTTTAGTCCTGCGTCCCACTGCCCACAGTGATCACTCACCCCCTCTCCATCAGGCAAACACAATTACTTAGCATCCTTTAACATTCTTTAACACCTTGGCTTTTCACCTTTTTGCTTTTGCTTTTTTCCCGCCACCTAGAATGTCCTGTACTTTACAACTCCAAATCCAACCCACGTTCAGTAGCCAGCTGAAATGCCCTGTTCTCTATAAAGACTTTCTGGATTCCTTTGTTGAAAAGATGTTCTCCCTCCTCTGAACTCTCATAACACTTTTTTAAAATTATGTTAAGTTAGCCACCATACAGCACATCATTAGTTTTGTATGCAGTGTGCAATGAATTCACATGTATTTTGAGACCCTTATATTATAGATACCTGTAGTACCTTATGACTAAGGGGCACATGCTTTATTTCTACTTGATTTGTAAGCTTCATGAGCTGTCTCTGTGCTCCCCTTGATTCCCACCATTGAAACTCCCATAACTGGTCCCCACTTAAATCCCCCCCAACAGTTTCTTTTGGCTTGCGCCCATGACACAATGAACACTCATGGCTACTTAGATATCCTGGCTCGCTCAGGACTGTGTTGTTTAACCTCTGTGGTTTGGGTGTCCCTTTCATTAAGGGACCCTGTCACTTCCAAGAGTGTGACAGTATGAAAGATAAGTCATGGTTACCTGCTAGAGGCCACTCTTTAGACAGGGCAGTGTGGCATTGTGGTAGAGAACTTGGGTTCTCTGGTCCAACTCCCTGGGTTAGAAATTGAGATCTATCATTTACTATTGGCAGTGTAACCCTGAGCCAAGTATGCCTCAGAACCTTCTGTAAAGTGGGTGTAACAACAGTCCCTCACTCTAGGTTATTAGGAGGAGCCAATGAGTTAATTATGTAGATTTGCCTGGCATGCAATAATACTGCTCACCAACAGGAGGCCCATGTGTTTGGGCATCCACTAGTCAAGCTCTACCTTACCAAGTTTAATTGTCTTTGTTCATAAATCTGTGTTTGACAGTTGTACTTAATATTGTCACCATGAAATTGAATTAAATGTTACAACATAAACTGATAAGTGTAAAAAGAAGAATTGTTGCTTCTTTGAACATTAAATTGAATGCTTTGGACTCAATAAGCGTAAGTCAATGAAAAATAGCTGTTGAATTAGATGTGGGGAAAAAACATTATAAAAGACTAGAGAAAAATCATAAACATCTAGAAAGTTTCTGTACTGAGATTGCTTCAAAAACGACTAAGTTCTTGCTGTACTTTATAGAAACTGGAAATCAGGGGTAATGCATTTCTATGGGTGTGGTTTGTATAAGAAAAAGAGAACACCAGAAGTGTATGTACGTTAAAAGAACGTGGGCCAACATCAAATTAATGGTGAATAAACGTACATTTGTATGTTTTAGTCAAAATAAAACATGTGAGATATGCTTACGCAACTTTTTTTTTAAATTTAAAGCTTCACAGATTTAGTGAACTTTTTCAGTAACCACTATCCCCTGTCTGGAGAGTGGTAGATAAGAAAACATCTCTGAACACTTCTTGAATTAAGGAGTGAACAAATGTATGGGCTTAGATGTGGCTGCAGAAAATGCTCTTGGCTCTGGCGATATTCTCTTGGCTCTCACCTCTACATGTCAAGCCCACTTACTACAAATACGTCATACTTTCCATCTGAGAGCATTTGTTTCTGGGTGTAGAAATCACTTTGCTCACACGCAGGGTAAGTCTCAAGTGAGTATGGGAGAGTGAATACCCAAGAAATTAGCCATTTCCATAGCAGATGGGGACTTGGTAAACAAATGACTCGGCTTCTTTACCCTACCACTGAGCTGTCTCTGAGGTATGTTCTTCATGGTCTCCCAGAGGTCACCAGTTACCCATGGTGGTGACTTCCTGAGTAATGCAGCCACCACTGGCTACGTCCCCTTCTCTGCCTCAGTTCCTCACACCCTTAATGATGTTTCCTAGGATCATCTCCCAAGTACATTGCTTGCTCTTCAATTTTTGTCTCGGAGTCTTCAGGGAGAACCCAAGCTAAGATGTAAGCCCAAGCCTTAAGGCCCACAACAGTGCCTTTAGCAAAGGAGAGACACAAATGTGATCAAACCAAAGAGTACAAGTTTGCTTAGAACAAGTTGGTCACATGATTTGATTGAGGTTGAAACAAAATATTCAAAAGTTTAAGTCAACAAAATGTTACCATTTGTTACTAGAATAAGTTTTTTGCTTGTTTGTTTTTAAATACCAGTTATTTTCCTATGTACATGTAGCCTTTGAGAAGGTCCAGCCATAAGAATTAAGGTTTGGATGCAGACCAAGAAAGTCAGTAAGCTCTGCTTTATTTCCTGGTGTTCTGTTCAAACAAGAGGGCTCTTCTCTAAGGGATTCTGCATGGGTCTGCTCTGGCCTCAAGTTGGTTGAGAGGCAGGACAGTGAAGAAGTCCCTGCAGTGGCTTCCCAGGCTCTCAATGCTGGGCCATGGGTCTGTGGACCAAAGAACTCTCTCTGAGGCTCAAACCCTGAGTGGTTTTGGTGTTGATAAAAATGTTTGAAAACCTTTCACTAATTCCCTAGCTCACCCACACCCTACCCTGAGCACATGGCTTAAACTGTGTATTCCAGGACGAACGTAAGGCCCCAGGCACCATGCCAGGCCTAATGAGGTCTGTAGATTCATGTGAGCAGCAGCAGCTGCCTGGGAAGTTATCCAATGCTACATCAAACCTCAACAACTGTCCTGGGATAGCTGTGCTGGCTGGGATTGTGCCCTGCAGCCAGCAGAAGCCCATACACACCTGTGGTTAATCCCCCAGAGCAGCAGTTCTGACCGATGAAGAGCAGGCAACATCAGGGTTGGGCATGGAAAGGTGAACAAACATTGTCCATTACCCTGCCAATTGCCAGTCCCCTCATTCTGTTATTATTATTTTTTTGGGTAAATTTGGTTTCCTGAAATTAATTATTCAACAGGAGGTGACAGCCGGTGTATAGCAGCACTGTTGGAACAGAGAATAAAGAGGCACATTGGACACAGCAGCTGCACCTCCCAGACCCTGAAATTTAAGATCTTTATAAATGATCTGTTAAAACTATAGTGACGATAAGCTTATGAATCATGATCTATATTAATCAGGGCTGCTGATATGGAAAGATTAATTGAAACGTGCAGTTCTACACAAATGATAAAGTGGTAACAATTTAATATCAGACAAGAAGAGTGAAGAAATTACACTCCAAGCTTCATGCATCATTACTATGGATATTAATATTTTACCCAGCGCAACAGCATCGGGAATCATAATGAAAATCCATAAGTGGTGCACAGACATGATTAAATACAACAGTCTTTAGGAGCTGTTTGGTGGCGGCAGTTGGGCCATATTTCACTCGGCGGCTGGTGATTCCAGTGATAGAGTCTAGACGAGGGTGATTAAAAATTGTTCCTCCTAAAGGCTGTTAACCTTTTACTACTAAAATGAATTTCTTTGATTTTTAAATTATGTCGTTCTCTTTGCTCTTTTCAAAACCAAACTTGATCCCAAATTCTGACAGGTTGCTGGGTCCTTGGTGTAGTGACAGTCCCCTACCATAAGGGTGGCAATAGCCAGGTCATGGAGAATAGAGGGTCATTGCCTACCTTGATGAGGGCTGGCTGGAGTGATGAACCATCAGGGATCCTTGGGTGGTTCCCAAAGACCAGAAGTTGATAAGGCTACCTTCCTCTCCCAACCTTAGCAGAGTGGAGATGGAAATGACCTATTCTGAGATCCTGGTCTCACTAGGTTAGTTAATTCACTTATTTAATAGTCACTCCTCTAACCAACAACCACACAAGCATAAGCCTATACCTGGGAAGTACAAAAATTTGCCCCAAAGAATGCATATTCTAAGCTGAGGTGAAAACCTGAATCACTGTGATGGCTTCCAGAATGGAAGTGGAGTCAGAAGAGTTTCTTTGCCACACTGTTTCTACCATCCTGTGAAATCTTCACTCACTTAAAAGTCGACCTGACCCCTTTTATACTTAGTTGAGAGGTCAACGTACATTTGCAGGGGTGATATTCATCGCCACCTGAGGCAGTAATAAGAAATGTAGCCTGTTCCTCTGAGGATATTGCATCTGTTTCTTCTGTGTTCTGGTTTCTTAGGTCTCTAGAAACCTTTCACTAATTCCCTAGCTCACCCACACCCTACCCTGAGCACATGGCTTAAACTGTGTATTCCAGGACAAACGTAAGGCCGAACGTAAAGTGATCTCAAATTTTAGTGCATGCAAGTTTCAAATGTGTGTGGGGGGGTGTTAAAAATGCAGTTTCTAAGAGAGGATCCCTGTGAAGATTTTCGGAATTCTTTTACTGAATAGCTCTCTCCTTTCTGAAACTCAGCCCTATAGCTTCAAGTCTCCTCAGTCTCCCTGAACTCCTGTTTATCTCCTCAACTCAATGAGACCACGCACTCAGCTTGGTATTGCTTTACTTTCTTGTGGTCTGGAATGTGTTTTCAGGCAAAGAGCGAGGATGATCATAGTCACCTTATTTTCGTTCTTACATGGATCATATTGTTCCCCAGTGTCTGAAAACAGTCATTTCATATATTTTGTCCAGTTTTCTAGTGGTTTAGGGTAGAAGGGTAAATCTGATCACAGTTATTCCCTTATAACTCAAAGTGAAAGTTGCTACCATTGCTTTTTATCTTAAATGGTGTCCAGATTTCCATCCCTGCTAACTTTTCTATCTCATGTTCTACCACTCTGCTCTTCATTCATGAGGCTCCAGCCAAAATGCAATTTTTTCTTTGCATCAAATATACCACGCACCTTTAAAATGTGGGGCCTTTATACTTATTCTTCCTTCTGCCTAGAATACTCTTCTTATTCAGATTGCAGCTCGAATGTCATCTCTGAAGGTCTACCCTGACCACTTGGCTAAATTCAACCTTCAATATCCCCATTTACTATGTCATACTGTTTTATTTTCTTATTGACTTCATCACTGCCTGATATTATCTTATATAGTTGCTTACATGTTTACGTTTGTTATCTCCCACAAGAATCAAAGTTCCATGAGAGAGAAACCATATCTGCCTTACTTACTATGAAATTTTAGAGCCTGGTACAGTGTGATAGATGCTCAAAAAATACTGAGTGATGAGTGAATGAATAAATGTAGGTAGGTATAAAAAAAGAAAACAAATTCAGGATGAATATTATGATGGGGTTTGATGGGGAACCAATTACAAGGACAGAGAAATTTTGCTCTGGTAGGAGATAAATTAACCTTACAAGTTTTGAACTCTGGTTTAGTCAGATATTTGGGACGCCCATAGTCCATCCAATGAGATGGTTAACAGCATGAATTTTGAAGTTTGGAAGACTTGGTTATTTGGTTATTGGCTTTACTGTTTAGAAACAGTGTGTGTGACCTCTACTTTTTTCCGTAAAAAATAATCCATCAGGGTTGTTGTGAGATAATGTCTGTAAAA
Source organism: Ursus arctos (assembly GCF_023065955.2). Classification (NCBI taxonomy): domain Eukaryota; kingdom Metazoa; phylum Chordata; class Mammalia; order Carnivora; family Ursidae; genus Ursus; species Ursus arctos. The sequence goes on along the minus strand of NW_026622875.1, from coordinate 25,059,119 downwards.
CATGTGGTATGGTGCCTGGCTTGAAATTAGAATTACACAGACTTTAAAGTAACTATTTAGTAGGCTCAAGGAAACAAAAGACAAGATTGGGATTTTTTTTTCTTCACAAAGAACTAAACCCCATACCACATGAAATTTATAGAACTGAAAAAACTAAAAACTCATTGGATAGGTTTAATATCAGACTATACATATATGAGAATCAGTGGACTGGAAGATCAGAAGAAATCAATACCAGTGAAATCTAGAGGGACAAAAATGTAGGAAATACAGAAGATTATAAGAGAGATAGACAGTATAGGGAGAGATTCTGACATATGTATAATTGGAGTCATAGAAAGACAGGTCAGGAAAAAGTAATGGAGGAAAGCTTGCCAAAAACTGGTGAATGACACTGAGTCACAGATTTAAGATGCCCTGCAAACCCTGAACCAGAAAAAGAGAAATCTGTACATAGACATATAGTAAAAGCACTAAGAACTAAAAACAAAAATACACAAGCTATCAGATGAAAAAAAATACTGTTTTCAAAGAAACCAAAATTAGACTGACAGCTTGTCACTTGATAGAAACAATGGAATTCAGAAGACCTTGAAATGGTATCAAGGTATGAAAGAAAAGAAGTGCTAACCTATAATTCTATATCTAGCAAAAATATCTTTCAAGAGTGAAAAGAAAGACATTTTCACACAAATAAAATTGGAGACTGTGTCACCAGGAAATGCAGGAGTTGAAGGTGCTCTTCAAGCAGAAAGAAAATGATCCTGGATGGAAGCACAGAGATTAAATGAATGAAGTGCCTTGAAAATGATGTAGGTGAATACAAATAAACACTGACTGAAAAAAAGAATCATAATGTGTTATTAGGTTTAAAGATATATAGAACATTAAAATGCATGACAACAGGGGTGCCTGGGTGGCTCAGTCAGTTAAATGTCCAGCTCTTGATCTCAGCTCAGGTCTTGATCTCAGCGTCATGAGTTCAAGCCCCACATTGGGCTCCACACCGGGTATGGAGCCTACTTAAAAAATATGCATGACAACGATGGTATAAAATTCAGGGAGGGCATGTAAAGGTAGCTAAAGATAGTTCTAATGACCTTGTTTGTGCTGACTAGGTAAAGAGTATAATACCAGTTAATATTAGATATGTATAACTTAAGGATGCATGTGGTAATTTTTAGTGTCATCATTACAACAATATAGCAATGCATGATTTCCAAGATAATAGTGGGAAAAGGAATCATAAGAATCTATTTTTTAAAGGCAGAAAAGGAGAAATAGAACAGAAAAAGGAAATAGAACAGGTATGGTAAATCCAACCCAAACATATCAGTAATTATATTAAAATCAAATAGACTAAATCTTGCATGAAAAGATTTTCAGCTCATTTATAAATGTTTTACATTTATAAAAGTTATATGTAAAACATGATAAAAAATGAAGATAAAACATTAATTGAAAGACAGCTGATATAGTTGTATTAATACCAGACAAAACAGACTTTAAGAAATTACTACTGGAGACAAAGAAGATTGCTTTGTAATAATAAAGTGTTTAACTCCTAATCAATATATCACAATTCTAAATTTATAGACACTTCATGTGTCGAATCAAAATATGTAAAAATTTACAGAGCTATAAGAATTGGATAAGTCCCTGATCATAATGGGTAGTTATGACATATCTTCAAATGACTGATTTTAAAAAAACAAAAATTCAATGAAGTTATAGGAAATATGAATATGTATGGGCATTCTATCTACCATCTATGTATGGAATAGATATTTTTTTTAAATTGCCCAGGGAACATTTATAAAAATTGACTACATGCTGGGCCAGAAAGCAAGCCTCAACAAATTTCAAAGGATTGAAATCATATAGAATTTGTTTTCTGTTGACAGTGGAATTAAAATTAATAACACAAATGTAACTAGAAAATCCATGATTGTCCTATGTCTACTTTCATTACTTGTGAGTTAAGTATATTTCTAAATAATCTACAAGTCAATTGATTTTCACCAAGAGTGCTGAGACAATAAGGGAAGAGTCTTTCAACAACGGTTACTTGGACAACTGGATAGCCAAATGCAAAAGAATAAGTTGGACTACTGCCTCACACCACATATAAAAATTAACCAGAAGTAGATCAAAGTCTTAAATGTAAGAGCTAAAACTATGAAACTCTTAAGAGAAACCATAAGTGTAAATATCTGTGACCTTGGATTAGGCAATGCTTTCTTAGACATGACACCAAAAGCATAAGCAACCAAATAAAAAGATTATACTTCATGAAAACAAAAACTTGTTTCAAAAGACACTATCAAGCAAATGAAAAAATAACCCACAAAATAGGAAAAAAAAATACTTGCATATATACATCTGATAAGACTCTGGTATCCAGAATCTATAAAGAAGTATTACAGTTTGACAGTTAAAAAGCAAATAACCAAATAAAAAATAGGCAAAGTGAGTAGACAGTTCTCCAAACAAGATATACAAGTTAAACACATGAAAAATGCTCAGCATAATTAGCCATCATGCAATGGCTAATTCTACTTCACACCCACTAGGATGGCTATAATAAAGAAGATAAGTGTTAAAGAAATTGGAACCTTCATACACTGCTGGTGAGAATGTGAAATAGTGCAGTTGCTTTGGAAAACATTCTGACAATTCCTCAGTCAAATACAGAAGTACCATGTGATCTGGCAATTCTACTCCCAAGTATATATCCAAAAGAAATAAAAAGCATCTGTCTACACAAAACTTGTGAATGTTTATTGCAGAATTAATAATATCCAAAAAAGTAGAAACAACCCAAGTGTTCATAACTCATGTATGGATGAAGTATTATTCAGCAATAAAAAGAAATGACGTACTAGTGAATGTTGAAAACATTATGCTAAGTGAAAGAAGCCAGTCACAAAGGACCACATATTGTGTGATTCCATTTATATGTAATCTTAGAATAGGCAACTCTATAGATACAGAAAGTAGATTAGTAGTTTCCTAGGGCTAGGTGGGATTGGAAGATTGTATGGTAATGACTAAGGTGAGTGGGCACGGGATGTGTTGCAGATAAAAATATACAAAAATTGATTTTGAATGTACAACTCTATGACTATACTAAAGGTGACTGAATTGTATACTTTGGGTGAGTTGTATAGTACTGAATTATCTATTTTATATGTATCTACTTATATAATAAATCTATATATAGTGGTAGTTTTTAATTTCTGAGGAATTGGACTATTTGATCTAAGTTGTCAAATTTATGGGTGTAAGTTATTTATAGTATTCCCTTATTATCCTTTGATGCTTGCAGAGTCTGTAGTGATATCCCCTATTTCATTGGTGATGTTAATAACTTAGGTCATCTCTATTTTTCCCCTTTGGCAGTCTGGCTAAGATTTATGAATTAATCTTTTCAAAGAACTAACCTTTTATTTCATTGATTTTTCTATTGCTTTTCTGTTTTCAGGCTCATTGATTTCTGCTTATATATTCTTTCTTTCCTTCTCATTTTGGCTTAATTTACCCCCCCCCCCTTTTTTAAAGTTTCTTCAGGTGGGCATTTAGATTATTGATTTGAGAATTGTCCTATTTTCTAATGTATGCACTTAGTGCTATAAATTTTCCTCTCAGTTTTGCTCTGTGTATCACAACTATTGATATGTCTTATTTCATTTTCATTCAGTTCAGTATAGTTTTATATTTCTCTTAATATGTCTTCTTTGATCCATGGATTATTTAGGAGTATGTTATTTAGTTTCCAAGTATTTGGAGATTTTACTATTACCTTTGAATTTTACTTCAAATTCCATGTGTCAGAGAACGCCCTCTGTATGGTTCCAATTTTAAATCTGTCGAGATTTGTATCATGGCCCAGGATATGGTATATTTTGGTTTATGTTCTATAGGAACTTGAAAAGAATGTGTATTCTGCTCTTGTTGGGTGGAGTGTTCCATAAATGTCAATTAGGTCCTGTTGGTTGATATTGAGTTCTTTTTCGTTCTTGCTCATTTTCTATGTAGATGTTCTGTCAGTTGCTGAGAGAGGGTTTTTGAAATCCCCAGATATATTTATGGATTTATCTACTTCTCCTTTCATTTATGTCATTTTTTGCTTCATTATGTTGGCTCCGTTTGGTGCATACAGATTTAGGATTGCTGTTTTCTTGGTGAATGATTTTTTAAAATGATTACATTATGTCTCTATCTCTGGCAATTTTATTTGCCCTGGAGTTTATTTTATCTGATATTAATTTATCCACTCTTGTTTTCCTTGGATTATTGTTTTCATGATATATCTTTATAACCTTTTACTTCTAGCCTGCCTATATATTTGAAGTTAGTTTCCTACAGACTGTGTATTGCTGGATCACGTTCTTAAACCCACTCTGACAATCTCTTTTAGTTGATGTATTTAAACCAATTGTATTTAATGTAATTATTAAGTTAGGGTTTAAGTCTGCTGTTTTACTTTTGTGTTTGTTCTATTTTTGTTTTTCTCTTTTCCCTGCATTCCATGGGCTAGTTCAACATTTAAAAAAATAATTCCACTTTGATTTATTGATAGTATTATTGAATATATCTGTGTATAGCTTTATTTACTATTTTTTCTTCTTCTGGATATTAGATTATATATCTATCTCTATCTCCTCATTATCTACTGGTGGTGTCATTTCACAAGTTCAAGTGAAATAATGTGACCCCACTTCACATCCCATTATCCTTCCCTGTTATTAAATAATCATCTAAAATATTTCCTCTATGTACATTTAGAACTACATCAGTCAAAACTTTTGCTTTAACCCTCAAACATGATTTAGAAAGTTCAGGAGCAGAAGGAAACCCTATTGCATTTATCCATATTTTTGTGTATTGTGTTCTTCTTTTCCTTCTGATCTTCCAAGATTGCTTCTTTTATATTTCCTTTCTGTTCAGAGAACTTTGTTTAACCACTCCTTTAGGATAGTCTTTTGGCTTTTCTTCCTTTGAGTATGTCTTGATTTTTCTTCATTCTTGAAGGTGTTTTCACTGGGTAGGATTCTGGGTTGGCAGTTATTTTCTTTCAACACTTGAAAAGTATTATGCTACTTACTTTTGACTTTGATGAGAAATAGTAATTCTAAGTGTTACATTACCTAAAGTGAGGTATCTATCTTTCTGGCTGCTTTCAAGCCTTTGTTTCAGAAATTTAATTGTAATATGTCTTGGTGTGGACATTTTGGGATTTATTGTGTTTGGAGTTCATTCACCTTCTTGAATCTGTAGGTTTATATTCCTTGCCAAATTGGGAAGTTTTCAGTCATTATTTCTTCAAAAAAATTTTTTTTAACTTGGACCTCTTCCCCATCTCCTTCTAGAACTCTGATGACACAAATGTGAAAACTTGTTATAGTCCCACAGGTCCCTGAGGCTATGTTCTAACAGAGATTTAAGAGAACCCTACATCCATAAATCCAAACCAAGCCACTGTGCAAAATGATCGGTTGTAAGCAGGTAGAGTTTGTTCCAGGAACGTAACCCTAGGTTTTCCATATGAAATTTTAATAAACATCAAGAAATTGAAGAAAAGCCATATGATCATTCCAGTAGACATCAGATTTTTGACAAAAATTCACATATTTCTTATTAAAGAAAAATGAAAATTAAAAAATCAGCAATACTCACTGAAATTGCAATAGTAGCAAATAGAATTTTAAAAATTTGACACAGTATAGCTAATAGAAATCTATTGCAAAAATACTCAAAGGTAAGAACAAGAGAAGAAAGGATTATTACTGCTACCTTTCAACATGATTGTGGTGGTACTAGATAATGCAATAAGACAAGAAAAATGGGCACAATTATTGGAAAAAAAGAGATAAAACTGTCATTATTTGGAAATAGAATGTGTACAAAAAAAAAATCCAAGAAAACAACATAAAAATTATTAGAACTATTCAAATAGTTTAGTAAGACATCCAAATACAAAATCAACATCTAAAACCCAGCAACTTTGGGGTGCCTGACTAGTTTGGTCAGTGACTCTTGATCTCAGGGTCATAAGTTCAGGCCCCATATTGGGCATGGAGCCTACTTAAATTAAAACAAACAAACAAATAGCAACTTTATTATAGATTAACAATAACCACACAGAAAATGCAGTGTAAAAATTGACACTCAAAATAGAAGCAAAATACTTAACAAAGACCTAATGAGAAATGTATAATATCCATACAAAAGAGGATATAACTTCCCTGAAAAACTTAAATACTAAATAGAGATATACCCTGATTTGAAAGGAAAGACTTAAAATTGTAAGGATGGCAATTCTCCAGAAATTTAATTTGTAAATGCAAATAAATGTCAATCAAAATCCCAAATGATATTTTATGAAACTGGAAAGGATAATTCTAAAGTTTACCCAGCAGAGAAAATGTACACGAACAAAATAATATTAATAAGAACAGTGAAGGAACTTTTGCCTACCAGATATTAGCACACTTTATAATGTCATAAGAAATTTAGGCACTAAAATAGACAAGTTAATAAAAGAATACAACGGGGGCGCCTGGGTGGCTCAGTCATTAAGTGTCTGCCTTCGGCCCAGGGCATGATTCCAGGGTCCTGGGATCAAGCCCCACATCAAGCCTGCATCTTCCACTCCCCCTGCTTGTGTTCCCTCTCTTGCTGGTTGTCTCTCTGCCAAATAAATAAATAAAATCTTAAAAAAAAAAAAACCAACAACAACAAACCAAGGGATATTGTAATTAGAAGCCTTTTCTACCCTTTCCAAGGGCTTTGTATTGAATTTGATCCCCCTTGTCAGTAACAACAACAAAAAAAGTAATTCAAGCAGGGTATAATTGCTGCAATCCCTCTCCAGTGCACACAGGCAAGGGGTAGAATGAGTTCTGTTGTCTTTTTTGAAGAAATGCTAGTAGAGAGAACAGATGTGGCAACATATGGATTTGAAAATCCTGAACCACATCATAGGGGAAACAGAAGGTAAATATAGTATCAAAAACCACTGAAGTCTATCTACTTATAAATTATTTTATTTACTACTCCAATCCAAATGTGTGGAGTCTTTTTCCCAAGGCAAAAGTAACTCAACTACATGGAAATTTGTCCTTCATTAGTGTTTTTAAAATTTTTTTCAGTGGTTTTATTATAATTAACATGAAGGGAGCCTCGGGTGCCTCTAATCAGGGTACCTAAGAGTGGACATGTTCCCTAGTATCTTTTTTTGGCTTAGTCTTTTGTGTTTGAAAGAATATGACATCATATAGTCTTCTCCCTCTTTATTTTAGTTCTGTCAGTCAACTATATCTTGAAACCAGGACAACTACACAGAGTGATTGAAAGCAACTCAGTCCAAAAAAAAAAATTTTTCCCCCTTTTTGAAAGGTTTTTCATCCAAATGCAATAATACACATATACTACATACTACTGTAATTTTTATTCTAATACAGTAATAATTTATCAGGTCTCTTCTTCTTAAGACAAATTAGTATATGAGTAATAGATCACTTAAAAAATAGTGGAGAAAATACACTGTTTAATAAATGGTATTGGGATAATTGATTATATTTCTAAAGTTAGATTATTCCCTCATACTAAGGAAATACATATCAAACCCAGAAACTTAAGGTTTCAAAAATCTTTGTATAGCACAGGGTTCCATTGTAGAAAATGGAGGCAATGGTAGTTATTTTAAGCAGAGAACTATTTAATGTAGATAATTAGTTGCTTCCAAAAATCTATAAAAGGCTGTATAGGTGGGGTCTAAGGTGTTTCTCCTGGGATAAGACCAAGAATTGGTCTTCCAAGGAAGCTTCTGTGTCTGTCACACTCAGGAAAATGGGAAATCAACTCCAGGAATTCACCATCTCAGCCCTGAACTATACTGAAGGAAACTGGCTTTAATGTATCTGCGAGCAGATGGATGCCTGTGCCTATTCACTGATACTCATAAATGTAGTGACTAGGCAGCCCAGTTTCCAAATCTTCTATCAGCACATGTTGTTGGCAGAACCTAAATCACTCCTGGGATTCAAGTTGCAGAGGAGTTGAAGAAATGTAATTTTTAGCTTCTCAGCCTACAATAAAGGAAGGCACACTAGAAAGAGGATAAAATGGTTAATACATAGACAGGGAAAGACTAAACAAAAACAAAGGAAAAGCAAAGCTAAAGGAGTTCTGGTCCAAGGTGGTGATGCAGGAAGTCCTTGAACTTACCTCCCACATGGAACACACCAAACTACACCTATTAATAGAATAGAATAGTTCTTCTTCCTCCTGAAGAAGAACTGTGGGCCAACTGAACAGCATCTGAGCAACCAAAGATAAGAAGGCAGGAGGACAGTAAGAGAGATGGAGACATGGTAACAAAGGGAACCTCTACCTCTAATGCTGGGAAAGGCAGTGGGGAGGGATAGTACTGAAGGCCTGGGAACAAATTCCTCTGTCCTTGGGCACAGAAAAAAGCTGCAGTTTAAAGGAGTAACTAGCATATAAAAAAGATAACACTAGAAGGCTGTGAGAATGTTCTCCAGGTCAGAGAGACTGGAGAGCAACATGGTCTATGTTCGCACTCTACCTTAAAAACCCAGACCTCAACAGGGTCTGGACACTATAGGGGAGGGTCCAGTTGTCACAGCAAGCTGTTACCTCAGCAAGCCCATACCAGCTCTGGGTTGCACTGGGGCACAGAAAAAAAAGCTAGGATTTAAAAGGCTGAAGGAGCTCCAGGAAAACACTCTCTCCCCACCACCTTAAATGCCCAGACTGATGTAGGGTCCATCTCACAATGAGCACGGGACCTCAGGGAGCCCAGAGTCCTCAAGCCCATACTGGACCCTGCGGTGCTAGGGCACAGAAAACAAGACAGATTTTTAATTTTTAAAAAATATTTATGGTTCTTCTCAGTTCTTTTTCTTTTAATTTTGTTATGATTTTCTTCTTTTTGAAAAAAGCTACAGTTTAAAAGAGTAGCACATACAGCCACAGCTCCAGCCAGCCAGCAAAATCACCAAAGCCCACACAGCCTACAAAGCAGTCACCAAACTCAAGATCACTCCTTCAAGTTTAAGAGTTGTAGCTGTTTTGCCTAATTCATAGAGACAAACACAGAAAGTCAAGCAAAATGGGTAGACAGAGGAATATGCTCCGAAAGAAAGAATGAGGAAAAACCTCAGAAAAAGAACTAAAAGAAAAAGATAAGCAATATGCCTGGTAAAGAATTTAAAATAAAATGGCCTGGAGAAAAGAGTGGAAGAACTCAGCAAGATGTTTAAAAAAGAACCAGAGTTGAAGAACAGAATAACTGAAATTAAAACACACTAGAGGGAATGAACAACTTAGAGGATAAAGAAAAACATATCAATGATATGAAAGATGGGTAATGGAAAGCATATAAGCTGAACAGCAAAAAGAAAAAGAATAAAAAATACAGGATAGATTAAGAGCTCTCTTGGACAATGTCAAGCAAACATTTGCATTATCAGAAGAAAAAGAAGAGAGAGAAAGGTATAGAAAACTTGTTTACAGAAATAATAACTGAAAACTTTTTCCTAACCTAGGGAAGGAAATAGACATCCAAGTCCCAGAAGTGCACAGAGTTCCAAACAAAATGAACCCAAGGAGGTCCATACCATGACACATAATAATTAAAATGTCAAAGATAGATTAAAGATAAAGAGAGAATCTTAGAAACAAAAAATTAGCTACAAGGTAACACATATAAGGCTATCATATGATATTTCAACAGAAAGTTTTCAGGCCAGCACCTTATTCAAGGTGCTGAAAGGAAAAAAAAATGTACAACCAAGAAAACTCTACCCAGCAAGTTTTTCAGATTTGGAGAAAGTTTCCCAGACAAAAGATAAAGGAGTTTACTATCACTGAACTAGCCTTACAATAAATGTTAAATGGACATCTTTAAGTGTAAAAGAAATGGCCATAACTATTCATAAGAAAATTATGAATAAAAAAGAAGTAAAACATGACAACATATACATAAAATGTGGAAAAGGGAAGAAAAGGGAAAAATTTTTTTCTTTAATGGTTTTATTTTTCATTCCTTTATTATTTTTTTAAGTAGGCTCCATGCCCAGTATGGAGCCCAATGTGGGGCTTGAACTCACAACACTGAGATCAAGACCTGAGCCAAGATCAAGAGTCAGACACTTAACCAACTGAGCCACCCAGATGTCCCAATGGTTTTGTTTTGTTTTTTTAGAATGTTTGAACTCAGATGAGTTCAAATTAATACAGACTGCTACTTAGGATGTTATATATGAACCGTATGGCAACCACAAGCCCCAAACCTGTGATACACAAAAAATGGAAAGAAAGCCAACATAACACTATTGAAACTCATCAGTCACAAAGAGAGCAAGAGAAAAAAGGAACAAAGAACTACAAAAACAACCAGAAAACCAAAAAAAAAAAAAAATGGCAGTGAGTATATGGCTATCAATAAATACTTCAAATGTAAATGGCCTAAATGCACTAATAAAAATATATGGGGTGACAGAATGGATAAAAAAAAAAACAAGACCCATCTATATGCTGCCTACAAGAGACTCACCCCAGATCTAAAGACACCGACTGAAAGTGAAGGGATGGAAAAACATTCACCATGTAAACAAAAGTGAAAAAAAAAAAAAAAAAAAAAGCAAAAAGCTGGGGTAGCAATACTTACATCAGACAAAATAGGCTTTAAAACAGACTGTAACAAGAGACCAAAAAAGGGCATTACATACCCTTCAACAAGGGGATATAACAATAGTAAATATCTATGAACCCAAATCTGGAGCACCTAAACACATAAGGCAAAATATTGATGGACATAAAGAGAAAAATTTGACAGTAATACAATAATAGTAGAGGACTTTAAGCACTCCCCTTACATCAGTGGTTAGATCATCCAGAAAATCAATAAGGAAACAATGTCTTTGAATGACACATTGGGCCAGATGGATATAATAGGTATATACAAATAATGCCATCCTAAAACAAGAGAATACATATTCTTTTCAAGTGAACATGAACATTCTCCAGAACAGATCATATTATTAGGCCATAAAACAAGCCTCAATAAATTTAGAAAATTGAAATCATATCTTGCATCTTTTCTGATAACAACAATATGTAACTAGAAATTACTAGAAAAACAAACATGAGGAGACTAAACAACATGATACTAAACAACCAATGGGTCAATAAAGCAATCAAAGAAGAAACAGAAAAATACCTGGAGAAAATGAAAACAAAAGCACAATAGTCCAAAATCTCTAAGAGGGAAGTATATAGCAATACAGACCTACCTCAAGAAACAAGAAGCTCAGGAGGGCCTGGGTGGTTTAGTCAGTTAATCATCTGCCTTTGACTCAGGTCATAATCCCAGGGTCCTAGTATTGAGCCCTACATTAGGCTCCCTGCTTAGCAGGGAGCCTGCTTCTCCCTCTCCCTGTATCCCTCGCCCCTGCTCGTGCTATCTGTCTCTCTTTCAAATAAATAAATAAATAAATCTTAAAAAAACCAAGAAGCTCAAAAATGTGAACTTACACCTAAAGGAACTAGAAAAAAGAACAAAGTTCAAGGTGAGTAGAAGAAAGGAAATAGTAAAGGTCAGAGCAGAGATAAAAAGACCAAAAAGCAATAGAAAAAAAAAAATGAAACCAAGGAGTGGTTTTTTTGAAAGGATAAACAAAATTAACAAACCCTTACCCAGACTTATCAAGAAAGAAGAGAGAAAGGACCCAAATAAATAAAATCAGAAATGGGAGAGGAGAAGTAACTGATACCTCAGAAACATAAAGGGTTATAAGAGAATACAAAAAATTATATGCCAACAAACCGGACAACCTAGAAGAAGTAAGTTCCTATAAACATAGTCTTCCAAACTGAACTAGCTGAAGTAGAAAATACAAACAGACTGATAAATAATGAAATTGGTAATAAAAAAAACTACCAAAAAATAAAAGCCCAGGACTAGATAGAATCACGGGTGAATTCTACCAGACATTTAAAGAGTTAATTCCTCAAAGTATTCCAAAAAATAGAAGAGGAAAAGGAAAGCTTCAAATATACTTTGATGTCAGCATTTACCTGATACCAAAACAAGACAAAGACACCCCAAGAAAAGAACGGGCCAATATCCCTAATGAACATAGATGCAAAAATCCTCAATCCAATAATAGCAAACTGCATACAACAATACATTAAAAAGAACATTCACCACAATCAGGTGGGTTTTATTCTGTGGATGCAAGGATGGTTCAATATTCTCAAATCAATTGATATCATTTATCACATTAACAAAATAAAGGATAAAAATCATTTGATCATCTTAATAGATGGAGAAAATGCATTTTACAAGTTTCAACATCCATTCATGATAAAAACTCTCAACAAAGTGGGGTTAGACGGAACATATCTCAACATAATAAAGGCAATATATGAAAACCCCACAGCTAACATCATATTCAATAGGAAAAAACTGAGAGCTTTCCCCTTAGGGTCTAGACAAGGATGTCCACTCTCACCACTTTTATTCAGCATGATACTGAAAGTCCTAGCTTCAGCAATCATACAGGAAAAAGAAATAAGAGGCATCTATATTGGTGAAGAAGAAATTAAACTGTCACTATTCGCAGATGACATGATACCTTACATAGAAAATTCTAAAGACTCTACCAAAAAACTATTAGAAGTAGTGAATTTAATAATGTGGCAGGATACAGAATTAATACCCAGAAATTAATACCCAGAAATTGGTAGTGTTTCTGTATACTAATAACTAAGTAGCAGAAAGAGAAATTTTTTAAAACACCATTTATAATTGCACAAAAATAATAAAATACTTAGGAATAAACTTAACCAAGAAGATGAAAGAAATTGAAGATGATACAAACAAATGGAAAGATATTCCAAGCTCCCGAATTGGGAGAATTAATATTGTCAAAATGTTCATATTATCCAAAGCAATCTACCCATTCAATGCAATCCCTATCAAAATACCAACAGCATTTTCCCAAAACTAGAACAAATAATCCTAAAATTTGTATGGAACCAGAGAAGACTCTGAATAGCCAAAGCAGTCTTGAGAAAGAAGAAAAGCTGGAGGTTACACAATCTCTGATTTTAAGATTTGTTAAAACAGTAGTACTGACACAAAAATAGACACATAGAACAATGGAACAGAATAGAGAACCCATAAATAAGCCCACATTGTGAGGCCTGAAACCATAAAAATTCTAGAAGAGAACACAGGCTGTAATTTCTCTGAAATTGGCTGTAGCAATATTTTTCTAGATATGTCTCCTAAGGCAAGGGAGACAAAAGCAAAGTTAAACTATTGGGATTACATCAAAATAAAAACTTTTGCTCAGTGAAGGAAAGCAACAAAGCAAAAGACAATGTACTGAATGGGAGAAGATATTTGCAAATGATATATCCAATAAGGAGTTAATATCCAAAATATATAAGGGACTTATACAACTCCACACCATACCAAACAACAAAAAACCAACACCCAAACAATCTGATTAAAAACTGGACAGAGGACCTGAATAGACATTTTCTTCAAAAAAAAGACGTACAGCCAGCCAATAGACACAAGAAAAGATGCTCAGCATCACTAATTATCAGGGAAATTCAAATCAAAGCCACAATGAGATACCACAGTTAGAATGGCTAAAATCAAAATGACAGGAAATAATAAGTGTTGGCAACAATATGGAGGAAAAGGAACCCTCATGTACTGTTGATAGAAATGTAAATCGGTGCAGCCATTGTGGAAAACAGTATGGAGCTTCCTCAAAAAATTAAAAATAGAGTTACCATATAATCTAATAATTCCACCATTGAGTATCTACCTAAAGAAAACAAAAAACACTAATTAGAAAAGATACACACACCCCAGTATGTATTGTGGTTTTATTTATAATCGCCAAGATGTGGAATCAAACTAAGTGTTCATCAGTAGACGAAAGTATAAGGAAATTGTGGTATACACACATACACACACACAATCGAATATTACACAGCCTAAAAAAAATGAGATCGTGCCACTTGAGACAATAGGGATGGACCTAGAGGTTATTTGCTAACTTAAATAAGTCAAACTGAGAAAGACAAATACCATTTTATTCCACTCAAAAGTGGAATCTAAAAAAAAAAAATAAAAGGCAGAATCAGACCTATAAGTACAGTAAATAAACTGATGATTGCCAGAGGGGTGGGTGGGGAGTGGGGCAAAATGGGTAAAGGGAAGAAGGGTGATAAATACAGGCTTCTAATTATAGAATGAATAAGTCATGGGAATACAAGGCACAGCAAAAGGAATACAGTCAATGATATTGTAATAGTGATGTAAGGGGACAGATGGTAACGACACTTGTGATGAATATAACAATATATAAATTCGTCAAATCACTAAGTTTTACACTGGAAACTGATGTAATACTGTGTGTCAACTATATTAAAAAAAAAAAAAAGTAAAGCTGAATGTTTTTATTGTCCACCCAAAAGCCATTGTGCCCATCTTCTTTGCTGGCTATGGCAGATACTGATAATTATCCTATATCCATTCTTCCTATATCCATTCTTCCCATTCCCCTTTTGTATGGGTCTCAGCATTAGTCTCAGCAATCATGTGCTCAGTTAAAAGACTAATTTTCAACCTCCCTTGAAGTGAGAGGTAAACAATTTGATGTTGGTATTATTAGGTGGAGCTTTTAGAAAAATCTCTGAAAAGGGACTGACTCAATTGGAAGTGGTATCATTTTTCCCTTCTCCCTTTTCTTCTGGAGTATAACACAGACATGAGGACTAGAACTAGGCAGCCATTCTGGACCATGGGATAAGTTTGGGGATAGAAGTCAGCACTAAGGATAGTAGAGTAAGAACCCAGAAAGAGCCTGAATCTCTAATGAACAGAGTCACTACACAAGTGCTGGAGTGCCTGCCTCTGGCTATCCTTTATATGAGAGAGAACTAAACTTCTATTAAAAACATGCTTTATTTAATGCACCTAATCCTAATAGTGACACAGTAGCTGATTTCTGACGTTACTGTATGTGAATTCCTGCTCCACATGTTTCAGAGATAAATACTAATTTATCTCTGTCAATAATTTAATCCCATCCCCCTCATTAGAAATTGATCTGGACATGCACATGTGACCACGTTCTGGCTAATTAGATATGAGGGGAAGAATTCTGAGAAAGGCTTCATCACTCCTTGGTAAGGAAGAAACCTTGTCAAATGGATGTTGTATCTGGTTGTGATGGCTGTGTGACAGCTGACTTATGCCTTTAAGGGAAGCTTACCTATAGACCAATGCAACATGCTGAGGATGGGGAAGGGGAAAAAGAATGCAAACGTTTGCTGATATTGTTGAGCCACCGAATTTGCCAACCCTGGCACTGCCCTACCTGTGGACTTCTTGTTACTTGAACTTATACATCTTGGTTATTTTGAGGCCATTTTTTTTTAGTTTGGTTTTCTGTTTCTCACAACCAAAAATATTCTAAGTGATCTAAAACTCAAATATAACAGATGTGACTACATTGAAATATGCCCTTAAATATGACATAGCAATCATAGAAGTCATAATAGTTGCCATTAATTGAGCACTTTCAATGTGCCAGATGGTATGCTATGTACTTTCCATATATTATCTCACTTAATGCTCACAATAATTCAATGATCTGGGTACTACTGTAATCCCTGCTTTAAGATGGTAAACTAAGTCTTAAAAAGCCAAAGTGGTTTTCCCAAGAATATATAGCTAGTAAGGTACAGAAGTAAGGTTTGAACTAGTTTTTAACTTCTCAGCCTCTACAGTAGGCTGTCTGATTACAAAGCAAACAACCACTATTCTGTGACTTTCCCACCATGAAGATATCATAAACAATAATAAAAACAAGTGACAGACTGGGAGCAAGTATTTGCAGCCTATGTAACAAATGCAAGATTAATGTCAATAACATACAAAGAACAACTACCAGTCATAGGAAAAAGCAAATTATCTGATAGAAAAATGGGTAAAGTATTGCACAGAACAATAAATACAAATTCCCAGACATGAGAAAAACCTCATTATTAGTAATTCAGTAAATGCAAATTAAGTAAATATAATTTAAATAGGGGATATAGTAACAGATGGTGGAGTAGGAAGACGCTAAACTCACTTCCTCCCAGATAAAACTAGATGACACTCATGTCAGTGCAAACAACCTAGAAAATGACCCAAAGACTGGCTGAACGAAGTCCACAACTAAATGTAGAGAAGAGGCCACATCAAAGAGTATAGGTAGGGTGGGACTCAGAACTTAAACCTTGAAAGTCTGACCACCAGAGGGAGGGAGCCACAGACACAGAGAGGAGCAAGAAACAGACTAGCACACCAAGGGATGAGAAAAATGGAGGGGCCAAATTTTGTGCGTGTTTACGACTAGTAGGACTTAAATCCTAGAACTTTAAATATCAAGAGGCTCAGCTCTGAGAGAGTCTGGAGGGCAATAGGAAACTGAGACCCTGCCTTTAAAGAAACAGCACAGCAAACAGCCCATGATGATACAGCTTGGAAGCAGCAGTTTGAAAGTTGCCTGGGGCTTATGGGAGGGAATATTAGTTACTAATCTCAGAGTTCACTGAGGGACTTCTCCAGGAACAAAGGAGCTGGCAGGTGCCATTCTCGCCTGCCATTATATTTACACAGCCACCTGTGGGAACCAGCACAGTGCTGGCACTACCTAACTTGCTTACACTGTGTCCCACCCCTTCCAGCCAGACCTGCCTCAGTCCCAGTGCTATAGATTCCCTCCCCCAGAAGACCTGTGCAAACCTTGCAATACTGCATCTCCCAAACTCCTGCAGAGGAGACACATACTTTGTTAAAACTGTACCCCCGACCACGTGTGCTTTGCAGAACAGCCTTGGTCAGCCCAGTCTCCACAGCGGCTATGCATCCCCTGTCAAGGAGCACTGGTGACCACAGCTTGTGGCACTGCACCTCTGCCCACTGTGTGCACTTTGTGGAGTGCCCTGGTTGGCCAGGTCTCTGTGGTGGCTGTGTGTCTCTTGTGGAGGAGGACCAGCATCGCCTAGTTAAAAGTGCATGTCCCACCAACTACTTCCAAAAGCAAGAGACATAGCTGACTTTCCTAACACACAGAAACAGACACAGAGTTAGGCAAAATGAGGAGACAAAGGAATATGTCACAAGTGAAAGAACAGGACAAAACCACAGCAAGAGAACTAAGCAAAATGGATATAATTAATATGCCTCAAAGGGAATTAAAATAATGGTCATAAAGATACTGACTGGACTTGAGAAAAGCATGGAGGACATCAGTGAGACCCTTAACAAAGAGATAAAAAAGAACTAATCAGAGATGTAGTACAAAATAAATGAAATTAAATACACTATAAGAATAAATAGCTTGCTAGAGGAAGTAGAGGAATGAATTAGTGACCTGGAGGACAGAGTAATGGAAAATAATCAAGCTAAGCAGGTGTAGGGAAAAAATTATGCAAAATGAGAATAGACTTAGGGAACTCAGTGCTCCTAGAAGGAAAAGAGAGAGAAAGGGGGAAGGAAAATTTATTTGAAGAAATAATTGCTGAAAACTCCCCTAATCTGGGGAAGGAAACAGATAACCAGATTGAGGAGGCACACAGAGCCCCCCCCAACAAATCAACACAAGGAGCTTCACACCAAGACACATGGTAATCAAAATGGCAAAAAGAGATAACACATTTTTTAAAACAGCAAGAGAAAAGAAAACAGTTATATATAAGGGTAACCCCAAAAGACTATGAGAGGATTTTTCAGCAGAAACTTTGCAAGCCAGAAGGGAGTGGCATGATATATTCAAAGTGATGGAAGGGAAAAATCTGTAGCCAAGAATACTCTATCCAGCAAGGCTCTCATTCAATAGAAAGAGAGATAAAGAATTTCTCAAACAAAAACAATGGGAGTTCATGACAACTAAACCGGGCCTACAAGAAATGTTAAAGGGGACTCTTTGAGTAGAAAGGAAAGACTATAAGTGAGAATATGAAAAGTAGGAACCACAAAAGCAGTAAAAAGTATTTATGTAAAAAATCAAAGGATTCACAAAAGAATGTAAAATATGACACCGTACGCCTAAAACATGGGGGGAAATGGAATAAAGAATGGGTTCGAACTTAAGTGACCAAATTAATATAGATTGTCATATGCAGAAGGTGTTATCTACAAACCTAATGGTAACCACAAATCAAAAACCAGTAGTAGATATGCAAAGAATAGAGAGTAAGGCATCCATGTATATAGTCAAGAAAAATCAGCAAACCATGGAAGAGCAAGAAAAGAACAACAGAAAAACTACATGAACAACCACAAACCAAGTAACAAAATAGCAATAAATACATACCTATCAATAATTACTTTGAATGTAAATGAACCAAAAATTCCAATAAAGACATAAGGTGACAGAGTGGATTAAAAAAACCAAGACCCATCTATATGCTGCCTCCAAAGGACTCATTTCAGACTTAAAGGCACCTAAAGATTGAAAGTAGGGAATGGAGAAACAGCTATCATGCAAATGAATGTCAAAAGAAAGCCAGAGTAACAATACTTACATCAGACAAAAGAGACCTTAAAACAGACTGTAATGAGAGACAAAGAAGAATGCTATATAATAATAAAGGGAACAATCCAACAAGAAGATATAACAATTTGTAAATATTAATGCACCCAACATAGGAGAACCCAAATACATTAAAAATTAATGACAAACAAAGGAACTAATTGATAGTAATACAATAATAGTAGGTGACTTTAGTATCCCACTTACATCAATGGACAGATCATCCAGACAGAAATCAACGAGGAAACAGTGGCTTTGAATGACACACTAGACCAGATGGATCTAACAGAGCAATCAGAAAACAAAAAGAAATAAAAGGCATGCAAATTGGTAAGGAAGAAGTAAAATTTTCACTCTTGGCTAAATGACATGATACTATACACAGAAAACCCTAAAGACTGCACCAAAAAACTACTAGAACTGGTAAATGAATTTGAAAAGGTCACAGGACACAAAATCAATATACAGAAATCCATTGCATTTGCATACACTACTATTGAAGTAGCAGAAAGAGAAATTGAGAAAAGAATCCCGTATACAATTACATCAAAAATAATAAAATACCTAGGAATAAACCTAAGCAAGGAGGTGAAAGGCCTATACTCTGAAAACTATAAAACACTGATGAAAGAAATTGAAGATGATACAAAGAAATGGAAAAACCTTCCATGCTCATGGATTGGAAGAACAAATATTATTAAAATGTCTAGACTGCCCAAAGCAATCACAGATTTAATGCAATCCCTTTCAAAATGCCAATAGCATTTTTCACAGAGCTAGCACAAACCATCCTAAAATTTATACAGAACCACAAAAAAACCCAAATAGCCAAAGCAATCTTGAAAAAGAAAAGCAAAGATGGAGGTAGCACAATTTCAGACTTCAAGTTATATTACAAAGCTCTAGCAATCAAAACAGTATGGCAGAGGCACAAAAATAGACACATAGATCAATGGAACACAATAGAAAACCCAGAAAGAAAGCCATGATTACATGGTCAATCTTGGACAGAGGAAGTAAGTTTATGCAATGGGAAACAGTCTCTTCAACAAATGGTGTTGGGAAAACTGGACAAAAACTTGCAAAAGAATGAAACTGGACTACTTTCTTGCACCATACACAAAAATAAATTCAAAATAGATTAAATACTTATAACCATTAAAATCCTAGAGGAGCACATAGGGAGCAATGTCTCTGACATCAGCTGTAGCAACATTTTTCTGGATATGCCTCCGGAGGGACGGGAAATAAAAGCAACACGAAACCACTGGGACTACATCAAAATAAAAAAACTTCTGTACAGTGAAGGAAATAACAAAATAAAAGTCAACCTACTGAATGCGAGAAGATATTTACAAATAACATATCTGAGGAGGGATTAGTATCCAAAATCTATGAAGAACTTATACAATTCAACACTCAAAAAACAAATAATCTAATTATAAATGGGCAGAATACATGAATAGACATTTCTCCAAAGACATCCAGATGGCCAACAGACACATGAAAAGATGCCCATCAGTCATCATCAGGAAAATGCAAATCAGGAGTACAGTGAGATATCACCTGACACCTGTCAGAATGGCTAAAATCAAAAACACAAGAAACAACAAGTGTTGGTGGTGAGGATGTGTAGAAACGGATTCCTTTTGTACTATTGGTGGGAATGCAAACTGGTTCAGCCACTGTGGAAAACAGTGTGAGGGGCTCTTCAAAAAAGTTAAAAATAGAACTACCTTATGATCCAGTGATCACACTACTGGGTATCCCAAAAATACAAAAACACTGATTCAGAGGGATACATGCACCCCTATGTTTATAGCAGTATTATTTACGTAGCCAAATTATGGAAATAGCCCAAGTGTCCATCGATAGATGAATGGATAAAGAAGAGATGATACACACACACACACATACACATACACAGTGGACTATTATTCAGCCATAATAAAGAATGAAATCTTGCCATTTGCAACGACGTGGATGGAGCTAGAGAGTATAATGATAAGCAAAATAAACCAGTTAGAGAAAGACAAATACCATATGATTTCACTCACATGTGGAATTTAAGAAACAGAACAAACAAGCAAAGGAAAAAAGAGAAATGAAGAAACAGACTGTTAACTACAGAGAACAAACTGATGGTTACTAGAGGGGCAGTGGGTAGGGGGATGGGTGAAATAGGTGATGGGGATTACGGAGTGCGCTTGTGATGAGCACCGGGTGTTGTACGGAAGTGCTGACTCACTATACTGGACACTTGAAACTGATACAACACTGTATGTTAACTATACTAGAATTAAAAAATTCAATCAACAGCAAACCTTTACTTCAAAAAACATTACAGGGCATTCATCAGGCTGAATGAGAATGATTCTATACTCAGACACATGACACTAGGAGTGAAGATTAGTAGAAAACAAAATGTAAGTAAATATAAATATTGAGTGTAAAAAAATAAAATAATAATGGTAGCTTTTTAGTCTTCAGATTACCAACTTAAAAATATTTTAACTATCCAGTGTGTATGTGGGTATAGACAAGTAGGCACTGTGATTTATTGTTGGTGAGAATAAAAGCTAGGAAAGCCTTTTTAAATGAAAATCTGAAATACAGATGAAAAGTTAAAATTTATAGTGTTTATACTATGTCCAACTATTATGCTCTTTGGAATCTCTCCTACAGAAACAAATCCATTCCAGCAATACAGATATAGCATTATTTAAAATAGGCAAATTAAAAACAATTATCAATTACCTATAATTGGTAATGGTCAAAGAAGTGATGGCTCATCCATAGTGTACTAGTCAGAATTCTCCAGAGAGAAAGCCAATATAAATCTCTCTACATATAAATTTACACATAGATTTATTATAAGGAAATGGCTCTTGTGATTAAAGAGGCTGACAAGTCTCCAGATCTGTAGTCAGCAAGCTGGAGAACCAGTAGAGCTGACGGTATAGCTCCAGTCTGGAAGCTGACAGGCTTGAGACTCAGAAAAGGCAGGAGAAAAAACAATGTCCCACCTTGAAGGCAATCAGGCAGAATGAATTATCTCTTACTCTGCCATTTTGTTCTATTCAGGCCTCCAACTGACTGGATAGCACCCATCTACACTGGGGAGGGCAATCTGCTTTACTCAGGCTACTGATTCAGGTGTTAATCTTATCCAGAAATACCCTCACAGACATACTCAGGCTAATATTTGATCAAAGATCTGGACACTTCATGGCCCAGTCAATTGACATATAAAATTAACTCTGACACATAGTATGAAATATTACATGGTCTTTAAAAAGAATGAAGTCTATTTAGTATATTTTGACTTGGAAAGATCCGCAAGCTGTATTGTTAAATGCAAAATAATAATGCAGTATTATTCCTGTATAGGTATGCATATATTTTACATGTTTGATATATGTACATATTTAAATACAAGAAAAATGTCTAGAATCTTACTACTTCAGATTTTTTTTTTCATGCAACAGATACACTTCTCTCTAACCCAGTGATTTTGAATTCTGGTAGTGGGCTCTAGGGCTCAAATAATATTGGTGGGGCTTTCCCCTTTTCCATCTCTCAGATTTTTCTTCTCTGTGTGTGATTTCTCCAGGTCTGGGGAAGATAGTCACCGACAGTTCCAGGTTTATACATGAGAAAATCCTTCTTGGTACTTCAAAGCCACACACCGATGTAGCCCTAAATGCATTCTATCTTATCCACTAATATTAATTTATTTCCAATTAAGAATGAACCAAAGCTCCCTAAGCAGCTCTCTGATAAGTAACTTACAAGTCAAGTGAACATGACGATAGAGGAGGCAGGGCAGCACAGCAGCTTATAAGAGGCCAGGCAACAATGCTCACGGGGTAGGCTCAAGGACGGGTCATAGCTAAGGAGCTCCCTCAGCAGCCCAGCTGGCGTGGAGGAAGGACTTCCGTATGGCTTCCTGCTCCAGGATATTCATAAACTGTGGGCTTAGAGTGAGGGTGGACCTAGCCTAAAAGATCACTGCAAACCCTTGGTGCTAAATAAAAAATGGAAAAGAATGCACAGCAAGGCACAATATCTTGTGCTGCTCCAGACACACCACCAAAACTGTTGTCCTGACCAAATAACTTCTGAGTTGTACTAAATTCTCTGTTATATTAGGAATGTACATGCTGAGTGCTCATCATTTTTCATTTTCATTTTTCTTTGGCAACTACCTACATTCAAAAGATTAGGCATGAAACTGTTCTCTGATAAGAGAGTTGAGGTTACCAAAGAAACTCCTCTTTGCACCAGAATATCACTTTAACATCACATTGAAGAGAACCTAGAAGAGCTTTTAAGTAGAGATATAAAATATCCTCATATTCCACAAATGTAGGCTTCCAGTTCTCCAGAGCATCTGCTGGTACTAATTGCTGCTAAAGCCCTCCTTCCTGGCTCTAAAACATTGGCTCTTGCTGTATCTTGCAGATGACTTCTAGCCACTGCTATTCTCCAACAGATCAAAATTTAAAAAAATGGAAATAATTTAACAAATAGAAATTTCAGTGAGCACCTTCGATGTTCTAGGAATGGTACTTTACATACTTTATTGCACGTATGCTCCCCAGTATCCCAGCAATGTAAGGAAACCTCATTTTACAGATGAGAAGGCTGAGGAATTTTCAGAAGATTACATATCTAGTCTGTGGTGGAGGCTAGACTCAAACTAGATCTCCTGGTTCTTCACTTCAGTTCGTATATCGTGGCTCTCTTTCTGGTCTCTCTATTTTTTAACCCCCTGCCCTCTCCCCTTTTATCACTTACTCATTTTGTATTAATTCGTTCAAGGCATATTTACTGAAGATCTATTACATGCAAAGCACTGAGGATAAAGTAGTGAACACCACACATTATATTTACCAGGTTAGTCAAAGGACAAGTTTCCCCTCTTTCATCACAACCAGTCACCTTCCCAAAACTTCAAATGAGCTAACACCAGAAGACAGCATTAACCAACATGTTCTGATAAATACTAGTCCCACAAGAGTCCTGCAGTCACGTAAGTTTGAGGAAAAGTGCTCTCTATGACCCTTTCTTGGAGATTCACAAGATACAGTGGCATTAAAACTACTAGGAAATGACTCAGGAGACCTGGAAATCATAGCTTAGAACTATGTCTTGTGTTAGAGGTGGAGCCTGGTCCTGTGTGGATAAAGCAGTTCTGGACCTTGGCCCATATATAGTGCTCCTTCTGCTAGGGGCGCCTGGGTGGCACAGCGGTTAAGCGTCTGCCTTCGGCTCAAGGCGTGATCCCGGCGTTATGGGATCGAGCCCCACATCAGGCTCCTCCGCTATGAGCCTGCTTCTTCCTCTCCCACTCCCCCTGCTTGTGTTCCCTCTCTCGCTGGCTGTCTCTATCTCTGTCAAATAAATAAATAAAATCTTAAAAAAAAAAATAGTGCTCCTTCTGCTGGCTGTGGGCAGGAGGGCAGTGGCTGCTGCTGCTGCTGCTGCTGGAAATCTCTAGCTGGAAACCTCTGGGGGGGGGGGCTATCATAGCCTCCATTTGTGATGGGTGTGCCATTTTTGTGGCCAATTACTTGCTAAGAGTTTGCTCATTATTTTGGTCTGCAAGTGTTTTCTTAATTTTGAGAAATATTTGTTACATTTATTTGGTTGTGGGTCTACAGAGATTTTCCTCTTATTTTTGAACATAACTATTTATTGCTTTTTTTAAAACCTCAGATACACAGAATTGGATTAACCATAGTCCTTGGTTCATGACACACTTCCCTCCCTGGGCCATGTGTGTATGTGTGTGCATGTGTATATGCGTATTTCCATCCTCGCTCTCTCCTTTCCATCTCTCCTTCCTTTCTTCCTTTCTTTTTTCTTCCCTCCCTCCTTCCCTTCCTTCTAACCCACGACCCCCTAAAAGCTAAACATCTGATGGTAAACTGTATCTAACAGCAGTCTCCCTCACCAACTTACCCCTTGCTTCCATTCACCTGAGGTAATTATATTCCTGAGTCCTGTCTTCATTTTTCCCTTGTTTTTTAAAATTATAGTTTTAATGCATCTATACATACACAGTATTTTTAAAATTATTTTTAACTTTGTAAAAAGAGTCTCATTCATGTGTGCATTCTTTTGGGACCTACTTTTTCACTTTCCATTGGTGAGATCCACCTTTATCATTTTGGGCCACTGTAGTTCATTTGTTTGGACTAGTATATAATACTACATTTTGTGCATTTATTATTATTAATTCATCCAGTCTCTCACTGATGGCGTATGAGTTACTTCCAAGTTTTTGCTCCAGGAACAGTGTTGCTCTGAAATTCTTCTGTTGTATATCTGCAAAAACTTCTCCTACACTGTGCTTAGGAACAGAATCACTGAGTCATAGGGTATATGAATGCTCAGCTTTAGGAGGAAATGCCAAAGTGTTTTCTAGGGTGATTGCACCAAATTACACTCACACAAGCAATATGTAAAGAGATACATAGATCCATATTCTCTCTTACATTTGGTAATGTCAAGCTTAATTTTTTGCCAGTTAAGTGAATGAACCTTTTAGCTTAAGAATATTTTTATATCATTCTGGTTTTGGAATGGAGAGTGAATTTTCTGCCTGTGCTAGTTCTTCCATCTTGCCCTAGAAGTCACTCTTAGTTGAAACAATTAGACTGAAAAGGATAACATTAGAGGATGGACGTAGTAGAAGGAAACAAAGAGTAATATAGAAGCACACTGTTAACCATCCTCAAAAGCCACACCCATACCCCTCCATGAATTCAGCAGTGGGTAACTTTCCGTTCTTCCTTCTCCTGGAATCACCCTTAGCATCTTCACAGGATAACCTTGGGCTTGTCTTTCTCAGGTCCCAAAAGCTCTACTGACTTTCAATCTCGGTTAACCTTGTCACCATTTAGCACGATATATTAGCTTGGGCTGTTAAAACAAAATAACATAGACTGTGTAGTATACACAACAAATTTGTGTCTCGCAGTTCTGGAGGCTGGGAAATTCAAGATCATGGTGCCACCAAATTCGGTTTCTGCTGAGGAACCTCTTCTGGCTTACAGATGGCCACCTTCTCCCTATGTCCTCATAATATTGCTTTTCTTATAAATGTAATGCATGCTTACTATAGAAAATTAAGCAGAAGGAATAAAAATCATCCATAATTTCACCATCCAAAGTTTAGAAACTTTTAACACTTTGATGTATATCATCCCCCATCTGTCATATATATATATATATATATATATATATACACACACACACACATATATATACACACACACACACACTATATATATGTGTATATGTGTATGTATATATATATATATACACACATGTACATGTTATCTGTATACCCTAGATGCTCTTAGAAGGTACTTTTTAAAACCAAAATAAATTTCCAAAGAATATGTATATATTCTTTCTGTAGGAGTAGTTTACTTGATCATTACCCTGCTATTCTATTTTTTAATTATAAAACATACCACACTGAATATTTCTGTAGCAAAACCTTTGCGCACATACGCAGTTATTTTCTTGTAATAAATTCGTAGCAGTAGAATTATGTCTATATCAAAGAGTAAGGTTTTTGAAAAGCTTTTGATACATGTTTCCAAAAAGTTCTCCAGAAAGTTGTATTAACTTTCCTGCCAACAGTACACAAGAATGGCTGGTTCTTGTCAACAGCACCCTCTCTGGTTATTAGAAAATATCTTTGCCAAATTGGTACATGAAAATGGATATCTGGTTGCTTCTATCAGCATATATTTTCCTCTCCTCTCTCCTTCTCTCCATCCTTTCCTTCGTCCATTCATTTCTTCTTTTTTCTTCCTTCTATCCCTTTTTTCCTCCTGTACTTCCTCTTTACTTCCCTTTTTTCTTCCCTCTCTTCTTCCCTTCTTTCCTTCCTTCCAGAATTGAAAATTTTTATCTGTGCAACCAGTTTATTGAGCAAATAGCTCTAATAGGGTAAAGTAAAAGCAAGTTTAGTCATTTCTCTACTGTCCATTCAAACCACTGTAGACACCTTCTTCCAGGAGCCTTGAAGACTCCTCTAGTAAGTTCTTTAACTTTTTAAATAGTCCTTCTGTCACTTCTGTTCCCAGAACAGTTTCATAGAACAAATTAAAATATCCAGTCCAGTGTCATATATAACTCTATACTCCTTTCTACTCTAAAACTTGGTCTCCTCCATTTTAGAATTGCTCTAGGCTGGCAACCCTTCAATAAGCGGAAGGGAGTGGTTGGTTTCCCAACGTGTGCAAATTAGTGAATTAATTAAAAGTAAAGGTTTAAGTAAAAAGTACAGTTTTTAAAAAACCTTTTTGAATAAGTGAAAAAGTAGTTTTCTCTAAATTTGGTTTCCCCAAAACTCCAGAGGAGCCAGACATAACCTGAGTGTGGATATTTTCCTGGTCTTCTCAGAGATGCCCTGCTGGGCTCCTTTCATCATGGACAGTGCCATTGTCTGGCCTCTTATGCATCCCAGCTCCCACTGCATCCAGAACCTCTTTCTGCTGAGGTTGTCCACCTGCTGGCAAGATGTCCACTTGGATGGATTTTTAACAAAAATCCTGTCACTTCTCTTGGATTTATTTAACATGTAGACATAACCCACCATTACTGGAAGGAACTAGCTCCTTTCACTTTTCACTCTATGAACTCTGAACACAACTCTCCACCTTTGGTCTTCTCAAACAACATAAATCCAGTCCTTTTGTTACTGTGGACTTAGGAGGACCACATGCCATGCTCTGAGAGAATCCTGAAAATGGTTGGAGGTGAGGAGAAAGACTGTGAGAAAGGAGGTGGGGGGGGGGGGTGGGAGCGGGAGAGGAACCACAGCACACTGACAACTCTTTTGAATTGGACTTTTCAGCTTCTACTTTTTTATAGCCTGGAGGTGGGTGATCATATGAGCTGGCTTCCTGTCACTCAGCATATATAGCATTGTTTTGGAATCTGGTGATCTCTGGCATCTGATTTTTACTCATTTCACTTCAACATTCTGTTACATGTCTTTTTGGCCATTTGGATTTTTCTCTTGTGGCTTGCCTGTTTTTTATCCTTAGCCCAAATTTCTAGAGATTTTCTAGTTTGTAAGAGCTCATTGTACAAAAGATATTATCTATATGATACAAATAGATACTATTATATAAGTTGTAAATAAAAAAATTTGTTGCTAATTATTTAACCGTTTCTGATTATTGGTTTTGCACATCAAATTTAAAGAAGGTGCCATTCGGATCAAGATTTAAAGAAACATATGTAACAGTTTCTTCTCATTGTCAACTGGAAGTATCATTATTTATTCATGTAGATTTTCTTGTTCTGCTTTAAAAAGTATCTCTTTCTTCCTCCCATGTACGTATTAGGTATCAAAAACTTGTCCAAAGTCGTCTTAGGTTGACAGCTTTCTTCCCTGTCAGCATTAATGTGCTGACATTAGAGTCCATGTGCTGGCCTCTAATTGCTGTTACAAAGGAGCCTTATCTTTAGCCTTCTTAAACTAATCTGAGGGATTTATATTTCCTGTACCTGCTTTGCACATGAGGGAACTACTTTCTCTGCAAGAAGCTTTTCTATGCTCCAAGTGGTCCCTCTCAATCAGAAAAAGAGATTTAAAAAAAATTGGGGATATTTATGCATATATGCGTAGCAGCAGGAAGAACTTTTATTCTTCTCAATCAGGAGATGGCTTTTGCTTTACCTACACTTCTGTTTCCAAGCTGGAAACTTTCTTTAATTGCTTAAATCTATATACAACAAACTCTATATGAGATACTCAACAGTTTCGTTAAAAGGCAAGAGATGCAGAAGGAACTATTCAAGAGTTTTCCTTGCAGAATGCAGACCTCTTCTAGCTATTCATGTTCATTCCTGGGAAGAATGAAGAAGAAAAGAGAAGGCATGTGCATAAGGCCTGGCCTCAATTTTGGAAACCAGCCTAGTTTCCCTGTTTCCTCATTTTAGCCTTATATCCATGATCTGGAGTTTAACTGCACTGGATTTTTTCTAAACACTCATATTTACTCCCAGTGGCATCTAGCACAGAAGAAGCCTGTGGCAGGTCCTTACTGACTGACTACATGGGAAGGACTGACCTTTGCCTGACTTTTGACTTATGTACATCAGGAGAGTAAAAGAATACTGGCAGATTAGCAAGGAAAGTGGATGACAAGAATCCTAAAAGATCCAGGTGAGGAAAGACTGAGGCCAAACTACCAAGAAAAGACTCTGAAGATTTCATTCACACTTTCCTCTCAAGTTTTATTGAACCAGGAGGAAGCTATTAAATTCTGCATGGTTTACCTAATATTTCTGTAAATCAACTCAGTGAAGACAGTATGGAATAGTAATTAAGAGTAAGAACATTGAAATCAGGCAGATAGGTATCCCAACTCTGGCTTCGTGAAGTCCTGGTTTTATACCTTGGGCAAATAAAGTCAGTTGCTTTATTTGTAAATTGGCTATAATAATTGTACCTAGCTCAGAGCATTGTTGCAAGGACTAAATGAGTGCTTAGTAGAATTTCCAGACACAGTAATTTAAATTACACACACAAATACATACCCTACACTACTAGTTATGCTCAATCAAATCCATACAACCAGGAAATTCTCTAAGAAAAGACATTGCCAACCAGCTCTCAGAAGAGTACAGGTGGACCTGAGGAAATCTGGGGTTTCTTTTTAGAATGGTCTCTTACTCCAGTGATAACTCACTAAAAGAATGCTGTTAACTGGCATTTGCACTCTCCAAGCAAGTGAGACTTTATCTTCACAATGACCTGCCTCCTGAATTAACAGTTTAATCCTGTTCATTTAGTTTCACTGTAAAGAGAATTATATTGTATTTTAAGATCTCTTTTCTAAATTGGTAACCCAAATAAAGCATTTTGGGTAATCCTCTGTTAAACTAAATGCATTCATTAAACAGAACAACCCATTCCATGACCACCTCATCTTGACCATATAGACCAGCCATCTTGAAATTTTGCTATGACAAGAAACAGGTAACTCATTGGTATTGACAAACTGAGTAATTTTCAACACCAATGACTCATACTTTCTATTAACTAGAAAATATTTCCATTTGATTGGATTTGACAGACATCTATAGACCATTCACCATGAACCATCCCAGTTCTCAAGTATCTCATAATGTCATGGGAGAGAGAGGCAGGTCATTTAGAATTTCCATACAGTATTATCAGTGCTATGAAGAAGACAACATGCGTATTAGAAATGTCTTGATTTGGGGCACCTGGGTGGCACAGCGGTTAAGCGTCTGCCTTTGGCTCAGGACGTGATCCCAGCATTCTGGGATTGAGCCCCACATCAGGCTCCTCCTCTAGGAGCCTGCTTCTTCCTCTCCCACTCCCCCTGCTTGTGTTCCCTCTCTCGCTGGCTGTCTCTATCTCTGTCAAATAAATAAATAAAATCTTAAAAAAAAAAGTCTTGATTTTTATAATTTTTGTAATAAAGATAATCTGGCAAGTCTTCAATTTTAAAGTGCTTTTGAAGAAAACCTTATTTATATTTAACCTGTTCCGTTTTATGGTTTCTGATTATTTCAGGGTCGCTAGATTAGATAAATGATGGGCAGGTAACCTACAACAGAGGTACAGTATGTGTTCACCACTGTGGCTCCCATAAACTCCTCTGTAGCAAAGTCCTGGGAGGACTTCGGAGATGAGATACTGGCATCCATCTTCCAGAATGAAGTTGGTGTTGGGCACCTGAGCAAACCAGTGGTATGTGAACAGGGAGCTGCCATGGCAATTACACCCACCCTACACTGGAGCCTCTACCTCTGGGGGATGACAAGTATGCCCCCAGCCCTCTACCTCCTCTGTCAGAGTACCCACCACATCAAGGAGTTGCTGCTTCTCTCTGGTCTGCCTCCCCTGCCAGACTGTGACATTCCAGAAGGCAGTGACCTTGTCTTGTTTATCTACGGATCCCCAGTGCCTGGCATAGCACCTGGTGCATGGTGAACACTCAATAAATGTTTGTTGAAAGGAGAATGAACAAATGTTAGGGTAAGTGTATAATCCAGGGATTGTAATCAACTCCAAGCTAATTCCTAGTCAATTCTTGCAGTGGCTTAGGGCCATATTAAGCCTTGCATTAGGATGATTTATGATGCCTGGTTTAACACAATGACAATAACATATTCAATGAAATAATAAATGAATTGTGTTTTAGGCATGGTCAATTGTCAAACTAGGAACAAATTTAATTCAGAGTTTCTGTTTTAATCATTAATACCATCACATGGAAATGTTTGAGGAGCTCAGCTTCATGCTACAGCATCCAAACACTTATCATTCAAGCAGCTTTTATTTTCTAAAGGCTTTTAATTGAGAAACAGCCTCTTTTTCAATGAAACATTTAGCTTTAGTAATTGTGGTTTATGAATTTACTCCCTGTTTTTAATTGCTGTAGACATTTGCTCAACATCTGGTTTCATAGCCATTTAAATAAAGAGGTTTTGCCATAATAAAATGTGTATATTTGTTTTGAGTGGGTAACATCATTTTTTACGGGAATGTATCTTGTACAATGCAATTAAAGCTTTCTATAGCAACTGGCTTTCAAAATGTATAGAAAGTTATAATCCCAGAAGACATTTGCTGCAGAAAGATGTGAGTAGGTAGAAGTATATGAATTGAAAGAAATCAAAATTATTTTCTCCTTGGAACCCTGATGGTATTTCTATTATATCATTTGCAAACTGTGAGGTTAAAAAAAAAAGATAATTTACCGACTGGAATCCCCAAACCACATCCTCCACCTTCCTCATCTCACCTTCTCTCTTACCCTTAACCTGGTCCATTCTCATCCGTATACCACGTGAGGATACTGTAGTCACAGACATACTTGAGGATTAGCTATTAGAAAAGTGGGAAATTGTATTATTTGCCATTTCTGGTAACTTAGATGAGGATGGACCGGTAAACTTAAAAAATAATTACGAGTGGTATATTTTAGATGATTTTTAGATATTGAAATATATGCACATATATACATACATAATTGTCCACTTTCATGGACACATAGAAAATCAGTTCCAGAAATCCTCCATTCTACCACCATTTGGGGGGCTCGCCAACTCCTCCTGGTATTTATGATTCCTTCTACAACTTCCTGTGATCTTACCTAAGAGAGCACACATGTCAGCGGTAAACTCACGTGGTCAGATTCCCATGAAACACAACATTCTTCTTTCAATTCCCATGAGACACACAGCTTGTTCAGTAATACTTAATATTTAGCTGTTTGAACAAAATTTCTAGGACTGACCGAAGTGCTGGTATTTCACCTGAGAGAAGTGGTGAGTTAGAAAAGAGAACGGTGAGACCCAAATGGAAAAGAAAGTAACCTTCCAAACTGAAGAATACATTTTAGAGATGTTGCTTAGTTTCTATTTGCATTCCCCTTATCCCTCCTTAAAATACCAGGAAGGAGTTCTAGGGATTATTTGTAAAGCAGTTTAAAAGTATCCTGAGGGTTCTGATGGGTGATCTCAAGAATCTTTTCCCCAGAACAATCTCCGTCCATTTGAGAAAAGGTGGTGATTGGTACTATTAATTGAGAAAAGAGGAAAACAAGTTTGGCCACATTGTGCTTTTTTTTTTTTTTTTTAAATGGTTTCCTTAATCCCCTAAAGCCCGAACAGTATTTTAATTGTAGCCTCTCCAAAGCTCCATTTATTGTTTCCTTTAGCTTGTGCTGCCTTCAGCCTTGTTCCTGAAATTTATGCTATTGTCAGAAATCCTAGATTAAATATCTATGAGCATGGCTAGATACACTTAACTCTCTTTCTCTCTAGGTGTTCAACAGCCTTATCAAGGGTCCATCTCTTTGTTGGGCCATCTGTGTCTGTGTAGGTGTGTGCTAGTCACACACACAGCAGGCACGGACTTGGGTGCCACTTTGCATCATCACCCCTATTACCATTATCAGAGTATTGGAATTGTGGGTAAAAGAAGATCTATTTCTTTTCCAAAGGGTGAGAAAAATGGGAGGGTGTCAGGGAGAGGGAAAAGAGAGAAAATAAAGTGTGTGTGTGTTTTGGGGAGGGAGGAAGAGGGGGGAATATGAGTGAGTGTGGAGGGAGGAGGGGAAATGAAAGGATATTATATATTTTTTTGTATCTGTCATTTCCCTGCTATCTCCCATATGACTTCTTAATCCATCAGAATGCTGGGAAGATAATGTTTTGGGCGAAATAACATGAGAGAGAGGATAGACTCCCAAGGACCAATATCTTTATTGCTCGGAGGATAAACGGATTATGTCAGCCATTTTCTGTTGCTGACAGCTTTTCTTATTAACCGATTTTATTTTTTAATCTTCCAGGGAAGAAATATGGTTTTATGTCACAATAAAACGCCGGTCACATCTAATTCTGCCCTCAAACAAACAGATTTCTGAAAGCCTTGCAGAGAAATTTGAAATAACTTTAAAGAGGGGGTTTTTGGATAAAGTCTTTATCCAGGGGCTTGTTCAACTGCAGTGTAAAAGGTTTAGAGAGAGAGAAGAGGAGAGGGAGAGAGGAATAGAGGGAGGGAGAAGCGAAGAGGGAGAGGAAAAGAAGGAGAAAGGAAGACCTACACAGCTGTTTTGCTCGGTGATCTCTCTTCAGACACAGTCCAGCACAGTCAGGGAAGTGCAGTCTGGATGAAAGGGGCTTGGGAAGGTGAGCAGAGGGATGGCGGGGCTCCTCGGGGCTTTGGGTGTGGGAAGCTGCTGTTGCACACCCCTCTGAAACAGACACTTGTTCCCAGTTTTTTGGAACCATTAGTAGTTGATGGCATGTCTTTCAAGAATTATAAACGAATCAATGTGAGTTCTGTTAGGTGTTTGGAGCTCAGAGGCAATTCTAGTCTTTTTTCCATGATTCCTTTGGAGCAGGAGATTTCAACCTGCTTGAGGATTTAGGTCTTGTGTTCTCCCCAAGAAAATCTTCTGTCAAACACCCCAGACAGCTCTGGCCTTTGCTTACTTCTGTAAGCCCACAGCAAGCACATAACCATCACTAATATAAAAAAACCGCTCGTTTCTTCTCTTCTGTGTGGCACAAAGCAATTTAGCCAGACAGGCCCCCTGCCCACCAGGGGCTTAGCTCAGAAAACATCCTTAATTTGTGCCTCTAGCTTTGTTCGGCGGCCCGCTCACCGCAGACCTGGTACCTTGATTGATAATGATGGCCGAGCCTTACATCGTGCCCTGCCGGCAAGTTTTGGTGATTTAGAGCGCTTTAAGAATCTGTTAAAAATAAATCGCTTGGATTTTCTAAGGTGTTGTTTTGTATAAGAGAAACTTGCTTTTCAAAAAAGCATTCTGAAAGTTGGGGAACTTAAAATTTGTCCTGAGGCAAGTCAGCTAAGCTAAGCAACCTCCAGCCAGCTGGGAGAGAGGGGGAGAGTCTGGGGGATGGATTGAGCCCAACTTCTCCGTGCCTGGGGGCAAAGAGTGGATTTTCCTGCCTCATTTCTTCACCTGAAGAGACAGAGAACCGGTAGAAATGGAGAGAGAAAGGTCACATGAGGTCTTTGCATTCTGTAATGCAAGGACTGTGCCAGGACTGAAGCAGAGGCTTGAGCAGTTTTGATCTGAAACAAGTCCGAACTGCCAGAAAGTGCTATTGATTCTAAGCTGTGATTTTCAAAAATATTTTTAAATGCGCCGGTCTTAACAGTTTTATTGGCTTTCACATATGTATTGTATCCATGTGACCAGCACTCCAGTCAACACTTAGCACATCTCTATCAACCCTGGTCTAAATGAATGGTGCCCCGTCGCTGGGCACCACACCATCTGTGGAGACGTCGTGGTGGCCCAGCGGGCAGCCCCGGTGAAGAGATGCTGGCGCACGGGTAGTGAGCACATTATTGGCATGGTCATTGTAATACTCCTGGTTTTCAGTTTTCCAAGCACGTTCACATATGTTATTTTAGCGTGTCCTGGGCAATGAACAGAATGACATCATCAATGACAGCGACAGTAATCACAAACACCGATAAATGTTCATTCGTGTCAAGCACACATATCACTGCATTTAAGCCTTTCAGCAACATTTTAAGGTATTTTATTTATGTATTTTTGAGTTGGTACTATTTTATAGTTGAAGAAGCTGAAGCAAAGAGAACTTGTCCATTATCAGACAAGTCAGTATTAGAGCCTGAGAATCTGCCTCCAGAAACTGTGCTTTTAATGAAATATATGAGATGTGAAAAGGGCAGATGACATATTAATGAGGGTCACACAGCCAATTCACAGGTGGATCTGGATCCTATAGTAGGCTTTGTAAGCCTGCCTCAACCTACCCCTTCACCCTCACTCTCTGCCCCACCCTGTACACTTCCCACTCTGGCCTCTCCACACAGAGCTAACTGTTGGTCTCTGAGCTTATTGTCACCTTTCAGGCTTCTCTACCTTTGAACGTGTTCTTTCTTCATCTCTTATAGGGCAAATCTCACTCATTCTTCAAGGCTCCATTAACACCTGCTCAGTGAATCCCCTGGATCCTCCATGTGGGATTTGCTCCCTTCTAGGTATCCCTTTACTACCCCAGTCCATCCACCGGCAATGCCCTTGTCTTTCCCAGTAGACCGTGAGCCCCTCACAGGCAGAGACTGTGTTTTTCTTCTATTTCTGGTGCCTAGTACTATGCTTAACAAAGTGCCTGATTAAGTGGTTTTCATTAAACTATTTTAATTAAAACATACCTTCACTTTTAAAGGGGAAAAAGTGCTTGGAACTATCTCTAGCCTCTGGTTTATGCCTCATCACTTGACATTCATGGCTGTGAGACACCTGCACCAGATGGGGGTGGTGTGCCTACTTTAGGATTTCTTGTTTTGAGAGATAAATGGGATCTTTTTACAAATTTTTAGATTTTTTGAAAAATTTGTTAAAATTCCAGATGAGAAGTTACAAAAAATATCTCAATGCAAGACGATTTTTATTTACAATTCTATAACAAAAAGAATATGCTCACACCTGTCTGGCATCATTAAGGACCCAACCTCCTGCCAAGGAAATTTACCCAGACTTTGCAATGTATGGTTAGAAACCTTCCTAAAATGCCCAATGCCAATATCCTGCTCTTCTTCACTTTCATGTGAACATCTCTGGGACACTTTTACAATATACTTTAACTCAGGATTTCATAACTGATATCCCACATACACTGTTCTATAGGACATTAATAGGAGGGGGGGAGGGAGGGAGATGGGGGTGGGAGGAATGCATCCAAGGTCAAACAAGCATGAAAATGCTATTTAAATAGGTTTCTTTAAAGCAGTGCTTTACAGGGCCTCCATTATGCATTGTTTCCCATATTTATTCATTTGTTAAAACAGAACCCATTTTGGGGAGACTCCAATGGACATCTCTTATAACACTGTGCCTATTCTTAGTTTGGTAAGCATTTTTCAACTCTTAAGCATATCCTTGACTTAGTTTCTACCTCAAAACACATTCCTAGTTGTTGCTTTCATATATAAACACTGTTGACCACAGACTACATTGGGTTATGCAGTCTCTGAGGACTGGAAAGTTTCAGACTTGATTACAGTTGCCAATATAAACTGTG
Source organism: Ursus arctos (assembly GCF_023065955.2). Classification (NCBI taxonomy): domain Eukaryota; kingdom Metazoa; phylum Chordata; class Mammalia; order Carnivora; family Ursidae; genus Ursus; species Ursus arctos. The sequence continues at coordinate 25,022,865 of NW_026622875.1, read as the reverse complement.
GGTCTCTCATCAACACCAACTGACTGACAGTGGTGGAGGCTGGGTCCTCATGCTGACCTCCAAAGGGAATCTGCTGTGCAGTCCACTGTCAGAATGACTTGACTGTTGACAGTGTCTGTGATGCCATGGTGTGGGGTCATGCAGAAGCATGGTTATAATAATAATAATGGTTATAACGAAGTTTGTGCCCTGCATTATTTGAGTAGTCATGCCTTTCGCCACTTTGCTGTTACTGGCACCTAGTAAGCACTTAGTAAATATTTTTTTGAATGAAGGAGTATTAGTTTACATGTCCTCCACCTTCACTGACCAGTTTGTCTCTATACTTATGATGGATGACAGGTTTTCTGTTTCTTGTTATCTCCTGGGATCTTAATGCACCACTGTATTAGTTTCCTAGACTATCATAACAAAGTGTCATAAACTGGGTGGCTTAAAACAACAGAAGTGTTTTCTCTCATAGTTTTGGAGACTAAAAGTCCAAAATCAAGGTGTAGGCAGGGCCGTGCTCCCTCTGAAACCTGTAGGGGGAATCATTCCTTGCCTTTCCTAACTTCTGGTGATGGCTGCTGATCCTTAGCTGTATTTGGATGGCAGCCATATTTCTCCAGTCTCTGCCTCTGTGGTTACAGGGCCTTCCTGTATTTTCACATGCTGGTGTCTTCCTCTTATAAAAAACTGCAGTCATATTGGATTAAAGCCCACTGTAATGACCTCATCTTAACTTGATTACATCTGCAAATACCCTTTTTCCAAATAAGGCCACATTCACAGGTGCTGGGTGTTAGGACTTGAATATAACTTTTGGGGGAATGCAAATCAACCCATAACAACCACGACCTCTAGACTTTTTAAGTAAAATGATAGGTGTCTCTAAGGTTTAAGCCATTGTTAGTTAGGTCTTCTGTTTCTAGTAGCAAATGCACCTGAAGTGATATAACCTTGGAAAGACTAGAGTCACAGGAGCGCTCTTGGAACTAGGTTCAAACTACTGCAGGAATTAGGATTAATCAAGCCCGAGACACATGCTGCCCCGTCACTGGGACAGGAGGCAGGGGGATGTTGGAGGCAAAATACTGAGATTGATATCATCAGAACCACATCTGAGGAAAGGAAGGACAGGACAGTTCTCCAAAGGGAAGGTGGGACAAGAGAGCGAAATTACCTGAAGAAAGGGGAAATGATGCTTAGCAGACCAAAACAATACATACCTACTCTACAAATTGTCTAACTGTGGTGCTGCCTCTTAACGGAATATTATTCAGCCCCAAAAGTGTGTTTATGCACAACTCTGTAATAACATGTAGAAATGTTTATAATAACGTCAATAGAAAAGTGTATACGAGATAGTTTTCCAAATTTTCTTTAATAAAGATGCTACTTGCATAAGGAAAGTTTTAAAACATCAGATAAAAGTAGATGAGTCAATCTTGTGCTAGCTATTGCAAGAAGTAAATATGTCGTTCATATTGGTATAATACTGGATGATTTATTTAGAACAAAGAATTGATAGCAAAGTTTATGCAAAGCTGAACTTGCAAGTGAGATAGTTGACATGTGAAAGGGAACTTAATGAAGAGGTGTCAAGAGCAAGAGTTTTGACTGGCACAAAAGGTTGAAAGGTAAGATGGGACTTCTTGGAAGCTGGTGGATTAAAAAAAGGCCCCAGGTCCTTCCTCCTGGCTACTGTAATAGTGGGTATTTACCCCAAAGATACAGATGTAGTGAAGGGAAGGGCCATATGCACCCCAATGTTCATAGCAGCATTGTCCACAATAGCTAAATTGTGGAAGGAGCCGAGATGCCCTTCAACAGATGGCTGGATTAAGAAGATGTGGTCCATATATACAATGGAATATTACTCAGCCATCAGAAAGAACGAGTTCTCAACATTTGCAGCAATGTGGAGGAGATAATGCTAAGTGAAATAAGTCAAGCAGAGAAAGACAATTATCATATGGTTTCACTCATTTATAGAACATAAGAAATAGCAGGAAGATCGGTAGGAGAAGGAGGGGAAGAATGAAGGGGGGTAATCAGAAGGGGGAATGAAGCATGAGAGACTATGGACTCTGAGAAACAAACTGAGGGCTTCAGAGGGGAAGGGGGTGGGGGACTGGGATAGGCTGGTGATGGGTATTAAGGAGGGCACATATTGCATGGTGCACTGGGTGTTATATGCAAATAATGAATCATGGAACACTACATCATCAAAAACTAAGGATGTACTGTATGGTGACTAACATAACATAATAAAAAATTATTATAAAAAAAACAGTAGCATTTTCTGATAAAATCGATGCCCTCTCAGTGTAGGCTTAGGAAACAATGAATAAATCTAAGTAAATCCAGTGGCCCTGATCCAATTAAGCAATTCTGCAACACCTCCTGAAGAAGCTACTAGGAGGAAAGACCAACTCCTGAAGGAGGTTTGACTGAGTTAGAAAATTTAAAAGGAAAAATAATGATTGCCAAAAATGAAACAAGTTATACAACCAGAGAACTGCACAAAATGTGGAAATGCCATAAAGAGTAAAAAAAGGTCACAGGAAGCTAAGAGCAAAATCAAGTACAGAAGCCCAGAAACTCAAGGATATCTAAATACCTCAGAAAAGAGGTAGAAAACCAAGTAAATGGAGGAAATTCATGAATAAAAAGGGCATGAGAGGAAACAGGAAAGACCAATCCTGAAACAACAGATTCACTACATGAAAGAAATGCCATCACACAAATCACAAAGGTCCAGAGAGTTCCATTTTAGAATAGTCCTCAAAGAAAGATCCCCCTTTCTTTGAAAGAAGGACAAGTTACCAAGAAAGAAAATGAAAGAAATGGCAAGAGGACTTGTATGTTTATCCTGAGAACTGACATTTAAAGGTGTTGGAATAAGCCTACTTTATTACTTCAATCCTCAGATTCTGAAGAAGAAAAGGACTTTGAAATAGTATGTGTGTTTGTGTGTGCTCATGCATGTGCGGGCACCTGGTTTGGAAAATCTGGGTAGAGCAAAATGTAGAATTATTGAACTGTAGTCATCTCCCTACTTACCCATTTCATGTCTCTTTTTGAGGGTTGAAGAATAGTACTTCACATGTAAGCCCCAAATGAAAATGGAGTTTTGCCCTTTTGCCCAAATTTAGAAAGAAAAGTGGTTTGTGTGACTGTGCTAGGTGTGTGGGGGTGGGAGGAGGTGTTGGGGAGGTGGTCCTGGGAGACTTCCTGCTTATTTTAGTTTCCTAACAAATCACAGACTGGGTGGCTTGAATAACAGACATTTATTCCCTCACACTTCTGGAGGCCAGACATCTGAAGTCGAGGTGCCAGCAGGGCCATGTTTCTTCCAAATGCTCTAGGGACAAGTCCTTCCTTTCCTCTTCCAGTCATTGGATTGGGGCCCACCAAATCCAGTATAATTTCATCTTAACTTGATTAAATCTGCAAATACCGTATTTCCGAATACTGTCACATTCACAGGTTCAGAGAGGACATTGTTTTGGGGTCAGAGGCACCACTTAATCCAGCATACTGCTGTTGAGACATTTTAGAAGAATCTGAATTTTATGGACAAGGGAACAGCACCAGTGATTCTCCATGCCCCCTGGTGGAGGAAGCCATGAGCAACAGACAAGGTGAGTAGTGAGGACACGCCGTTAGGACAAGCTAGGATGGTCAAATGGATCTCAGCATTTGCTCCCAGACAAGATGACTTAAGGTGGGGCAAATACGGATTTACAATTACTCTATGTTCCATTTCTTTTTGCCCACCGAAGAGCCTCTAAATGGACAATGTCTTCTCAACCTCCTGAACCTTGAATTGCTTTCTTTCTCCAGGCTCTTTTGCATCAAAATGGAGATATAATGTAAAAAAAAAAAACCCACCCCCCAAAACAAAAAAACCTATCTACATATGTATGTGTTTTGTGCACGTAAGTGTGCATACGTATTCAAAACTACAATGCAGTGTTGTGGTTAAGAGGGCGAAGCGTCAGAGAGATCTGAATTGGAGCTATGATTTTGGCATTTGCTTGTTATGTGACTTTGGGAAAATTACTTAACCTCTCTGGGCCTTAGTGTCCTGGCTTTTAAAATGGGAGCAAAGATAGGAACTCCCTCAAAGGGTTTTTTGAGGATGTAAAAAAATTACAGTAACCTTAAAAGATTTTGGGAAGGTAATAAAACTCGACATAAGTTTTGTATTAAAAGAAAAATTAGGAAGTTTTTTTTAACATGACAAAGAGTTTTATTTAAAATAAGGCACTGAGGCCAGGAAAGCCGCAGTCTGACAAATCGCATGCCTATGTCAATTAAAGAAAAAAAAGAAATATGTACATTATGAATGAGGAACATGACAACATATACTTTTGAAACAATAAACTGGATACTTTCTGGTCCAATATTAAGTGATTAAAATTTATCTGATTAGAGGTAGAAAACCTTAATAAACCAATAAATATGAAAGGAAAGGCATAATTTTTATTATTTGCAGGTGATGATGGTCTCTTTGGAAAACCCCAAAGGATCAAATAAACTGTTAGAACCATTAAAAAGGGGGGCTTTTTGAATTTTAGTTCTCTGCATGGCTCTTATTTATATACCATACAAATACATCAGTAGCTTTCCTATAATTCAACAATGGTCAGTTGAAGGTAGAATTTAAAACAGCCCTTGAATACGGTAGTAGCAGAGAAGGTATTGATAAATAATTGTATTCAGGATGTATTTTGATGGAAATGTGATACAATTTCTTGTTAAATTGCATGGGGGGAAATGGGGCAAAATATAATTTTAATAAGTGACAAATTATACAGTACCATATGGTCTGGACAGTACCAAGGACTTCTTTTTAAAAAATGTTAATTCTCCCCAAATTAATCTAGGTATAACTTTAATAAGAAAAAAATTATTCTGATGTTCAAATGAGAACACTGGTTCAGGTAACTAATCAGAGGCATTGACCTCTCTTTCTTGCCAATACTTCATTGAAATAACAGGGAAATTCTACCAATCCTACAAAGAATCCTACAAGATGGCAAGAGCACATTAGAAAATTAAGAAATTACTGTAAAACATAAAACAAAACAAAACAAAATCAAATCGATGGCAATACTCAACAGAGTGGAAGAATCTACAACTGAAGTCAAGAGAAAAAGATTTCTAAAATAGTATCTCCAGGAAAAGTCCCAGATCAGAGATAGTGGGGCCAGGAGCAGAAAACAGGATATTTAATTGCAGAGTTATAAATGACTTCTTTTTGTTCCCAGTGTCTGGTTGTAGCCTCTGTCACTCCATTAAATCCATGAGTGAAGTTCTTTAAACAACATGGGAGATTTTTTTTTAAAGGTTATTTATTTATTTGACAGAGAGAGAGAGAGAGGGAGAGAGGAGTGCACACAAGCAGGGGGAACAGCAGAGGGAGAGAGAGAAGCAGCCTCTCTGCTGAGCAGGGAGCCTGATGCGGGGCTCGATCCCAGAGCCCTGGGATCATGACCTGAGCTGAAGACAGACGCTTAACCGACTGAGCCACCCAGGTGCCCCTGAACAATATGGGAGATTTTCCACTGTAGATCTCAGAAGTGGTTATTGAGGCTGGAGAAAGAAGCAAGAACAGGCTGCTGCTGAGCCACCCAGGTGCCCCTGAACAATATGGGAGATTTTCCACTGTGGATCTCAGAAGTGGTTATTGAGGCTGGAGAAAGAAGCAAGAACAGGCTGCTGCTGCACATGAGCTGTCATAGAACCCATGTGTCTTGAGGCAAAGTCAGGACAGGAAAGGAGGGAGTAACCCTGAGGGGCTGAGTGAGCATGTGCAGTACCTACTCCCAGTCTGGTCCATCAATAGGCATACCCTCCTGCTGGGTGGAAGAGTTAGTGAGAGGGAAATTGAGAGGATAGAAGGCACCACAAAGGAAATAATATTTATATGAATAAGTAAAAAAAATTGTGAAGGGCAAAATACAACACACAGGAGATTAAATGCCAGGGGAAACCATTTTTCAAACATACGGCATGGACAAAGGGTTAACACTGTTAGTTACATCAAGATCCCACACACTGATGAGAGAAAAACAAGCAATCCTCATGGTTCCCTCTGCCTGCGGTGTGCTTCCTCTGGTCATATATCAGATAGCAAACTCCCCTCCTCTCAGGTTGCAGCCCAAATGCCACCTTCCCTGGCCAATCCATCTAAAGCATCCACTCTACTTCTGTTACACCACCCCTATTTTAATTTTCTGCATACTTCTTACCATTAGCTGGTATCTTTATATACTTTTTGTTTTATGTTTTCTGTTAGAATGTAAGTTTTATGAGGGTGGGAACATTGTTTGTTTACTATTGTTTTTCCTACACCTAGAATTCTTTTCCTAGCCAAAATGTTTGTAAAATGATGGTGTGATGACTTTTTCAGATGCACAAAAGCCCAAAGAATTTTTCAACAGCAGACTTGCAATTATAAAAACTGTTGAAATCTAACAGGCAGAAAGAAAATGATGTCAGATGAAAATCTGAATCTACGTAAAGAAATAAATGGTAACTATATGGATAATCCATTGTTTCCTTCTTATTTAAAGCTCTTTAAAAATAACTAATAATTTAGGGGAGGTGGGTGGGGGGATGGGGTAACTGGGTGATGGACATTAAGGAGGGCATGTGATATGATGAGCACTGGGTGTTACACGCGACTGATAATTACTGAACACTACATCTGAGACTAATGATGATATGTTGGCTAATTTAATTTAAATTAAAAAAGAAACAAACAATGATAATTTAAACAACAAAAAAATGAAGTATGGGGGAATATAACGTTTATAAAAGTAAAATGTATGAAAAAAATAGGACAGAGTTTGGGAGGGAAAAAGGGAACTATTCTTTCATAGGTTCTTACACTAAATGTAAAATGGCATAACATATGTGAAGGTAGACTGAAATATTAAAGATTTATAATAAAAACCCAATTGGTTTTTGATTTGGATGATTTTGACTCCCTCTTTCCCTGGGGAGCATTTGGCAGTGTCTGCAGACGTCTTTGATAGTACGAACGAGGGAGTGCTACTGGCATCTACAGGGTGAAGGTCAAGGATGCTGTTAAACATTCTATAATGCATGGTACAGCACCTCACAAGGAATGTTCTGGTTCAATAGGTAAATAGTGCCAAGGTTGAGAAATTCTCAACTCAAATATTATTTATTGGATTTCAATTTTTAGAATCTATCAAAGACAAAATTCAAACTACTGTTTTATTATTTGTACAATTGTGAAGTAATGGTAAAACAAAAAAAAAAATTTAGGGAAGGAAGGAGAGTAGAGGTTGAGTAATTTCATCACCCAACCTTAGGGGTATTAAGAGATACTCTCTAACATACAGATGGCCAATAGACACATGAAAAGATGCTCAACATCACTTATCATCAGGGAAATGTAAATCAAAACTACACTGAGATAAGACCTCACACCTGTTAGAATGGCAAGAAGACAAGAAATAAGTATTGGTGAGGATGTGGAGGAAAAGAAACACTTATGCACTGTTGGTGGGAATGTAAACTGGTACAGCCACTGTAGAAAACAGTATGGAGTTTACTCTAAAAATAAAAAATAGAAATACTATATGATCTAGTAATTCCACTATTGGGTATTTAGTCAAAGAAAATGAAAACAATAATTTGAAAAGATACATGCACCCCTATGTTTATTGCATTATTTACATTACCCAAGATATGGAAGCAACCCAAGTGTCCATCAACAGATAAATGGACAAAGGAGGTGTGATAAACACACACACACACACACACACACACACACACACACACACAGGAATATTACTCAGCCATAAAAAAGAAAGATCATGCCATTTGCAACAAAATGGTTGGACCTAGAGAGTATAGTGCTGAGTGAAATAAATCAGACAAAGACAAATACCATAAGATTTCACTTATATGTGGAATCTAAAAAACAAAATAAACAAAAAGCAGAAACAGACCCATAAATACAGAGAACAAACTGATGGTTGCTGGGGTGGAGGGGTGAATGGCTCAAATGAGTAAAAGGTAGTGGGAGGTACTGGCTTCCAGTTGCGGAAAGAATAAATCACAGGGATGAAAGGTACAACATAGAGAATACAGTCAGTGGTATTGTAAGAGCGTTGTACGGTGACAGATGGTAGCTACACTTATGGTGAGCATAACATAAGATATAGAATTGCTAAATCACCATGCTGTACACTTGAAATTAATGTAACCTTGTGTGTCAACTATGCTTCAATTAAAAAAACCATTTAGTTTAAATAAATGTAATACACAATGAAATTAAATGCATTCCCCAAAAAGGAAATGAAAAAAGAGATACTGTCTAAAATTGATAAAATGAGAAATATAATTTAATGTGTATCTTTTTAAAATTATATAAGTATGGGTAGTTCTCACTTAGCATGGTAGTTTACAGCCAAAGAAATGACTGTGCAAACTGAAATCATACAAAGTGATCTTAATCGGGCTTCTGGGTGGCTCATTCAGTTAAACGTCTGCCTTCAGCTCAGGTCACGATCCCAGGGTCCGGGGACCTAGTCCTCGGGCTCGCTGCTCAGTGGTGAGCCTGCTTCTCCCTCACCTCCCTGCTCATGCCCTCTCTCACTATCTCTGTCTCTCTCAAATAAATAAGATCTTTAAAAAAAATCCGAAGTGATCTTAAAAATCAATGGGAAAAATTACATTTGTTCCATGACCTCTCAAAGTTTTTATCAAAACCTTAAAAACTCTTACTGTTGTTTATAAATGTATTGGGCAGATGCTTAACCAACTGAACCACCCAGGTGCCCTATAAATGTATTGGGAAATAAAAAATGGTAAAACTAATATTTATTCAGACACTACAATTTAAAATGTTAGAAACATTGAGAAGTGTTCTATTTCTTCTTTTAAAAATTGTCGAGAAGTTTGAATAGTTATTGCCTTTTACTTCCAATATGAAGTGAGACTCTTTCCTATGTCTTGACAAAATGTCATACTCCTTTTTTTAAATGTTTTTTTATTATATTATGTTAGTCACCATACAGTACATCCCTGGATTCTGATGTAAAGTTCGATGATTCATTAGTTGCGTATAACACCCAGTGCACCATGCAATACGTGCCCTCCTTACTACCCATCACCGGTCTATCCCATTCCCCCACCCCCCTCCCCTCTGAAGCCCTCAGTTTGTTTCTCAGAGTCCATAGTCTCTCATGCTTCATTCCCCCTTCTGATTACCCCCCCCTTTCTTTATCCCTTTCTTCCCCTACCGATCTTCCTAGTTCTTATGTTCCATAGATGAGAGAAATCATATAATTGTCTTTCACTGTTTGACTTATTTCACTTAGCATTATTTCCTCCAGTGCCATCCATGTTGCAGCAAATGTTGAGAACTTGTTCCTTCTGATAGCTGAGTAATATTCCATTGTATATATGGACCACATCTTCTTAATCCAGTCATCTGTTGAAGGGCATCTCGGCTCCTTCCACGATTTAGCTATTGTGGACAATGCTGCTATGAACATTGGGGTGCATATGGCCCTTCTCTTCACTATGTCTGTATCTTTGGGGTAAATACCCAGTAGTGCAATGGCTGGGTCATAGGGTAGCTCAATTTTTAACTTTTTAGGGGACCTCCACACTGTTTTCCCGAGTGGCTGTACCAACTTGCATTCCCACCAACAATGTAGGAGGGATCCCCTTTCTCCACATCCTCTCCAGCAATTGTTGTTTCTTGCATTGTCAATTTTTGCCATTCTAACTGGCGTAAGGTTGTATCTTAGTGTGGTTTTGATTTGAATTTCCCTGAGGCTAATGATTTTGAACATTTTTTCATGTGTCTGTTAGCCATTTGTATGTCATCATTGGAAAAGTGTCTATTCATATCTTCTGCCCATTTTATGATTTGTTTATTTGTTTCTCGTGTATTGAGTTTGAGAAGTTCTTTGTAGATCTTGGATACCGGTCTTTTATCTGTAGCATCATTTGCAAATATATTCTCCCATTCCGTGGGCTGCCTCTTACTTTTTTTGACTGTTTCCTTGGCTGTGCAGAAGCTTTTTATCTTGATGAAGTCCCATAAATTCATTTTATCTTCTTTTTCTCTTGCCTTTGGAGATATGTCATGAAAAAGGTTGCTTTGCCCGATGTCGTAGAGGTTGCTGCCTATGTTCTCATCTAGGATTTTGATGGATTCCTGTCTCACATCGAGGTCTTTCATCCATTTGGAGTTTATCTTTTTTTTTTAATGTTTTTTTATTATATTATGTTAGTCACCATACAGTACATCCCTGTTTTCTGATGTTGAGTTTGATGATTCATTAGTTGTGTGTAACACCCAGTGCACCATGCAATACGTGCCCTCCTTACTACCCATCACCAGTCTATCCCATTCCCCCACCCCCCTCCCCTCTGAAGCCCTCAGTTTGTTTCTCAGAGTCCATAGTCTCTCATGCTTCATTCCCCATTCTGATTACCCCCCCTTTCTTTATCCCTTTATTCCCCTACTAATCTTCCTAGTTCTTATGTTCCATAGATGAGAGAAATCATATGATAATTGTCTTTCTCTGCTTGACTTATTTCACTTAGCATTATTTCCTCCAGTGCCGTCCATGTTGCAGCAAATGTTGAGAACTCGTTCTTTCTGATAGCTGAGTAATATTCCATTGTATATATGGACCACAGCTTCTTAATCCAGTCATCTGTTGAAGGGCATCTCGGTTCCTTCCACGATTTAGCTATTGTGGACAATGCTGCTATGAACATTGGGGTGCATATGGCCCTTCTCCTCACTACGTCTGTTTATCTTTGTGTATGGTGTAAGAGAGTGGTCAAGTTTCATTCTTTTGCATGTAGCTGTCCAATTTTCCCAGCACCATTTATTGAAGAGACTGCCTTTTTTCCACTGGATGTTTTTTCCTGCTTTATGAAAGATTAGTTGCCCAAAGAGCCGAGGGTCCATTTCTGGGTTCTCTATTCTGTTCCATTGGTCTATGTGTCTGTTTTTGTGCCAGTACCATGCTGTCTTTGTGATCACAGCTTTGTAGTACAGCTCTAAATCTGGCATTGTGATGCCCCCAGCTTTGTTTTTCCTTTTCAACAGTTCCTTGGCGATTTGGGGCCTTTTCTGGTTCCATACAAATTTAAAGACTATTTGTTCCAGTTCTTTGAAAAATGTCCTTGGTATTTTGATCGGGACAGCACTGAAAATGTAGATTGCTCTGGGTATCATGGACATTTTAACTATGTTAATTCTTCTGATCCATGAGCATGGAATATTTTTCCATCTTTTTGTGTTTTCCTTAATATCTTTCAAGAAAGAGTGATTTATAGTTTCTAGAATATAGGTCCCTTACGTCTCTGGTTAAGTTAATTCTGAGATAGTGTATGATTTTTGGTGCTATTGTAAAAGGAATGGATTCCCTAATTTCTCTTTCTTCAGTCTCATTATTTGTGTATAGAAATGCAACTGATTTCTGAGCATTGATTTTTTATCCCGCCACATACTGAATTGCTCTATAACTTCTAATAGTTTGGGAGTGGATTCTTTTGGGTTTCCATATAGAGTATCATGTCATCTGCGAAGAGAGACATTTTGACTTCTTCTTTGCTGATTTGGATACCTTTGATCCCTTTTTGTTGTCTGACTGCTGTTGCAAGGACTTCTAGTACTATGTTGAATAATAGTGGCGAGAGTGGGCATCCTTGTCGTGTTCCTGATCTTAAGGGAAAAGGGCTTCCAGCTTTTCCCCATTGAGAATGATATTTGCTGTAGGCTTTTCATAGATGGCTTTTATGGGATTGAGGAATGTACCCTCTATCCCTACACTCTGAAGGGTTTTAATCAGGAAAGGATGCTGTATTTTGTCAAATGCTTTTTCTGCATCTATTTAGAGAATAATATGATTTTTGAATTTTTCTTTCTGTATAAAATCTAAGACACTGATAGATTTGTGAATGTTGAACCACCCTTGCATCCCAGGGATGAATCCCACTTGGTCATGATGGATAATCCTTTTAATGAACTGTTGGATTCTATTAGCCAGGATCTTGTTGAGGATTTTGGCGTCCATATTCATTAGGGAAATCGATCTGTAATTCTCCTTTTTGATGGGGTCTTTGCCTGGTTTGGGGATCAAGGTAATATTGGTCTCATAGAATGAGTTTGGTAGCTTTCCTTCTGTTTCTATTTTTTGAAATAGCTTTAGGAGAATAGGTATTATTTCTTCTTTGAATGTTTGGTAGAATTCTCCAGGAAAACCGTCTGGGCCTGGAGTTTTGTTTTTTGGAAGGTTGTTTGTCACTGACTCAATCTCTTCATAATTAATTGGCCTGTTTAAGAAATCAATTTCTTCCTGTTTCAGTCTTGGTAGTTTATAGGTTTCCAGGAAGGCCTCCATCTCTTCCAGATTGCTTAATTTGTTGGCATAAAGCTGTTGATAAAAGTTTCTAATAATCCTTCCAATTTCTTTGGTGTTGGTTGTGACCTCTCCTTTTTCATTCATAATTTTATTAATTTGGGTCTTTTCTCTATTCTTTTGGATAAGTCTTGCCAGTGGTCTGTCAATTTTATTGATTCTCTCAAAGAACCAGCTTCTAGTTCTATTGATCTGCTCTACTGTACTCCTGGTTTCTAATTCATTGATTTCTGCTCTAATCTTGGTCAACTGCTTCCTCGTGCGTGGATTAGGCCTGTCCCTCTGTTGCTGTTCCAGCTTCTTGAGGTGAGAATATAAAAACTGCATTTTAGATTTTTCTATTCTTTTGAGTGAGGCTTGGATGGCTATGTATTTCCCCCTTAGGACTGCCTTTGCAGTATCCCATAGGTTTTGGACCGTTGTGTTTTCATTCTCATTGGTCTCCAAAAATTGTTTAAATTGATTTTTGATTTCCTGGTTTATCGAGTCATTCCTGAGCAGGATGGTTCTTAGTCTCCAAGTGTTTGAGTTTCTTCCAAATTTTTCCTTGTGGTTGAGTTCCAATTTCAGAGCGTTGTGGTCTGAGAATATGCAGGGAATAATCTCAATCTTTTGGTATCGGTTGAGACCTGTTTTGCGTCCCAGAACATGGTCTATTCTTGAGAATGTTCCATGGGCATTAGAATAGAATGAGTATTCTTTGGTTCTGGGGTGTAGTGTTCTATATATATCTATGAGGTCCAACTTGTCGAGTATGGCATTCAAAGCCGTTGTTTCTTTGTCGATTTTTTGCATGGGTGTTCTCTCTATTTCTGATAGTGGAGTGTTGAGGTCCCCTACTATTAACGTATTTTTATCTATATGTCTCTTTATTGTGGTTAAGAGTTGGCTTGTGTATCTTGCTGCTCCCCTGTTGGGGGCATATATATTTATAATTGTCATATCCACTTGTTGGATACATCCTTTAAGAATAATATAGTGCCCTTATGTGTCTCTAACTATAGTCTTTAGTTTAAAATCCAATCTGTCTGATATGAGAATTGCTACCCCAGCTTTCTTTTGAGGTCCATTGGCGTGAAAGACGGTATTCCATCCCTTTACTTTCAGTCTGAATGTGTCTTTAGGTTCAAAATGAGTCTCTTGTAGACAGCAAATGGATGGGTTATTTCTTTTTATCCAATCTGCAACCCTGTGGCGTTTATGGGAGCATTTAGGCCACTTACATTGAGACTGAATATTGATAGATATGATTTTAATGATGCCATGTTGCCAGTAAAGTCTTTGTTTCTATCGATTGTGACTTTCTGTTCTGTATCACTCTTGGGGCCTTTTTACCTTTATAGAACCCCCCTTAATATCTCCTGTAGGGTTGGTTTTGTGGTTACGAAATTGGTCAATGACTGGCGATTCTGGGAGGTCTTTATTTCTCCATCAATTCTGAATGACAGCCTTGCTGGATAAAGGATCCTTGGCTGCATGTTTTTCTCTGAAAGAGCTTTAAAAATGCCCCCCCAACCCTTTCTCTCATTCCAGGTCTGTGTATACAGGTCTGACGTAATTCTGATATCTTTGCCTTGCTACGTGAGAAATTTCTTTGCCCTGGCCGCTTTCAATTCTGTATCCTTGGATCTAATATTTGCGAATTGCACTATGACGTGACGTGGTGTAGGTTTGTCATGGTTGAGCTTGGGAGGGGTCCTCTCTGCCTCTTGGACACTAAAGCTTGTTTCCTTTGCTAGACTAGGGAAGTTTTCAGCTACAATTTGTTCAAATATCTCTTCTAGACCTCTCTCTTTCTCCACCCCCTTGGGGATTCCGATGATTCTGACATTAGAACTTTTCATTGAGTCAGTAATCTCCTGTAACCTACATTCTTTTTTTTTTTTTTTTAAGATTTTATTTATTTATTTGACAGAGAGAGCCAGCGAGAGAGGGAACACAAGTAGGGGGAGTGGGAGAGGAAGAAGCAGGTTTCTAGCGGAGGAGCCTGATGTGGGGCTCGATCCCAGAACACCGGGATCATGCCCTGAGCCGAAGGCAAACGCTTAACGACTGCACCACTCAGGCGCCCCTGTAACCTACATTCTTGAGTGTGGATTTTTTTAAGTCAAGATTCTATTTTAGCTTTCTCTTCTACTAACCCATCCTCCAATTCGCTGATACGTTCTTCTGCCTCATTCACCCTGGCCGTCAGAGCCTCTAGTTTTGACTGCATTTGGCTCATAGAATTTTTAATTTCTGCCAGAGTCGCTCTCATTTCCGCCCTTAGAGATTCTATATTCTCATTAACATTTTCGTTAATACTTTTTTCAAGGCTACACATCATCTTGTCCATTGTTACTCTGAATTCCATTTCTGATAATTTGGTTATATCCATATCCATTAGTTCTGTAGCAGAGGCCACAGACTCATTGTCTTTTCTTTGCTGGGGGGGATTTCTCCTTCTCGTCATTCTGATGAGGAGAGGTTGCGGCGTTGTCCAGAGCCCAAATTATTGACCGGGACCCAGGCAGTGCGCACTTGTTTTATAGGGATCTTAGGGATGTGAGCTTCTTGATTTTTCAGCCTGCTTTCTGGGGGAGGGGCCTGCCACGCCGATACTCAGGCAACCCTGTTTGGGTAGAGTCTCCGTGTCCCCTGCGAGGGGGGGTGGGGATGGGCACACTGTGAGCCAGTATTCCCGGGCTTTTGTTCTCTGGCTGCTTTCCCTGGCGGTTTGCTGTGCCTCTTCTGAGAGTCAGAGCAGCAGCGGCCGAATCTCAGCCTCTGTATCAGAACAGAGGGATCACGGACCGTTCTCCACTGATCTTCTGGCCCCTTTAACTCTGTTTCTGTTGGTGCTGCTCAACCCTGCAGCGTCCCGGGATGTGCGCCCCACACCCGGCGTCCCAGCCCTCACTTCCAGGGCCGGCATGTCTCTGTCCTTTGTGTTTCTAACACCGCCAGCCACCCCCACGCACTCCGGAGCTCCCGGTCTCAGTCTGGTTCCAGTGAGCGCACCGGGATTCCGGTGTTCCGCGAGATGCCTGGTGGCGCGCGCACCCGGCTCACGGTCTCAGTCTGCTCTCCCGCGGGTGCCAGTCTGCGAGTCCGCCCGCTCCCCCGTGCAGGTGGCTACCACTTCCCAGGGCCCGATCGCAGCGGCTCCCTCCCCCTTCCGTTTATCTTCCGATATCTGTGCGCACTCAGCGCTGGAGATGTTCATTTGTAGAGATCCAGATGCATCTTCCTGCATCTCAGGCTGATTCCATGGATGTTCAGGCTGGTCTGGTACCTATCCAACTCGACTCAGGGGACTGGCTGAAAAAGGGGTCCCCTACTCCGCCATCTTAACTCCCTCTCTCCATCATACTCCTTTTTAAGTTGAATTAGTTTCCAACATTTTATCCTTTTCATTTTTGATGTCATGAAATATCTCTGAGAGTTCCTTTAATGTAAAGTTTTTGCTCTGATCCTCTGGGACATCTTCATTCTTTTTGTCACAAACATCCATTTATATCCATAAGTTTGCCTTCATTAAGCTCTTCAGGCAGCATATCTAGACTTTCTTGAATGGAAGCGGTGTCAACATTCCCATGGTCAGCTATTTTTTCTATAACTGCTTACATTTGATTTGAACTTCATTTCCAGTGTTACCACTTTTCATTCCTTTGGTTCACTTTTGTTTTTGTTCGTCAATTCCTCTTTGGATTTCCTTTTATTTATTTATTTTTTTAAAAGACCTAAGGACCCCTACAGATTGAAAGGGAGGGGATGGAGCAGCATTTTGTCATGCAAATGGTCTCAAAAGAAAGCTGGGCTAGGAACACTTATATCAGACAAAGTAGACTTTAAAACAAAGACTGTAACAAGAGATAAAGAAGGGCATCATATCTTAATAAAGGGAACAATCCAACAAGAAGATGTAACAATTGTAAACATTTATGCACCCAATATAGGAGCACCAAAATCTATAAAACAATTAATAACAAATATAAAGGAACTAATTGATAATAACATAATAATAGTAGGGGACTTTAACACTGCACTTATATCAATGGACATATCATCTAAGCCAAAAATAAACAAGGAAACAATGGCTTTGAATGACACATGGGACCATATGGGCTTAAGAGATACATTCAGAACATTCCATCCTAAAACAGCCGAATACACATTCTTTTCAAGTGCACATGGAACATTCTCCAGAATAGATCATATCACAAATCAATTTTCAACAAATAAAAAAATATTGAAATCATACCATGCACCTTTTCTGACCCTAACACTATGAAACTAGAAGTCAATCACAAGAAAAAATTTGAAAAGACCACAAATAAATGGAGATTAAGCAACATGCACTAAGCAATATATGGGTCAACCAGGAAATCAAAGAAGAAATAAAGTACATGGAAACAAATGAAAATGAAAACACAATGGTCCAAAACCTTTGGGATACAGCAAAAACAGTCCTAAGAGGGAAGTATATAGCAATATAGGCCACCTTAAAAGAAGCAGGAAAAATCTCAAATAAACAACCTAACCTTACACTTAAAGGAGCTAGAAAAAGAACAACAAACAAAGCCTAAATGCCGCAGAAGGAAGGAAATAAAGAGTAGAAATAAATCATACATAAACCAAAAAAACCCCGATAGAACAGATCAGTGAAACTAGGAGCCGGTTTAAAATCACAAACGACAGAGAAAAATAACCAACACCACAGAAATAACAATTATAAGAGAATATTATGAAAAACTACATGCCAATAAATTAGACAACCTAGAAGAAATGGATAAATTCCAAGAAACATATAAACTACCAAAACTGAAACAGGAAGAAAGAGAAAACTTGAACAGACCAATAACCAGGAAAGAAATTGAATCAGTAATCAAAAAACGCCCAACAAACAGAAGTCCGGGACTATAGAGCTTTCCGGGCAAATTCTACCAAACATTTAAAGAAGAGTTAGTTACCTATTCTCAAACTATTCCGAAAAATAGAACAGGAAAGAAAACTTCCTTCACAGAAAATAGAAAAGGAAGGAAAATTTCCTTTGCAGAAATTCATTTTGTGAAGCCAACATTACCCTGATACCAAAACCAGATAAAGACTCTACCAGAAAAGGAAAAAAAAAGTTTCCTCTAAGAAAGAAAACTACAGGCCAATATCCCTGATGAACATGGATGCCGAAATTCTCACTAAAATACTAGCAAACCTAACCCAACAATACATTATGAAAATCCTCTTTGGACTTTCCATTTGTGTTACATGTCATAGATTTATCACGGAGACAAGAGGAGGCAACACAACTATATGCTTTCTTGCCCTGTGAACAGGGCAGTGACCAGTCAGATTCTGAGAGAAGTGATCACATTACGTAGTGATTTGTGGACTGAAGAGCAACGGCTATGTTTGTAGTCCATGCAGTTACTTCCAGGAAACATTTAAAAGGCAGTAATTAAGAAAATTAACTTGGTTTGCCTCTTTTTTTCCTCCTTGCTCACTTGTTTTCTTTCTTAAATTCCACATATGAGTGAAATCTTCTGGCATTTGTCTTTCTCTGACTGACTTATTTCACTTAGCGTTATACTAAATCCATCTGAGTTGTTGCAAATGGCAGGATTTCAGTCTTTTTTATGGCTGAATAATATTGCATTGTGTATATATATACACCACATCTTTTTTATCCATTCATCTATGGATGGACATTTGGGCTGCTTCCATAATTTAACTTTTTTAAATAGGCTTCACACTCAGCGTGGAGCCCAATGTGGGACTTGAACTCACGATCCTGAGATCAAGACCTGAGCTGAGATCAAGAGTGGGATACTTAACTGACTGTCCCACCCAGGTGACCCCCTAGTTTGACTATTAACTAGAGAGAACAATCTGATGGTTACCAGAGGGGAGGCAGGTAGGGGGATGGGTTAAATAGGTGATGGGGATTGAGGAGTGCATTTGTTGTGATAAGCATGAGGTAAGCATGAGGTAATATATGGAAGCGCTGAATCACCATATTGTACATCTGAAACTAATATTACACTGTACGTTAACTAACTGGAATTAAAAAAACTTTAAAAAAAGAAAATAAAGCAAATAATGTTGGTTTATAACAGAAAAAAAGAAAATTAAGTCCAGTTTAAAATTCCTTTCTGCCCTTTTTAGTCAGTCCTCAACCCCTGCTTTGCAGAATCAACCATCATTCTGAATTCTATCACCATAAATTAGTTTTTTCTGTCCTTTAAATGCACATAAAACAATGTGTATTTTTTCGTGTCTGACTCCTTTCACTTAACATGTTGTTTTTGGGAGATTCATCCACGTTGCCGCAAATGTCAATAGTTCCTTTTATTTAATTGCTGAGCAGCATTAATACATGATTAAAAATTAAATCATGTTCATAGTGAGACATTTCTGAGGTGCAAAAGTAAAATGAAAATTTTCTCAATTCTGCCCTTTATACACTTCACAAAAACCATTATTAATAGCTCCTTATTTAGATATTTTCCCTGGATACATAGACTATTTTAATCCTTCCAACAAACCCTGGACACATGACTAATGCTTATTTTCCTTATTCTTTTTAGAAAATGGAATAACCCTTTTTTTTTAAGATTTTATTTTTAAGTTATCTCCACACTCAACGTGGGGCCTGAACCTACAATCCCGAGTAAGAGTCACACATTCCACTGAGTGAGCCAGCCAGGCGCCCCTGGAATAAACTCTTGATTACCTTGCACGATAATGGAGAACTCGAATGCTGTACTCCACTTTCCATTCTTTCCCATCTTCGTTGTTGGCAACCAGTCCTTCTAACTTATTAGGCCAAACGTCTTGTGATCATCTTTGACTCCTCCTTTTAGATACTCCTCAGTACACTTTCTCAACCCTACCTTTAAAATATCCAGAATCTGATCACTTTTCACCTCTTCTACTCCTACTACCCAGTCCAAACCATCATTATTTACCTGAATCACTGCAACCTTTTTCCAAAGGGTTTTCCATATTACTCCTCTTCCCCTCTCCTATACAGTCCATTCTCTAAAAAGCAGCCAAAACAATCACGTGAATACCTAAGTTAGATCACGCCACATCTGTGCATGAAACACTTCAAGGACTTCCTGTCTTCGAGTATAAGCCAAAGTCCTCCAGATGTCATACAAGTCTCTACATAATCTGTCTCCTCCCTTACCTCTCTGATTTTATATTCTATTATTCTTCTCCTCACATATTCCCTGTTAGCCAAACTGGTCTCTCTATCTCTAAAAGACGCTAGACAAGCTCCCCCTAAATACCCTCCCCCAGATACCAAAAAGCTTACTCCCTGACCTCCTTGAGGTTTTATTTTGCTCAAATGTCACCTTTTCAGTGTGGGCCATTTTTGACCACCTCAGTGAAAATTGCAAAACCCTCCTCAGAATGTTGCGTTGTCCTTCCTTGCTTTATTTTTCTCCGTAGCACTCAGTGCTACCTAATATTTATTTTACTTGTTTGTTTATTGTGTCTCTCTCTGCTGAAATGTAAGCTCACTGAGTAGGGAGTTTTGTCTGTCTCATTCACTGTTGTATATCCAATTCTTAGAATAGTGTTTGGCACATAATAGGTGCTCAATATTTTCCGAAAGAATATATGGTGGTTGATTAATTATAAAAGAGACAGGAACTTGTACCCTTTAAACTACCCTTGGAGTTTAGAAAGTTGCTTCTGTATAAAGTTGCTCCTTCTAATTTCTTGCCAGAAGAATATATTATCCACTTGATTCCCTAGTGCTAACACTTGCATCATTACATACTGTTGGGTTCTGTTCCATTCAACAAGCCTCAAGAAGATAGAAACAAGATCAAGAGTCAACAAAGTATCTATGTATGGGCAACTCTTCCTCTTTCACTTACTTGAACTCTCATTTATGCCCTTTATTTTGTTGAAATACTTTGGATTTGCAAATTATGTCCTCAGGATTTAAGTCTCTTTATGCTTTTTTTTTTTTAAAGATCTATTTATTTATTTTAGTAGGGGGAGGGGCAAGGGGAGAGAGAGAGGGTCTTAAGCAGACTCCACACAACTTGGGGCTCGATCTCATGACCCTGAGATCACGACCTGAGCCAAAAATCAAGAGTTGGACACTTAACTGACTATACCACCCAGGCGTCCCTCTCTTATGCTTCTCTGTCTGCAATTCTACTGGTTGCCGAAAGCGAACAAAGAAATTGCTTGAGATAGTGCTTCTCCAGCCAGGATGCATATCAGAGTCACTTGAGGGATCTTCTAAATCTGTTGAATCTGAATTTCTCAAGGTAGAGCTTGAAAATCTCCACATTTGACAAGTTCCCCCAGTAATCCTGAGGCAGCCAGCCTAGCACCTAGACATAGACTGGCTCTGGGGAGCCCCAGGTTGTGTAGCAGTTGTCTACTGTTGGAATTGCTATGGTTTGAGAAAACTGAAGGTAGTTAGGGAGGGATGCCCTCAAGCTCCACTCATACCTTATTTTCTAGATAAATATAAATGATGTTTAAGAAATGAAAATCTGTTTATGAAACACCACACCTGCATTTCAAAAGGAACACTTCTTGAAGGAAGACTTAATGAAAGAGGATGCATAATTACCTAGTTCAAACCACAGTAGTCACAGTCCTAGAGATTTCAGATGCTGCCTCTGTAACGGACATTTCTCAAGTTTATCATTCAGCATATACAAATGTGGCAGAGTGGGCACAGGGGGACCAGAAATAGAATGGTCCCCCCTGCGTCCACTCTAGGCTTCACTGGGTTACCCAAGCCCAGGAGCAGAACCACAGGGCTGTTCAGTTTTGCACAGATTTCCTGCATGAAGCTCCTTCAGTTCCCTTCTCTCACCACCCTCCAGACCAGCCAGGGAACAGAGAACTCTCAGCCCATTATCCAGGCCCACCTGTCTTCTCCCCTAGGATTTTCTGCACTACCTTCTCCTGTCTCTGCCAACCAAATGCAGACCTTCTTTGTGGGCAGCTTTCCAAAGATTATATCTTGGTTGAGAAAATAAATAATTCTGAAAGAAATAAAAATTTCCTAGCATTTCTCAGATTTTATCACAGCTTCCATTCTGTGCAAGTATGTATTTGCCTACGAAATTTTACTAACAGCATGTAGGTTTATATCATCTATAAGCCCTGTGTGCTTACTAGTAATTTTCCTATTGGGATTCTCTCTCCCTCTCCCTCTTTCTATCTCTAAATGTTATCTTTACATTTTGCCTAAGTGATAAAAAACAAATCTCTCATTTGCTGCCCATGTTAGGCAGGATGAGAAGACATCGTTCTAAGATATAATGTCTTTAAGAAATAAAATTTTTACACACAAACAAAAAAAGAACATTCCATCCCATTTAATCATATTGGAAGGTATAATTATGCTCACTTTACAGAAAAGAAAACAGGATGGAAAGAGGTTGGGAAACTGGCTCACGTTCAGCAGCACAGCAGGATTCTGACCCAGGGAGAAGAGATTCCAGAAATGGACCCTCAACTCTATGATCAACTAATCTTTGACAAAGCAGGAAAAAATATCCAATGGAAAAAAAAAGAGTCTCTTCAATAAATGGTGCTGGGAAAATTGGGCAGCTACATACAGAAGAATGAAACTGGACCATTCTCTTACACCATACACAAAGATAAACAAAATGGATGAAAGACCTCAGTGTGAGACAGGAATCCATCTCCTAGAGGAGAACATAGGCAGTAACCTCTTCAACATTGGCCACAGCAACGTCTTTCAAGACATGTCTCCAAAGGCAAGGGAAACAAAAGCAAAAATGAACTTTTAGGACTTCATCAAGATAAAAACCTGCACAGCAAAGGAAATAGTCAACAAAACGAAAAGGCAACCCATGGAATGGGTGAATGGGTGAAGATATTTGCAAATGACATTACAGATAAAGGGCTAGTATCCAAGATATATAAAGAACTTCTCAAACTCAACACCCAAAAAACAAATAATCAAGTCAAAAAAATGGGCAGAAGACATGAACAGACACTTCTCCAAAGAAGACACACAAATGGTTAACAGACACATGAAAAACTGCTGAACATCATTAGGCATCAGGGAAATTCAAATCAAAACCACATTGAGATACCACCTTACACCAGTTAGAGTGGCAAAAATTAACAAAGCAGGAAACAACAAATGTTGGCAAGGATGTGGAGAAAAGGGAAGCCTCTTACACTGTTGGTGGGAATGCAAGTTGGTACAGCCACTTTTGGAAACAGTATGGAGTTTCCTCAAGTTAAAAATAGAGCTACCCTACAATCCAGCAATTGCACTGCTAGGTATTTACTCCAAAGATACAGATGTAGTGAAAAGAGGGGGCACATGCACCCCAATGTTCATAGCAGCATTGTCCACAACAGCCAAACTGTGGAAGGACCTGAGATGTCCTTCAATAGATGAATGGATAAAGATGTGGTCCATATATACAATGGAATATTATTCAGCCATCAGAAAGGATGAATACCCACCATTTGCATCAACATGGATGGAACCGGAGGGGATTATGATAAGTGAAGTAAGTCAAGCAGAGAAAGACAATTATCATATGGTTTCACTCATACGTGGAACATAAGGAATAGCACGGAAGACCACAGGGGAAGGGAGGGAAAACTAAAGGGGAAGAAATCAGAGAGGGAGACAAACTGAGAGATTCTGGGCTCCAGGAAACAAAGTGAGGGGTACAGAAGGGAGGGGGGCTGGGGGATGGGGTAACTGGGTGATGGGTAATAAGGAGGGCATGTGTTGTGACGAGCACTGGGTTTTATATGCAACTAATGAATTGAACACTACATCAAAAACTATATGTTGGCTAACTGAACATCATAATAACAATAAAAAAAAGAGGCTGGAACATGCTGAGGTTAAAAGTGATTAATAGGGCCTTTCCCTTAATTTACGTGGTATCTGCTCTCCATTTATGATTATTTCCTTATCACTGATTGGTGACACTCAAACTTCAACCTCCTGTCTCTGGTCTAAGAACAGAAGTCTCTGGCTGAGATGTTCCTGCTATGTGGCAGGACTTGAGTTTTTGTCTCTTTTCCTAAACACAATACCCTCAGGGCCTTCTGTTCCTGTTGGCTGAGCTGCCTCAGTTGATCTGTTTACAGTGTGGCACTTACGGATAGATTTCATGGAACCCATGAACTGGGTCCTTCCTGCTTTGAGCCTTGTCTGTTTCTCTTACTTCAGTCTGCCAGCTACCTTCCAGTGCGTAAAGAGGCCAGTTTGTTTTTCTCTCTCAGCCTTTTTAATAGCTCAGATAAAAGAACATCACCAGAATTATTTTAAGCTTTGGAGTTCTCTGATGACTATAAGATGGAAGGAAAGACCACCATCCCATCGAGGAGCAAATTCATAAACATGGACTCTATTTGAACTTCTACTATAAGCCTGTGAATATTCTGTTTGCCTGAATGGACTCTTTTCTTTAAAACCAGGAGTTCCACTAAATAAATGATTATGCTTCTAAATTTCTGGGTGTCATATTTCCCAGGGAATGGTATATTAAGATAGACTACTTTATGCAGCGGTAACAAAAACAGCAAAAGATTAGTGGTTCCTAGGATTAAGAATCTTTTTCATGCTCATTCTACAGGCTCAGTGTTGGCTGGGGGCTCTACAGCATGTTGCTTACTTCTGGGCCCAGGCCGATGGAGTATCTACCATCTTGAATGTTGCCGCTAGTCAGTGGCTTTGGAATCAGACAGAGTCCATCCCATGATTTATTTATTGTGTGAATCCACTGCTTTTTCTGGGGGAGGGGGGTGGATCATGCTATCCCCTAGCAGCCCCAAAACCCTACAGTTGTATCCAGAGAGTAATAGCTGTTTTTTACTGGGTCCTCATGGATCTAGGACTGGAATTCATGTTTTGCAGAGACCAGCTAGTTGTTAACATAACTGTTTTCTCTTTATCTTGGACACACAACCGGCCTCTTCATAGATAGATGTGACCATGTGACTGAGGTCAAGTACAGAAATTAGAATGAAAGTGATATGCATATATCCAGATGGACCGTTTTATCCTCTGCCCCTTCTTCTTCTACAAACCTAATACAGACGAGCATTGGTGACCTGGGAAGCCATGTGTTGAGGACAGTAGAGTCACAAGATGAAAGGAGCCTTCCTCCTTAAATCATCGCTTGGAGGAAAGCCACCTGCCCATCAGGAATAGGCATTTTGGACTTGTACACACACACACACACACACACACACACACACACACACACACATACACACACACACACTTCTAACGTGTTTGAGCCATTCTTCTTTTTAGCCTGATTATTACAGCAGTTAGCATATCCTCAGTGAATACAGATATCTTTGACAAGGTCTTGGTGAACTGGCAAAGAGGCCCTCCAAGGAGACAATTTGCATGCAGATTTTGACAGAAGGTTCTATAATTATAGAAAGGGATGGTAGGAGATGAGGATTTGAAGAAGAGCAGAGGTTCCCTTCTGGATGCTCAGACCACAGCCCAACTCCACCCATTTGGAGAAAGCTTGATACTCTGGAGTGAGGAGAGGGATTCTCCTCACTTGTGTATGAACACATCTTAGGTCCTCTAAAGGACCTCAGTGCCTTAGTGACGGCGAGCTGAGGGGAGTGCACAGGCAGATGACAGCCATGTTGAACATGAGGCATCTGTGCCTTCAAAATTCGGTCTGCCACATGTTGGAAATCTCCAGTCTTAGAGCAGTTCCGCTGAGCTTTAGCATTGATTCCAGAAGACTGGAATTAAATTGGATTAAATTGGATGTCAATTTTGAAAAAGTATGACTATCAAACCCAAAAGCATGGTTTAACTAATGGGCAATGTCCTCAATATGAGAAAGCCAGAAGTGGGCGGGGAGGAAATGGGGCACAGCAAGCATATCTGGGAACCTCAGTTTCAGTCCTGGCCTGGCCAACTTAAGTGTTACTTTAAGGAAGTCCTTGGTATCTCTATTCTCCAACTTCTTCTTTTCATTCCTTGTTTCTTTCAAGACTCAGCCCTGATGTCACTTCCTCCTGGAAGTCTTCCCTGATTGCATCCAGGGTTAAATACCCTGGTAAGGCCTGTGCGTCTCCTCCACGCTCCCACAGAGGAGCACCATACCATAGCATAGCACTGTGACTGTGTGTCCCCAAGTGGACTGGATATTCTCGAGGGCAGGAACTGTGTCTTACTGCTGGATCCTCAGCATGTGGTCCAGGGTCTAGCGTACAAAAGGTGTGTTGAATACATTAGAAACTTGTTCTGCTGGAGGTCTGTATCCCACATAAAGGAGAGATCAGGGCCATCTTCATCCAAAGACAGAATCTGAGTTGGAGCCTGAAGGAAGCAGGAGACGAGGGGACAGGAATTCCAGAGAGAAGCGTGCGGCAGGGCCTGGCCTTGCATCCGGAAGAGCCATCACAGGCAGTGGGATAGGCAAGAAGTCCCTTGACTCTCAAGTGGTGTAAGCCAGTTGCCTTTTCATGCAGACACTAGGAAGAGGCTGGCGGCAACAGGATCCTGCACTATTGTCCCCAGGAATGCCCTGTCACCTCCAGAGTTGTCTGGCTGCTGTCCTTAGGTGTGCCTATGCTATCATCAGTAATGCCAATGTCCAGGGGGAGGAAATAAATAAATAAAGCTATATTAATATCAGCTCCATTAGAAACACAGGAAATAAATTAATGTTTGCCAAATGGGAAAAGAAAAAATCAATAGGGAAAGAAATATTATTTTTAATCTTCTGAGAAGGTTTTTATAAACAACAGAAAGGGAAAAAAATAAAAACCATGAAAAAGAATCTGCCATCATCCTTTTAACCTTTATTTATTATCACTCATTCTACATCATCCCGAACTGCATGATAATTTAAAATTTCATTTTAATTTCAATGTATCATATAATTCAACCTAGCCTTTTACAGCATTTTTTTTTTTTTACTGAAAACTTTTAAAATGTCTCAAAAGGAAATACAACTAGGGGGAGGGAGGGTAAGAAGTCCTGTAACCTTCTAGAGTAGTCATTTAATTTCTGAGATTAAAGGTCTCTGCAAAAATATGATAACACTAAAAGCAACAAACATGACCAGTGTGCATGGTCCTTACTGGTGTGCCGATGCATGTGGAGTGGCTGCGGCTGCCTTCTCTCTGTGTTCTTCTAGGCTTTCATTGGAATTCGAATTATTTTAGACTCTGGGCCATTCTGGTTGTTTTAGGAGAATATTTCTTTACTTGTTTCTACTATGTTTGATCCATTCTGAGATGGTGGCTTCTCCTTTCTGGGACGTGTCCTATAGTTCCTGCCTGCGAGATTTCTAGAGTTTCAGAAAAATACTCCTATTAGTAGCTAATATTTATGGAGCACATACTCTGTGCCAAACACTTAGTCAAGTGTTGCAAATACTTTTTGTTATTTAATGCTCACTGCCCCTATGAGATGGGCGATTTTACTGTCCTCATTTCACAGGTAAGAAAACTAAAGGTCTGAGAAGTTAAGTAAACTGCTGGAGGTCACACAGCTAGGGAGCAGGAGAGATTTGAGCCCAAGCCCAGTGGATGCCAAAGACTATGCTTTTAGAATCATCAAAGGGAGCTGACTAATAGGAGCCAGAGAGGTACTGGGCTTCCTTCTTCACATTGCCTCACTTGGGCTCCTGCACCAGACATACCCCTCTCCTTCGGCTCTGTTGGGAGACTATTTTCTAAGAAAATAGTGAGAGGGAGCATTATGTGTGTGACCCTGGCTATGGAGTTAGACTGGACCCGTAATACAGTTGCTGACACTTGCACTCTGCCCTGGGTCCTCCCTCCTGGGCTCTCCGTCCTGGCCGTGGCCCTGGTCTTATTATCCTATTGTCTGTAGGCAAGTCTGAGTTGGCCTGTGGTTACTGATGCCAGACAGGCATCCTGCCAGGCTCAGCAGGTCATCTGACTATTTACTGCTTTCATTCATTAATTTATTCTCTCAGGCATTGTGCTAGTTGGGATAGGTCAGATTATGCTGAAATAACAAACCACTTCCCAAAGGTCAGGGATTTAAAATAGGAAAAATTCACTTTTTTTATGATATATAGCCAATGTGAGTGATCAGGGGCTTTTGCTCAGGTTCCATCTTGATGTGTGCTTCCCTGACTGACCTCTACAGCAGGGGGACAGGAACGTGCTGAATCCTGCACTGCCTGTTAATGGTTCTGTTTGGAAATGACACGTCACTTCTACTCACATCTCATTGGCTAAGGCCAATCACATGACCAAAAGCATCTGGGAGGACATGAACTGGAGTATTTGTGAACACCCTTGATGATAGCCATGACACTACCATAGACACTCTGATACTATGGAAAGTGTTTATTCTAGCGGGGCAGGCAGTTAACGGATCTGTGAATAATTTTAAGCAGAACTAAGTGCTATGAAAAATTGAAGCAGAAGAGTGGAGAATGATGGAAGTGATATGTAGAGGAAGCTTTTTCAGAGAAGGTAGTCAGGAAAGACTTCTCTGAGAACATGACATTTGAGCTGAGACTTTCAGCGAAGAAATGAGCCTCAAAATCTAGGGAAGGAACATTTTAGGAAGAAGGGAACAGCAAGTGCAAAGGCCCTGAGGTGGGAATGAGCATCATATTTGAAGGACAGCTGGGAAGATTATCTGGCTGGGGTGTAGTGAGGCAGGGGAATGTGGTTGTGGACAACGGGTGGAGGGAGCCAGACCATGAGAGCCCTGTGAGCCCATGTTCAGGGTTTTGAATTTTAATTCAAATGTGATGAAAAGCTATCAGAGGATCTTCAAACAAAAGAATGATGAATTTGATTTCCATTTTTACAAATATTTGACCTTTCTGAGAAGAGATGGTAGTTGGCAAAGGTAAAGGCAGGGAAACCACTCCAGAAACGACTGTCAGTCTCATGTCCTCTTCTCTTCCCCTGGGAGCCCAGAGACAAGCCTGAAAAGTTTGGACCTTTCTGCCCCACAGAGCCTCTCTCCTTAACCTCACTGGGCTGTCCACGCAGGTGAGGCCTGGCTTGGGTGGGGGGCGATGCTTACCGGGGGGATGTGTGTCTTCTTCCTACCGCCCATCTCAGAATTTGCAAGGGAAAAGTGGCACTTATAAGCCACATCCCTCCTGCTAATTCCAGAATATAGAAGCATGGCTGCAGGGAGTGATTCGAGTCCTGTGGAACCTGTTTAGAGCGGCTGAGAGCCATCCTTACATTTGATTGCCACAATTTTTCTCCCTAATCATGACTGAAAAATAAATTCCTTGTTTTAAAAAAATTATAATTTTAAAAACTCCTGAACATTAATTTGCTTAATGCTGCCCTGTCACAGATGATGCGTTTCACCTGATGCTTTGGCACAAGAGATGGGCAGAAGGCGCCTCATATATTTGTGTCAGACTTCATTGGCAATGACGTTTGTCAGGGGCTGCTTAAGTGACAGGCACAAAACACCTGATTATATACCTAGAATTACCTATTATGGCAGAGCAGCTCACACCTCTATCTGCCATCAGTGATTTGTATGTTTCAGTTGAAATGGGCCTGAAACAAATCTGGAAGGAGGTAGATATCCAAAATGAGTTCTCCCACCAACATTTCACAATGAAAACAGGCCTCGTAGCTGAAAGTTTCTGTGTGGCAAATTTACTTGGGGCATTTGCTGATTTCTCTTCTTTCTTCTGCCCAGGTGTAAACCTTTGCGCTCAGCTAAACCCAGGGGAAGGGCCCTAGCTGAAGCATTGCAAATGAATTTCAATTACAGAGGATTCATTTCTATTATCTCTGAATCTACCTAAATTGGAATTCAACCCTTAAGACCAGAAAAGAGAAATAGGGAAACTTAACACCTGCATAAAATTCAAACATTTTCCCATTTTCCCAGATTTAATGCTACTGACTAAATTCAGACTTTATTCAGATTTCATCAGTTTTTCCACTAGTGTCCTTTTGTCTTTTTCAAATCCAATCCAGAATGTGACGTGGCATTTAGTTACTCTTTAGAATCTCTTTAGATTCCTCTGATCTGTGACAGTTTCTCAGTATTTCCTTGTTTGCCATGACCTTGACAGTTTTGGTATTAGGGGCACATAATATAACATCAATTAACATCGTTCATTTGATTAAGGTAGTGTCTGTTGCCCTTCAGATTTCTCCTCCGTAAACTTATTATTTTCCCCTTTTTATACTCTATCCTTTGGACCTGGGTCATTGAGTCCAGCCCCAACTGTAGGAGAGGGGTGTATCTACACATATTACTCGAAACTCTTTTGTAAGGGAAATTTGTCCCTTACCCTCCCATTTATTTATTCAATCATTTGTTTATGTAAATATGGAGTCATAGATATTTACCTCATTCTTTGGGTTATTATCCAATACTACTGTAATTCATTTTGTTGCTCAAGGCAACAAGCAAAGCTTGTTGTTCCCGCTGTGGCCACCAGGAGCTCTTTTTGGTTGTCTCCTTGGTCCTTTTGACAGGACTCCGTTGTTTACTCCTAGCCCTACTAGTTGGACAGAGCTAGGAAATACATGTATGTATACTAATCCATGAATGTACACAGATCTCTCTCTCTCAAAATAAATGAGAGTTCACACCGGTATTTGTGCCTCTAGCCCAGCACCACAGGGTCTATTCTAGCCTTTCCTTCTTGCTTGTTTGTGACTCCTTTCCATGGCAGTGAGGGAACCGGCTCCTATTGTCTGCAATGTCTTTCCTTATTTGTTCAATCCTAGAATGCGCGCGGTTTCATGATTGTTAGCATATACGCCTATCAGAAATAAATTGATCAACTAGAGTACAGCGTTTATGTACAGTTCCTTTTTGTCTCTAGCCTTAGTATCCAGTCCAGACACCGATTCCAAAGCCACTTATGTTAGCTCCTTTTCACTCCACCGCCTTCAGTGAACTTGTGTCAAACGCTGATCACACAGTTAGATTCATCTGTCTCAGTCTGCATTCTATCTGGGGATCCCCCAACAACCTAGTTTATTGTTTATTAATTAGCACACAGTGAAGTTCACGCTTTGTGGTATACAGTTTTATGAATTCTGACAAATGCACCCACCACCCCACTACTACACAGTCAGATGCCCCTGTGTGGCTCTTTGTAGTCAGACCTTCCCTCTCCTCCGATCTGTGGCAACCACTGATTTGTTTTCTTTCCCTATGGTTTTACAGATACTTAAAAAAAAAAAAAAAAAGTTTGTCTACTTTATTTAAAAAATCAGGTCGCTCCCTGTTATGTGGGCTTAGATGTATCACAGACCACACCCTCTTGATACTGCATGTGTGGGTAGCTACCC
Source organism: Ursus arctos (assembly GCF_023065955.2). NCBI lineage: Eukaryota > Metazoa > Chordata > Mammalia > Carnivora > Ursidae > Ursus > Ursus arctos. The sequence continues at coordinate 24,992,161 of NW_026622875.1, read as the reverse complement.
GCCCACGATAGGCAAAGAGATGGAGCAGAGGATGGGCTGCAGAGTTAACCCACTGGAGCACACACCCAGCTCCTGTGTTTACTATCCATGAGGCTGGAATCAACTTGCTAAACATTTCGGTGCCTTGGTTTCCATTTTTTTGAAATGGGGATAATAGAAGAGGCTGGGAGGATGGCCGAGTAGGAGGACCCTAAGCTCATCTCATCCCACAGATACAACTAGATACCATTCACATCAGTGTAAACAATCCAGAAAATGACCTGAACACTGGCAAAACAAACTCCACAACTAATGGTAGAGAAGAGGTCACACTGAAGAGGGTAGGAAGGACGGAGACGTGGTGCGGAGCTAGTCAGACTGCAGGCCCTCCACAGGATGCGGGGAGCTGTAGGTTCAGAGATGGGAGAAAAACGGACCTTCACACCAGGGAGCCTGTGCAGGGAAGATGAGTCCCCATAACATTTGGCTTTGAAAACTAGAGGGGCCGAATTTTGTGAGTTCTTACAATCAGTGTTCTACTGGAACTTTTTAAAGCCTAGAACTTTAAAAATCAGTGCACTCAGCTCTGGGAGAGCCTAGAGGGTGAGAGAAAACTAAGTGCCTACCCCTAAAGAGACAGCACAACAAACAGCCCAGTGGAGTTACAGCATAAAAGCAGCAGTTTGAAAAATGCCTGGACTGTACTGGAGTGAGAGTTATTTACTCATCTCAGAGCATGTACTGGAGGGGTAGAGGTCTTTTGGGAGGCTTCTCCAGGAACAGAGGAGCTGGCAGGCACCACCTCCCAGCTCCAGCCCCCAGCCCAAACACACAGCCACCTGCAGGAACCAGCGCTGGGCAGACACTCACTACCTAAGTTGCTAACACCAGGCCCTCCCCCCTGGGCTTCAGGGTTCTGTCCCCTCCGGTCACATTCACCTCAGTCCCAACATTGAGGGTCTCCTTCCCCAGAAGACGGGCACAAACCTTGCCAACACTGTGTCTCCAGACCCGTGGGCTTTGTGGGGCCTCAGCTCTGGTGGTGGTAATCTTCCCACGGAAGACCAACACATACCTCGTTAAAACTGTGTGCTCCGACCTGGCCAGCCTGATCCCTGTGATACGCTCTAGGCTGGATCCCAAACTGGGGCCACTATCCTGGCAGCGTGCAAGCAGCCCCAGTAGGGGCCAGCGACACTCCGAAGTAACTTCTGCCCTGGGGTGAGGGGATAAAAACCACACATGCCAGTCAAATGGTGGCCCCAGCAGTGGACTGGGGGCGACAGCTGGTCTGACTTCAGGCCCTGCCCAAGGACAAAAGCTTCTCAGAAGATAACACAGGGAAAGCGCCCAGTAGTTCGGTGCTCCTGCATCTCTGGCAAACACCCGGTCTGACTGAACTCAAGCCCAAGGTGGCCCCACACTGGTCCACGAACACCACAGAGACCAAACACGGCCCACCACAGGCAAAGAGGTCCACTGCAGATGACTGGCCTGAAGGGAAAACTGGCCGAGACACAACAGCAGGGCGCACACAACACGTATAGTGGACACCCTGAAGCACCAGGTTCTGGTGAACAGGGGACACTGCACTGCGGGGCACTACAGGAAATCTTCATAAAGCCACTCCTTTCAAGAGCAGAAGACATAGCTGACTTTCCTAACACACAAGGTCAGACACAGAGTTAGGCAAAATGAGGAGACAGAGGAATATGTCACAAATGAGGAAACAGGACAAAATCACCCAAGAGACCCAAGCGAAACAGGTATAAGTAATATGCCTGATAGAAAATTTAAAGTAATGATCATAGAGATACTCACTGGACTTGAGAAAAGAGTGGAGGACAGCTGTGAGACCCTTAATAAAGAGATAAAAAAGAACTAATCAGAGATATATAGTACACAATAAATGAAATTAAATACACTACATGGAATAAATAGCTGGCTAGAGGAAGCAGAGGGATGAATTAGTGACCTGGAGGACAGAGTAACGGAAAGTAATCAAGCTAAGCAGGTGTGAGAAAAAAATGATCCAAAATGAGAATAGACTTAGGGAACTCAGTGACTCCATCAAGTGTAATAACTTTTGCATTAAGGGACCTCAGAAGAAGAAGAGAGATAAGGGGGCAGAAAATTTATTTGAAGAAATAATAGTTGAAAACTTGCCTAATCTGGGGAAGACAACAGATACCCAGATCCAGGAGGCACAGAGAGGCCCCAGTGAAAGTAACCCAAAACTCCCAACAAACAAAACTCCAGGACCAGATGGCTTCACAGGTGAATTCTACAAAACTTTTAAAGAAGAGTTAATACCATTCCTCTCAAACTATTCAAAAAAAATAGAAGAGGAAGGAAAACTTCCAAATTCATTCTATGAGGCCAGCATTACCCTGATAGCAAAACCAGGTAAAGACACCACCAAAAAAGAGAACTACAGACCAATATTTCTGATGAATACAGATGCAAAAATCCTCAGCAAAATATTAGCAAACTGAATCCAACAGTATGCTAAAAAAAAATCATTCACCACTATTAAGTGGAGTTTATTCCTGGGATGCAAGTCTGGCTCAATATTCACAAATCCATCAGTGTGACTCATCACATCAACAAGAGAAAGAATAAAAACCACATTATTTCAATGGATGCAGAAAAAACACTTGACAAAGTATAACTTCCATTCATGATAAAAAAAAAAAAAACCCTCAACAAAGTAGGTTTAGAGGGAAAATACCACAACATAATAAAAAACTTATATGAAAAACCCACAGCTAAAATTATACTCAATGCAGAAAAACAGAACTTTTTCTGTGGACAAAGATGTCCACACTCACCTTTTATTCAACGTAGTACTGGAATTCCTGGCCACAGCAATCAGACAACAAAAAGAAATAAAAGGCATGCAAATTGGTAAGGAAGAAGTAAAATTTTCACTCTTGGCTAGATGACATGATACTATACATAGAAAACCCTAAAGACTGCACCAAAAAACTACTAGAACTGGTAAATGAATTTGGTAAGGTCACAGGACACAAAATCAATATACAGAAATCCATTGCATTTGCATACACTACTGATGAAGTAGCAGAAAGAGAAATTGAGAAAAGAATCCCATATACAATTACATCAAAAATAATAAAATACCTAGGAATAAACCTAAGCAAGGAGGTGAAAGGCCTATACTCTGAAAACTATAAAACACCGATGAAAGAAATTGAAGATGATACAAAGAAACGGAAAAACCTTCCATGCTCATGGATTGGAAGAATATTATTAAAATGTCTAGACTGCCCAAAGCAATCTACAGATTTGATGCAATCCCTTTCAAAATGCCAATAGCAATTTTCACAGAGCTAGCACAAACCATCCTAAAATTTATACAGAACCACAAGAGACCCCAAATAGTCAAAGCAATCTTCAAAAAGGAAAGCAAAGGTGGACGTAGCACAATTTCAGACTTCAAGTTATATTACAAAGCTCTAGCAATCAAAACAGTATGGCAGAGGCACAGAAACAGACACGTAGATCAATGGAACACAATAGAAAACCCAGAAAGAAAGCCATGATTACATGGTCAATCTTGGACAGAGGAAGTAAGTTTATGCAATGGGAAACAGTCTCTTCAACAAATGGTGTTGGGAAAACTGGACAAAAACATGCAAAAGAATGAAACTGGACTACTTTCTTCCACCATAAAAAAAAACAAAACTCAAAATGGATTAAACACCTAAATGTGAGACCTGAAGCCATAAAAATACCAAAAGAGAGCACAAGCAGTAATGTCTCCGACATCAGCTGTAGCAGCGTTTTTCTGGATGTGCCTCCGGAGGGACGGGAAATAAAAGCAACAAGAAACTACTGGGACGTCGTCAAAATAAAAATCCTCCGCACAGTGAGGGGAACAATCAACAAAACTTAAAGGCCATCTGTGGGATGGGAGAAGATATGTGCAAATGATACATCTGACAAAGGGTTAGTATCCAAAGTATTACCATTGTATCATTATATTATACACCTGAAATTGATAAAACACTGCATGTTAACTACACTGGAATTAAGATTTTTTTAAAAGTAAAAAAAAAAGGGGTATAATAAGAGTACCTGTTTCCTGAGACTGATATGAGGAAAAGATGAGCTGATACATGTAAAGAATGAGGCCTAGAAAACAGTAAGCACTCCGAAACTGTCAGTTGCTATCCTCCTCATTATTATTATTATTAAACCATAAGCTAGGTGTCCTTATTAAAAATGAACAAATTCCTTTTCATTAGGGGACATTTCACGTGCCAAATTATAAGCAGGAGATCAGGGGGTTGGGAATAGAAATTTTATATTCTCTCTTGATAATTGCTATTTCTCTTTTATCTAAGGTTAACTCTCACCCACTACACAGACAAAGCACACATATCCTTATTCATTTAATAAAAATTTACCCATGATTTAGTACCACAATGCGGACCAGACCTCTCTTTTATTGATACCATTAGCTTCTCTAATGGTTCCTAGCACATGGGATAGATAATATGTAATTGGCGAGTGAATGCATGAGTCCTCACTATGTGCTGGTGGTACTTGAAAATGCAAAGATGAATGAGCCCAGTCCTTAGGTTGAGTGGGGGAGGCAGGCATGTGAGTGCTATAATCCATGCCTCACAGAGGCAGGCCTGGTTGGCTCTTGCTGGGTCACTTGGAGACAAGTCTCAGAGGAAGATAAGAAATCCACACTGTGGACAAGACAGGAAGGGTCAGTCTAAGTGAGGACATACATGTCAGCTTCTGGAGGCTCGAGAGATCTTGGGATGTTCTGAGAATGGCAAGTAGTCTGATATGACTGAGCACGGAATGCTTGGTCACAGGGAAGCAGGAGCTGAGGCCAGCGTGGAGGCCGGGGCCAGATCTCGATGGTTGGTATGTTCCCTGCTGAGGAGTTCAGACTCCTTTCTGAGGGCAGTGGAAGCCGCTGAAGGCCTCTGAGTAAGAAAGTAGAAACGTTAGGTGTGTGTTTGGGTGGATCAGTGAGGATGCACTAGTGAAAGTGGATAGAGGTGGGGACCTTTCAAAAGCAGGAGACCAACAGGAAACTGGTGGGGATATCCGGGAGAGACATGGCTGTGGTCTGAACTGGAATAGTGGAAAGGCGAGAGGGGAGAGGGTTGGGAGACTTTTTAGTGGTAGATTTAACAGGATTTTGAGATCAAATGTATACAGAGGACTGAGGGGCGCCTGGGTGGCTCGGGCATTAAGCGTCTGCCTTCGGCTCAGGGCTTGATTCTGGCATTCTGAGATCGAGCCCCGCATAAGGCTCTTCTGCTATGAGCCGCTTCTCCCTCTCCCACTCCCCCTGCTTGTGTTCCCTCTCTCGCTGGCTGTCTCTCTCTCTGTCAAATAAATAAATAAAATCTTTTAAAAAAATGTATATAGAGGACTGAGAACAGAAAGTAGGAGAGAAAGTGACAGCCAGTGTCACTTTTCCCGGCTATTTGGGTACACCGCCGGATGGTGGAGACATTCCTGGATTCTACCTGGAGGTGGGAGAGAAAGAGTGAGTTCAGGTACACACAGATGTGCATTACATACACGTGTGCATACACACCATTCACCCCTAGTAATTATTGACATTAAAACAGAAAACACAAAATCAAATGTGACAGAGGGGGGTTATAAGGGCGCTTTAAAGGAACATAAAAGAAGGATGCATCTTCCCAAAAAGGTTCCGATTGAGATGAGGGCCAGGAAGGAAACTACGTGCATAGTCACTGGATTGTGGGATGACCTAGACCTGCTTTGTCTCCGGTCACCTCTGACTGGCATGACCTCTTCCCTGCACTGGTGACCTTAAATAAAGTGACATCCTGCATCTATGGATATAACACCGTTACCCACTGCCCACAAGAGAAACCCTCTGAGCCCTCGTCCTCCCCGGGATGATGACATTTTCACAGCGGCAGCCGGTCCCGACTACAGGTGCGGCCTGAGACCTTGGAGCAGAAGGACACTGAATGGCCCCCATGAGAGCGGAGGTCCTGTGACCTTCGCCTTGTTAATGGGGCTCTAATCAATGGAGCAAACCAGTCACGCCCGGCAGAGGGTGCTTTATACTCCAGTCACTGCCTGCTTGCCTGGGACAACACGCCCTGTGACGTGGGTGCCAAAGTTAAATGTTAAATTCAGAGCAAGGGCCCTGTGGTATGAAAAGACCACGCAGCACACAGAGAACGTGGACTTCTTCCTGACACCTTCTCGAGGGGCGCAGGCCTTTAACCAGGCTGGGGGTTCCTCTTGCCTGCCTCTGCATTGTGCGCATGACAGGGGCAGGAGGGACCCGGGCTGTCCTCAGCACAGCTGTGACTGGGATAGGACAGCTGTAGGGCAAGCAAGGAGACACATCTATTACAGAGTCTCCTGCTCCAAGCTGCAGGTGAGAGAGATCCTCTAATCGCGCTCAGTTTTAATCCCGGATTAAGGCAGATTTGTTAATAAAACACTAGTAAAATCAAGAATGGTTTGCAATTATCCTCAACTTCTATTACATACATTTTATGGTTTTAAAAACACACAGATGAAGTATATTTTAAATTCCCTGCACTTCTGAATAAGAGTTCAGGGAAATTAAGAGTTCCAATGATAAAGCGACTGCTGGAAAACACGAGGAAGGATGAAAAGAGAGAGGATGGTTTGATTACGATAATATTCTTAATGTTTACCTAACAGGCTAACCCAGTCAAAATGATGACCCCAAACAGTGCTGGCGTGGAGGGTAACCGTGAGTTTACCGAGACGCATGCGGTGTGTCAAGCTCAGACACAGGAGTGCTAGCCCAGAGTGTCTCTCCCACCTACGGGACAGCTGTATGAGCCAAGGACACTGGTATCTTCTGGCAGCTCCAGGAGAATGAGCTGTCCTGCCTCTTCTGCTCTGCACCTAGGACTCCACAGACACGGCATCACATCCCCGGGGAATCCGTGGAACCCGGAAGGGGACAGCCCCTTTAGACTGTCTCCAGGAGCCTGGGTCTCCAAACAGTCTGTGCTCCAGGGGAGTCTCGTGGGGCTGCCTCTTTTTTCATTTCTAGAAGTGGGGCTGCCGGTGGTGCTAAGACAGTGCAGTCAGGGTACAAGGAGGCCCTGCTCCTCTGAACCTTTGGGAGGGCACTTGGATAGCACCAGTCCGTGAGAATGAATCACTTTTTGCACATGCTTTCCGCGCAAGCTTGGGCCCGTTTGCGTTAGCCTTGTTTCAGAGTTTATTGTGCATAGACCCTATCTTGCCTTGGGACTGATTCAGAGGTGGGGAGGGTCCAGAGAAATAACTGCCCCCTGCTGGCCACAGGTGGGGTCCAGCTCACATGTATGTTTTCTTTGTTCACCCCAGAGTTAGCTCATACAATGCTGGGATGGTGGAAAGAGAACACTTCACATAACAGACACATTCCTGGCTTGTGGGAAATTTGAGAGATGTGGTAACTCTGTGCTGCATTGCACCCGGCGACAGTCCTCAGGAGAGCAGGGACAGCCATTCCCATTAGGTTAGGTGGGTGCGCACACCACTCACCGCAGGCCACGCCACTCCTTAAGTTCCGCTCTTCGCAGAGGCTGACTGTCCCTGCCATTCATCCCTTACTCTGCTCGTGCTGCTGCTCACCGTACGGCAAAGAGGAAACGGACTCTTTCTTGCTCCCGTGTTTCTCTTGGGGGAAACGAGAGACCGCAAGGGCTGCATGCTTTGTCAGCATGCCTCACTCATTTATGGTGCTTGCCTGGCCCCTGTGGGCATTCGTTTTGTAATCCTTGCAAGTCCAGGCATATGTAACTGGCCCAAGCCGTGTTTACACGGAACAGCATGCACTGTCACAGACAGCATCTTGGATTTGACTAGATGCCATGGATCTTTGGGAATGCCAGCTTTCCAGTTCATGAATGTCAACTCCACAGATCCTGTTATGATGAGGAGCAAAATTTCCTAGAATTGGGGTATAGCTTTCGGAGGTTCAGAACACCCTGAAATTGTATGCAAAATCTTAAGTGAATAAGATGATTTTTTTTTCTTGAGGAGACGGTTAATAACTAGATTCTTAAAATAGTCCATGTTCCAAAAGAGCTAATGATTCATAAACCGTACATGTGTATGCCCCATCTTATTCCCCAAAGTTGAGATTTACAAAGATGTCTATGACATAAAAGTTATAATAAATTAGGACTAGGCATTAAAAATGAGAGTTGGTTCAGCTGATCTGGCTATTTGGGACCAAGGTCCCTTCCCCATATCCTTGTCCTGTGTCTCTCTGGATCAATCATTATTGAGGCTCTTGACCCCTAACAAGGTCTCAAAAGAGAAGTGACTTTGGAGGTCCCAAGTCCCTGGAGCACGTCAAAGAGAGGAGACTGAGCTGAGGATTCTTTCTCAAGAAGCACGTCTAGGAAATTGTACGTATCCATAAGGATGGATATGCTTATGTGTATGTACACTAGTAATGGGTGTGTGACCACGTGTGAATGTGTGCACGTGACCTTGGAAATATGAGTGTGTGTACATGGTGACGTGCTCAAAACTACATCTATGTACGATCTTCACCACATGTTTGTGTGTGTGTCTGAGTGTGCACACAGATCTGTCACAGTCCAGAATACACAGAACATGGAGGCGGGGATAGAGCAAGTCCCAGGGGACCCGTAATAGGTAAAGAGGGAGAGAAGAGTTCTCTGGGAAGATTGGGGCGCAATCTTGAAGCAGTGATGAGCACGAACGCTATTTCAAGATACACTCAACGGTCTAACCCTCTGGGAGTTCTACGGGTAGTAAGGTCACAGGTACTGCTAACACTACTGCAGTTAGTTGCCTACACTAATCACAGAAGGAAACATTAAACTTCAGTTTCAGCTAGTGAAAATGAAGATGGAAGTTTTTCCATTAAAATGTATGAACCCTCGGAAATATATTCACTGCCCTAGTGAAAGTACCCATTGACCCTGTGTTAAGAACCCCTGAGAGAGTCATGTCCAACATTTTGAAGGAAAATATAGAATAGAGCAGAATGGAATAGAAAATAACACAAAATATTTCACATAGGAAGAGGTATGATATTAAATATTTTGTTTCAATGACTGTGTGTGCACACGCGTGTGTGTGCATGCTGGGTCGTGATATGAAGCTAGGCAAAATAGTTAGAAAAATGTTATACCAGGGTGTGAGTTTTAAATAAATTCTAAACCTGGAATGCCAGGGAAGAATTTTAAGTGCAGGAGCACCCGACTAGGGTTCAGTTGCAAAAACCTTCCTGCAACAGCTGTGAGAAGCATGGACCATAGCGGGGTGAGGCAGACAGAGGGCAGCGGTTAGCAGGTCACCATAGAAGAAGCAGGAGAACAGGAGAGTGATGGTGAGAACAGAGGGGAGGGACAGAGTCTAGGCCATAAGAAGATGGAACCTAGGGACTGGGTGAACCATCAGGTGCAAAGGAAGGAGCCTTGCTTTAGGCCCCTAGGTGGGTGGACGTGCCAGTCTGAGATGGAGCTCACAGGAGCAGGAACCAGTCTGCGGGGGACTGAATCTGATTTTTGGAATGTTGGTTTTTGGTACTCCAATTTGAGATGTCACTAATCTCTCTCTCTAGATCTCAGTTCTATCATTTCTGAAATGTAGCATTTTTATCTGAAAAGAGATTTTTTTGAAGCTTATTATATATAAAGATTTACCTCATAAAGCTATTTATGTGATTACATTAAATGAGATTGTGTACATGAAAAGAACCTTCTAAACTAAATATTAAAAATCTTTCTACAAATAATAGTTATCTAATACATAAGTAAAATCTGTTTTCTTTGCAAGGGACAAAAACCTAAAGCAAACTGACCTGAGTGCAAAGGGAGCACATCAGCTTATTTAAATAGAAAGTTTATTTTTTAAAAAAGACTTATTTATTTTAGAGAGCAAGCAAGAGAAAGCATGCCTGCGTGGGGGGAGGGGCAGAGTCTCAAGCAGACTCCCTTCTGAGTGCAGGGTCCCACGAACGGGGCTTGATTCCAAGCCCCATGAGATCAAGACCTGAGCCCTGAAACCAAGAACCGGAGGCTTAACCAACTGCACCCAGGCGCCCCTAAATAAAAAGTTTAGAGAAGGGTCTAGCTTAGGTACAGCTGGGTCCAAGGATTCCTGATTTTGCTCCAGTTCTTGGCTGGGGTCTTCTCTGCTCTGTGTAATGGTTCTGTTCTCAAGGAAGCTTTCTCCTTGAAGGGGGTCAAATTGGCGGCAGCAGCTCCAGCCTCCCAGCCTTCCAGGGTCCACACCGGAGAGGATTCTATCACTAGTGTAGGGCTGCGCACAGAGGAGATGCGGAATACACTTCTGGAGGGCCGGACAACTGGGGTCTGTGGTTGAAAGCACGAGCATTCACAGAGCTCTTAGGATTCAATGCTGCTTTTAGAGGATTGACTGGGATGAAAATTCAAAAGCCCTGATAACTAGGAAGCCCCACTCAAGGGAGGGAAGTAAGGCTTTGGCAGGTGGAGATATCCAGAAGAATCATAATTCTCTTCTGGATTATTACATCGAGAGGTTCTAGGACGTCTGTGTGCATTGGACAAGAATCTGGGGTCCAGGATCTTCCAGGGCCTTGGCGAAAGGACCCACGCATTCCTCTCCACCCCAACCCTGAGCCTCTGCTCCCAGAGCCTGGAGCCTGCCTGGCTGAGATTTCTTTCGGCCGGGGCCCTTCAGATGGGGAGAGGGGCTTTGAAAGGTAAGTTTGTGGTTAGCACTTTAGCTCTGGGCCAGTTGATCATAAATAGATTTTTACGGTGCACATAAAGTACTCCAATTGCCCACACACACCTACAAGTGGATTTGCACATGTGTGCGTGTGTATACAGACACACACCGGCGCGCGCACACACACACACCTCAAAAAGCAATTTTCCCCCCAGAGCATCAAGAAAGTTCCCCTTTCCACTTAAATGCTTTTCCAAATAGTCTTATTTTATTTTATTTTTTTTATTTATTTCTCTGCCATATCCTTTTCAATCTGGAAAGTGACTTGGCCTCTTTTCCCCCATCTATTTTCTGCCTTCCCGCTATTCAGTTTAGGCATGAAACACAGAACTAGATTGAAAGCATTCAATGGCTATTCAATCGGAGAAGAAAAGAGCCCCTTGGAGCTTTATTAGATATGAAGATCCACAATAAAAATCAATTTCTGCCTCTTTATGCAGTTTAAATGACAAAGCACCCACCCATTCTGCAGCCATTGTGCCGGGGAAATGTAATTCAGTCCCCGAGCTGGGCCCAGAGCACTGCAGACTCCCTGACCTGCACTGACAGATTCCAATATGATACAGACCTTCGGAGATAATGACAGCCACTTCATCTCACTGCAAGAAAAAAGTTATCTGATATCTTTGAGGGTTAAAAGGCTATGTGGGCAGCATTTTCAATAACCCACTAAATCAGCATCTTAAAAAATACCTAAGCTTTGTTCCTTTAAAAAAAATTTGCCCCTTACTCCTAACTCCATTTCTGAGCCCCAGATGACAGTGTCACAAGTGTCTCCTGCCAAACCTATTGAGCCTGCTTCAGCACAGAAAGGGAACCTCCTAGATAATTAGTCCAAAGGAAAACAAGGTGAGAGAAATGTCTTTATTCCTCAAGGAATACAGATCTTCAGATGTCCAGGTCTTGACAAAATAAATGAAATGAAACCAACTTCAAAACAAAACAAAACAAAAACCAAAACAAAACAAACCCTGGTCCCAGACCTGTTCTAAACAGTTTAAAATGTTACTATAAAAAGTTTTCTTAGTAGGAACAGACAAGTTGCCTTTAATAGAAAGAAGTTTGTGTTTGGAGAAAGTTTGTAACAGAGTTGTTGCCAAGGGAACCACTGGAAATGCTTCAGCTGGTCATTAGTTTCCAAGGGTAGAAAATGATCCAGAGAGAAGTGGAGAAAAGCTAAGAAGTGAGAGGCGTATTTCTCCTTTCGTTTAAGGTGAGTTGAGGGTGGTTTGCTTGCAGGAAAAACGTGATGGGAACTCAGTGCTGGTGGTTCACGTTCGGAGCCTGGAGAGGGACACACCCATGTGAACTCCACTCTCACTCTGATCAGGGGGTAGGAGGGTAAAGGGATGGTGAGAGATGAACTGCATCTGTTCTCGGGTCCCTGGGAAGAACTCAGAGAACGGAAGGGCTGCGGGGTGATTAAACAAAGACTCGGGGAAGGACTTCTGGCTCTCGGCTGAGAAAAGAACAGGCTGTTACAAAACCACCTGGTCACAGTCTGTAAGTCACATGAGGGATTCGAATGAGCCAGATCGATGAGGCCCTGCTGGGGGCGCGGTGGGGAGAAGTGGGGGTGGGAGTTCTGGGTTCGAAGAGCTCTGCATGACTTCAGGAAATCTCACTGCCTGGGCCTCATCTCTCTGGTGGATAGGGTCTGAAGTCTGTGCCAAATGGTCCTTAAAGTCCCTTTTATTGTCCTCGTACACCTATAATTTGATCCCCAAACAGCTTGATATGTATGATATATAATATTGTTATGTATGATATGCAACTATATAGTTCTTATCCTTTGATTTTAGATTTTAGAAATGCTTTGCAACCAACTGTTCTAATAAACATTCTTTAAAAAGTGGAAAATCTCAATTTAGCTCCCTATCTGGGAAAACATGACGCTACTGCCAGGCCTGTCATGGCCAATAGGTTTTGTCTTGTGTGCCAACTCTGACTGACAGGCAGGGGCTATCTGGAGCAGTGCTGTCTGATAGAAATACGGGACACATAAAAGTGAGCCTCATTTGTAATTTTTAAAAATGTGGTAAAAAAACACATGCCATAGAATGTACCCTCTTAACCATTTTAAGTGCACAGTACAGTGTGTTAATTATATGCACCAAGCTTGTTATGCAACAGTTCTCTGGAATTTGTTCATCTTGAAAAACTGAAACTTATGCCCATTAAATGCTAATTCCCTGTTCCCCCTCCTCTGGTCCTTCGCAGCCTCTTTTCTACTCTCTCTTTCTCTGATTTTGACTATTTTAGATACTTCCTATGGGTGGTATCAGATAGTATTTGTCCTTTTGTGACTGGCTTATTTCACCTAGCATAAGGTTCATGCATGTGATAGCATGTGACCTGAGTTCCTTCTTTTTAAAGGCTGCATATTATTCTATTTTAATGTATATATCACATTCTGATTATCCATTCATCCATTGATAAAACATGTGAGTTGCTTCCGCATCTTGACTATTGTGAATAATGCTGCAAATGAACATGAGTATGCAAATATTTTTTGGAGATCTGCTTTCAGTTCTTTTGGATATACACCCAGAAGTGGAATTTTTGGATCATATGGTAATTTTATTTTTAATTTTTTGAGGTAACTCCATATGTTTTCCATAGCGGGTATACTATTTTATGATACCACCAACAGTGCACAAGGATTCTAATTTCTCTATATCATCTTTAATAATTATTTTCTGTCTTTGTTCTTTTGTTGACAGTGGCAGTCCTAACAAGTGTGAGGTGATAGCTCATTGTGCTTCTGATCGGCATTTCCCTGAGGATTAGGGAAGTTGAGCATCTGTTACATGCTTGTTGGCCATTTGCATATCTTCTTTAGAGAAAAGTCTATTCAAGTCCTTTGCCCATTTCTTAATTGGATTATTTGTTTTGTGGTGTTGAGTTGTAGGAATTCTTTGTATATTCTAGACATTAACCATTTTTCAGCTATATAATTTCCAAGTATTTTCTCCCATTCTGCCTTTTCACTCTGGTGTTTCCTTTGCTGTGCAGAAATTTTTAAGTCTGATGTAGTCTCATTTGTCCATTTTTGCTTTTGTTGCCTGTGTTTTGATACCACATCTAAGAAATCGTGGGAAAATCCAATGTCATGAAGCTCTCCTTCTCTGTTTTCTTCTAGGAGTTTTTCAGTTTCATGTCTTATGCTTCTCTTTACTCCATTTTGAGTTAATTTTTGGACGTGGTTTAAGATAAAGGTCCAACTTCATTCTTCTACATGTGGCTATCCAGTTTTCCCAGCACCATTCGTTGAAAAGATTATCCTTTTCCCCATTGTATGGACTTGACATCCTTCTCAAAGGTCATTTGACCTTATGCTGAGGGTTTATTTCTTATGTGTAATTTTAAAATTTTCTAGAAGTCATATTTAAAAAAAATAGAAACAGGATTAATCAATTACATATATGTGTATATATGTATATATAGTTTAACTCAATATATCTGAAATCTTTAAGATACAAAATTATTAATTAAATATTTTACATATATTTTTAGCTAAGTTTTCAAAATGTGGTATTTGTTTTACACGTGAGCACACGTCAGTCCAGGCTGGCCACATTCCAAGTGCTCAGTGGCTGCACGTAGCGAGTGGCTACAAAACTGAACAGCACGTTCATGTCTAGAGACTTGCGTTGAGGACTGCGAGTTTCCTGGATCAGTTAGCAGTATCTGCGATGGATAAACTTTAGGAGTACACCCATCGCATGTTACCACTTATTTGTCAGGCTGGCTTAGGTCGCAGCCAGGACTGTGACTAGGCTCCCATGTTACCATAATTTTAAGTTTGGGTCTTTGTGCTGAGATGACATCAGATAGATCTCAGTTTTCATTGAAAAAATAATGAATTTAGGGATTTGGGATATTGGAGCAGGTTTTCCTTAGCCGATACAACTTCCTACCTTTGGAGGAAAGTTTCTCTGTGTTAGAAGAATCCCTCCTAAGAACTGAGGTCCACATTTCTTCTCTGTGGTTTGAGTTGACTGCTTCATTGTGATGACAGATAGTGAACACCAACCGAGCCTTCAATAGTATAGTTGGAAGTTCAAGTGGAAGGAAAGCAAAGTGTCTTAGCACGTATCCTTCTTCTTGCTTACACCTCTAAATTGATCCCTGTGGTATCTTGTTCTAAGCTAGAAAGAGTTTTAAAGGAATAACCAAATTCTCTTTTAAAAGAGGTACATCTTTAGTAGCCAAAGCATCTTCCCAGTTATCTAAACCTTTATCTGAGTGTGTGAGCGTACATTTCTTCCAGAGGGGTCAGGAGTTAATTTGTACCTGTTTTATTATAATCCAGTAGAGCCAGAACTATTTTTCAAAATATGAGCAGTCATCGTTACCTTCCTTGATGACTATCTCTTTAATCTCTTTGTCTTTGACAGACATCATGGCATAATCTTTGACATTTTAAAATTCATCTTCCCAAGTCTAGTTTACTAGAGATAAGGATAATGTTTGTCTTCAAGTTCAAGGAATCCAAGAGAAGAAGACTGGAAGGGCAGTTAAAATAATTTAGTATGGTCAGTCTTTCTAGGATTTTATACTGTTTCTGAGTTATTTCTTTGAAGTTCATATTGGGAATCACGGTATGAAGGCTAGAGCTACTGTGGTATTGATTCTTAATTTACAGAGTAGTTATTTCCTAGGGAAGTGAACTTCAGATTATTTGGGTAATGACTCACACAGTTTATTCCCTATAGAATATTTCTTGGGTCTCCTTTCTTAAAGCGTCATGACTTGCTTCATTGTGTGGCCTTGAGGAAATTACTGAACGTACTAGACTCAATATAATGCCACTGAGGTAGGATATGAAAAATATTAATAAAAATGTTAGTGAAACACCTGGAGCCTGTTGAAGTAAAATAAAAATTCCCGAATGAGATACTTTGTCATTAAAGATTCTCTCTTATTTTGGAAGCTTATGTTCTTGGACTAGACTCATTCCAATTTTGATATTTGATCAAATACTTAACTGTGCCTATGTGTTCACAGAAAAATTTCTAGAGAATAACAAAACCTGGTTAAGAGCTCCATCATTCAATCAGGTCCTTTTACACAAAATATTGAAAAAGTTGATCGAATTGCTCATATGGTCCAGAGCTGACCTCCCCTTTATACCTCAGGTGGTACAGCAAGGCCAGCTGACTTCATAGAGCAATGAGATCATAGAGTAATACACTGTGATCACAGCTGGCACTGGAAAGGTCTCTCAATCTAAAGATTCCTGCTTTTACTTACCTCACAAGTTGTGAGGTCTCTAACCTCACAATAAGACTTAGCTGGCAAAGTGCTGGAGCTAGAAACCCTATGTATTGATTATATGTGATAGAAATTTAATTTTGGTTGGATTATCATTTGCCCAGCTTTAAGAAATGAATCCTGGTTGGTCAAGCCAATGGTTAGCTTTGAAATGAACCAGCTCTGGACAAAGAAACATAAGGAGAAGATTTCCTTCTTTCAAGAAGGATTTCCCTCCCCTGTAAGAAATGAAAGGCCTCCAAGAAAATGCCCCTGCCCTGCACCAGCCTGTTTCCTAACTGTGGTCCCCAAACAACAACATTAGCACCATTTGGCAACTGGCTAAAAATATAAATTCTCAAAAGTTAACTATTGGGACTTCATCAAAATAAAAAGCTTTTGCAAAGGAAACAGTCAACAAAACTAAAAGGCAACCTACAGAATGTGAGAAGGTATTTGCAAATGACATATCAGATAAAGGGCTAGTATGCAAAATTTATAAAGAACTTATCAAACTCAACACCCAAAAAACAAAAATTCCAGTCAAGAAATGGGCAGAAGACACGAACAGACATTTCTCCAAAGAAGACATATAAATGGTCAACAAACACATGAAAAAGTGCTCAACATCACTCGGCATCAGGGAAATACAAATCAAAACCACAATGAGATACCACCTCACACCAGTCAGAATGGCTAAAACTAACAACTCAGGAAACAACAGATGGTGGAGAAAGGGGAACCCTCTTACACTGTTGATGGGACTGCAAATTGGTGCAGCCACTCTGGAAAACAGTATGGAGGTTCATCAAAAAGTCAAAAACAGAACTACCCTATGACCCAGAAATTGCACTACTAGGTATTTATCCAAAGGACACAAACATAGTGATATGAGGGGCACATGCACCCCAATGTTTACAGCAGCAATGTCCACAATAGCCAAAGTATGGAAAGAGCCCAGATGTCCATTGACAGATGAATGGATAAAGAAGATGTGGTATGTATATACAATGGAATATCACTCAGCCATCAAAAAAGAATGAAATTTTGCCATTTGCAACAACATGGATGGAACTAGAGGGTATTATGCTAAGCGAAATAAGTGAGAGTCAGAGAAAGACAAATATCATATGATTTCATTCATATGTGGAATTTAAGAAACAAAACAGATGAACATAGGGAAAGGGAAAGAAAAATAAAATAAGGTGAAAACAGAGAGGGAGACAAACCATAAGAGACTCTTCAGCAGGAGGCAAACTGAGGGTTGCTGGAGGGGAGGTGGGTAGGGGGGCGGGGTAACTGGGTGATGGGAATTAAGGAAGACACTTGAGGTAATGAGCACTGGCTGTTGTATGCAACTGATGAATCACTAAATTCTACCTCTGAAACTAATAATACACTATATGTTAATTAAATTGAATTTAAATAAAACACTAAAAAAAATAACAACCCATTAATATAGCAGGCCTGATGACTGCTTTTCTTAGAAGGTCCTGTTTGCAAGGTGACTGAAAACTGGCTTTCAGGAGGGTTCCCATCACTCCCTGCTCAGAATGGATCATTATGCCTAAACTTTAAAAATAAGGTCATTAATACTGAACACCTGCTTTCCGGAATTTTGGTACATACTGAAGCCTCCTTGGTCTATGACCTCAATAATAATGGCAGCACTCAGTGATGTAGAGGATGAATTCTTCTGTTTTTGAATTAACCAACCCAGGAATTACCTACCTTTTAACTTCTTGAATGAGATAATAATACATTAACACCCTATTAAGTAAAAAACTCCAAAGGAACAAGACATTATTACTGTAACTCAGGGATTGGCAAACTATGACCCACAGGTCAAATCTGGTCCATTCCTCATTCTTGTATGATTTGTAAGCTAAGGATGGTTTTTACATGTTTAAATGAGAAAAATTAAAAGAATAATACTTTGTAACATGTGAAATATATATATATATATAATTCATATTTCAGTGCCCATGAATAAAATTTTATTGGAACACATCCATTTATGTGTTTTCTGTGGCTGCTTTCATGCTACAATGCATACACAGTTGAGTAGTTGTCATAAAGACCATATGCCCCATAAGCTTAAAATACTATCTAGTCTTTTACAGAAAACGTTTGCTGATCCTTGCTCTAATTGCTTGGTCCTCTTCACTTTTTTAGGGCCTGGAAAAAAAAAAAAAACCCTACACCATTTCAAATCTTCCTGTTTTACATGTACTATTTGGCTCTTGTGAGCAGGTCTGCTGTCTCCCTTCCTAAGACCTTTCTCCCTTCCCCAGAACCATCCAGCAACCTTGAGGAATAAGTCTTACTTCTATTTTCCAGCAGAAAGGAACTTGGTAGTTCGTCCATTGCTTCTGTCCCTGATGGGTCCTTGTCTGCTGTTGCCTTGACTCTCTACCTGGTACAGATGCCATACGGTTCAGGACGGTGCCCTCTCCATGTCATGCGCGCATGGTAAATGTTTTATTTTCAGAGCAAAGCTGTCATGCCAGGATGGCTGGGTCCAGAGTGCCTGCCAGAACCACCTCTTTCCTCCAAACCCGCAGGATCATGTGTGACCTGGGTCATCAGTCCCCTTCCTATCACGTAGTTGCTCCCTAGGGATCATGATGTTCTTTTCTTTTCCTGATTTCTTATTTTTAATTAAATTATAGACTATAATATTATATTAGTTTCAGGTGATTTGACAATTATAAATATTACAAAATGCCCACCATGATAAGCATAGTTACCATCTATCATCAAAGTTATTATGATGTTATTGACTATATTCCTTATGCTGTACTTCTCATGCCCATGACTTATTTATTTTATAACTAGAAATTTGTACCTCTTGATCTCCTTCACCTATTTTGCCAATCTGCTCCCCGCCCCCCGCCCCCAGCAACCACTAGTTTGTTCTCTATATTTACGAATCTGTTTCTATTTTTGTTGTTTCTTCATTTGTTTCTTAGATTCTATATATAAGTGAAATCAGATAGTACTTGTCTTTTTCTGTCTGACTTATTTCACTTAGCATAATACCCTCTAGGTCCATCCATGTTGTCACAAATGGCAAGATTTCATTCGTTTTTATGACTGAATGCTATTCCACTGTGTATATATACCACTTCTTCTTTACCCATTCATCTACAGATGGTCTTCGTGTCCTTTTCTGTCCATAGATTTTGACCAGAATCACTGTCATCCATTCCCACAGTCTCTCTTAACTGTGTACCTTACTTCCGAGAAAGTCCCCGGGTTCCTTATACAGATTTACCTGGTCTTTCTTCAGAGCTCTGGACATCAAGAAGTGGGATAGATTTTGCTAAACCATGTGGAGAAAGAAAGACCTTTATATTTCTTCTCCCTGCAAAGTAAGGGCGAAAGCCTTCCAAGTGACTCCTATCAGAACAAAGAGAAGCTGTTTTAAGCTAACTTGCTCCTCTCCAAAACATGGAATGAGCGGATACGACTTTGTCCTGCAGCACAGTAAAACTGATGGCAAATTCTTTGACACTCCTCTGATGATGAGGGGACGCATCTGCACTCCTCTTGACTCTGGGCTCGCTTGTTTCTGCTTTGACCCACAGAGTATGGCAGAAGTGATGCAATGCCAGGCCTGGGCCCAGCTTCTAAGAGGACTGTCAGGTTTTGCTTCCTTACTTTGTGCCCTGAGCCACCGTGGAAGGAGCTCAACCACACCAAGGCCATCACGCTGTGAGGAAGCCCAAGCCAGCCATGTGGAGACAGAGATGCTGATCCCCAACCTGTCCCCAATTGTGTCCGCCTGTCATTTGAGTCTTGTAGCTGAGGGCCTAGAAATCATGAAGCAGAGAGAAGCTATCTTCATTACACCTCGTCCGAATTTCCTCCCCACAGAATCATGGGATGTAACAATAAAGAACTGTTTTCAGCTACTATGGTTTTGGTAGTTTGTTATAGAGCAGCAGAGGGTGATAGAACTTTCCTCTGATGCTGAAATGTTGCTGTTATCAGAGTTTAACACTTATCGGAGGGAAGCTAAAATCTGTCTTAAAAAGAAATTTCCTTCCAATAATGTCTGTAGTTTAGTTAATGGTGTGATACCAGTACCAACATGAAATGTTAATTCCAATGTGAATTTCCTACTTTTGATAGTTGTGTGATTGTTGTATCAGTTGTTAACATGAGGCTGGATGAAGGATATAATTGAATTCTCTGAACTACTTTTTGCAACTTCTCTGTAAGTCTAAAATGATTTCAGAATAAAAAAATAAACAGGTCTTTTTCTCTATGCCCTGTTCTCTTTTGTCTCTGAGGCTGCATCTGTGGAATGCATTCTTTCTCACAGAAAATTGCCAGAGACAGTTGTATGTGGCCCTATTTAAATCTCAGAAGTCTGGCGTGGCACTGCGATTGAATAGGAGATGGGTCTTTCAATTTCTACCTGGGCTGTGTCCATCTCAGAACCCTATGCTCAGAGCTTGAAGAGAATTTCTGAGACTTCTCTGCATGGTGCCTAAACGGGGACTAAACAGATGTGAGAAAAAACTCAAGCAATCGGGGGTCACTTACCTTGTAAGAGGGATGAGAACAAGCACACTCACTCCCATCAGTCATGTCACCACAACCGCAGAATGTCTGTGACTCGTGTAACTCTTCCTTCTATGCTCAGAACCTCACTTTGTTGGCACCATCCCTCATCTGAGAAACTAACCCAAAGACTCACCCTCTTCTGATATCCCACCCTAAGAACTTCCAAGCTCACCCCATAAGCAATAAAAATTGTGCAACCAATTTTCATCGTGAGACCCCATTTCAGAATTGCCTGTGTGGTATTACTCCCCATTGCTGCAGTAAGTCAGTGAGACTTCATTATTCTATTACCAGATTTCTTTCTTTGAGGAGGGGCCTTTCCATGCAGAAGAGTGAGGGAGATTAAAATTGAAGCTTCTCTGTATAGGGAGAGTTTGAGGTGGGTTGCCAAGAAGGATTTTGCTCATAAAAAATAGATTAAAAGTGTGAATCAGGAAGAAAGGGCAAGTGCCATTTACTCATTTCATTTTTCATCTAAAAGTGTCAAGTGCTAAGGATTCAGAGGACAAAAAGATGTCTCTTTTTGTGATGCAGAGACAGATGTATAAACACTGTAGGACAAACAGTGATGGCCGCAGGGACAGAAGAAAGCACAGAGGCCTTCGGAGCACAGGCGTTGGGGAGCCTCACTTCGCCGAGCACCATTTTAGTGCCCGCTTTTTGCCCTCAGTCTGCTGCAGCCACACTGGCGTCTCTGTTCTTCCAGCATGCCAAGCTCGGGCTTGACGTCAGAGTCTTTGTACTAGTTGTTCTGTTTGGAACATTCTACTCCCAGGTGTTCATGCAGTTTGCTCTCTCACTTTAGGTCTCTGCTCAAATGTCACTATAGCTAAAATTTCAACTTCCCAATGCCCCATCCATTTTCTCTTCAGACTTTAATTTTTTCTTAGCACACATTTTACTTGCCTTGTTTATTGATACTTTCTCCAAGTAGAATATAAACTCAATGAGGGCATAAAATTTGTCTACTTTGTTCATTGTTGTGTTCTCAGAGCCTAGAACAGGGCCTGGTTCTACAAGGTGCTGACTTAACATTTGTTGAATGAATGAGTGAATGAATGAATGAGACAGGAGGCCCTTTCTGATCTCCTTGTCTCTTCCTATTACCTTCCTCAATTTTTCTTTGCAACAATTGTCACCATTTTTGACTATTTTTACCTGTTTGTTTGTTTGCTGTCTCTGCTCTCCATGGGGACGATTTTGTTTTATTCTTTGCTATATAACCTCTGTGCCCAGAATAATGTCTTCAAATTTTTTGAAGAATGAATTTATAAGTAAATGTATGAATAAGTGAGCAAATAAAGAGAGGGCATTTGGTGACTGTTTCCACCCATCCCGGCTACGTCTCCAATTACAGAGTTATAAAGCTCAAAGACCAAGCTTCTCTGAACTGTGCCTTTCCGGGGTGCTTAAGAAAAGGCCAAGCTGGTAAGAGCCAATAGGAGAAAGCAAGACCTCAGCTCAGCTCACCGAGAGGTTCCCTTGTGGTCTTATCACACCCTGAAGCTGTCCCTGAACACGGAAACTCCTCCTTTCTTTCCGCATGGAAAGCTGCTTCACCCATAGACAATACACAGACTGGGGTTTCTTCTCCTAAATAAACACAACTTCCCATTTCTCTGTCCCCCTTGTATCTTTGCTCTCACCCCTGTCCCCATCCTAGATGTGAGGATGTGCAAAGGAGAAGAAAAGAAGTGCATTGTTCATTCACAGCACCCTGGCCTGATCAGAATATTAGAACTACCTGGACTGGAAGGAATTTGCATAACTCCCTCACTAGGTCCTCATTCCCTCTTTTTCCCTTTAATTCTAGCCTTTAGAAGCTTTGCAGGGGTTTTTAATTACAATTAAAAAAAAGGGCATGTACAGTCGTTAAGTAAAATAAAATAACAATACTTAATATTACAATTGAGCCCCAAACGATGGACAGTTTATTCTCTGCCTTAAAATAAAATAGCTTTCATCTTTTCCCCCTTACAACAGTCTCCTCCGCCTAGATAATGCATTTCGTTAGATTTATTTGCTCAGCCCCGAAAACTTGACACTAAGGGGATTATTTAGTTTTAGATTTGCTGTAGTCCATAGTAATAGCCAACAGGGAAGGGAATGAAGCAGCAATATTAGCAGGGCGATGGGAGGGGAGGGGGCCGGGGAGGGGGCTGTGCAGGCTGCGGCTAAGCAAAACTGCTTGCATAAACACCATTAAGAAGATTTAGACATCGCTTTCCTTATCATCAGCACTCCTGGAAGAAATAAAAAAAAAAAAAAAAGAAAAGAAAAAAGGGAAAAGGGACAGGCCTTGACTTGCTGTGTATGCGTTTCCATTAAAGGTTCAATAGGAAATAAAACCAGCTGAGAGTCCAAATGCAACGATGCTACAGACCCATCCACGCTGCCTCATCATGGTCCAAAAGAGACATTTGTTCCACATGTTACCGGAAGCAGCAGCTGGGTAGAGAACAAAACACCCGTCGCCCCATCTGTGGCGAGCACAGGAAACAAGAAGGCTGCTCCCCGGTGGTGCCGGTATGTCACACCCCCACCTCCGTCCCACACTCTCCACACACACGCACACCCCACATCCCGGGATCACATATTCCTGACTGTCCCCGCTCCACCCCAACTGCTCATTGGCAGGCTACCGAGGACGGGAACTGGTGGGAAATGGAAGAAACCATAGTGACAGAAAGACATGCTGGCCGTGTCTGGCTGCAGGATTGAAAGGGGTGTGTGTGGGGCACAGAGAGACAGAGGGGAGGGCAGGAGAGGGGAGGGGAGGACAGGGGAGGGAGGGAGAGAGAAAAAAAAGATAGGGAATGAGAGAGACAAAAATGAAATAGACGAGAGAGACAGAGAGATGAGACGAGACGAGATGAGTCCGAACTAGTAGAGAGGGGGAGAGTAGGAAACTGTGGTCAGATCTCCAGAGGGAAAGTGGGAAAACATTTCAGTTGGAAGTAGTTGTAAAGTAGTGCTGGAATCAAACAGGCTATTCCCAGAAGAGTGTCTGCCAGTCTGTCTGTCTGAAAAGTTCTGTATGCACCTAGGGCAATGGAAACCTTACGACTAGACACTGCATGGCTCACAGAGCACCAAGAACAGACAATAACTGGGGCACCTGACTGGCTCAGTTGGAAGAATGTGTGACTCTTGATCGTAGGGTGGTGAGTTCAAGCCCCACATTGGATGTAGAGATAACTTAAGTAAATAAATAATTAAACTTTAAAAAAAGAGAAAGGAATGGTATTAAAAAAAAAAAAGAAAAGATAATAATTGCTGTGGGAGTCCAAAAATTATATTTGGTATTTTAAACACTGTTCCATTTTCTAGACGCTTTCTTAGCAAGGCATCCCTAAATAGTCAAAGGGTATGCGTGTGTGCGCACACACACACAACTAGTGAAGCATTTCTAATGATTACAGGGTTTGTAATACAGATTTTAAAAACCTAATTGGTACTAAATGTCATTAGCAAGGCTCAAATCAACACAAAGAAACATTTTAATTATCAAACTTGTCCATAAACTATTAGCGCCGCTGGGGCGCCATACTTTTCTTCGCTCCTTCCACTCACTCACTGGCTCTTCCACTGTGTGGACTCATTTACCCACAGACCAGACATTTTAGGGGCTACTGAGGGATGTGCCCACAAACCTTCCTGTTTTTTAGAGGCTAGTGATAGAATGGATCCTGTGTCCCATGGCAAACTGAGGGCAGCTGGTCACACTCCTCCCACACGAACACTGGATCAGCAGATACATCCACAGACAAATCAGAGGGAAGGAAGGATTCTATGGGCCTTACTCCACTTACCAATGGAGCAATAATAATAATATAAACATAATTTGAATTTATTGAATTCCTATTATTTACCAGGTTCTTTTTTTTTTTTTTTTAAAGATTTTATTTATTTGACAGAGAGAGAGATAGCCAGGAAGAGAGGCAACACAAGCAGGGGGAGTGGGAGAGGAAGAAGCAGGCTCCCAGCAGAGGAGCCTGATGTGGGGCTCGATCCCAGAACTCCGGGATCATGCCCTGAGCCGAAGGCAGATGCTTAACGACTGAGCCACCCAGGCGCCCCATGCCAGGTTCTATAATGAGCACCATCATACACTATCTCATTTTCTTGTAGACGCAGAAGCTGATACGTGGAGGAATGAAATAAGTAGTCCCAGTCAGTCAATTGGAAAGAGAGAGTTCTGTATGTTTCCTAAACCCATGCTCCTAACAAGGTCTCTACCACCCCAGTAAGATGAGGGGCTGATGTCTTCAGGACTGTTCATTCTCAGAGCCAAGAAGATCATCCATTCTTTTTAATCAATCTTTCTTAGGTTCATTAACCTCTCATATGGATAAGAGGGCCGGAGTGGAAAATCTTAGATCTTAGACTCTCATAACTGTGAGCTAAGGGACTGGGAGAGAGAGCTGCCTGGACAGGATTGCGGTTGTGGTGTAAGTCCACAGGTGCACAGGACAGGGACCGAAGCTGACCAGCCTAAGGGTCCCCTTCATGGCCATCTGCTTAACAGGAACCAGGAAGACCTGCCTCATTCATCTGGGCATGCTGACTGGGCATATTCACGGGTAGGCTCTCAGCCTTGGGGCACATCTACAGGTAGCCAAGGTCTGGTATAGGAAACATGTAGTCAGTCACCACGGTTCTCCATGGTCTTCAAACTCCATGCACCCCAAAACTCCTTGGTCCCCCAGGACACTTGGCTCTACACCCTGAGCTCACGGAGGGCAGGGCCTCTTTCTGGTTCAGCTCTGTATCCTGAGCACCAGTATTTTTGGCACTGAATGAGAGCTCAGGAAACACCGTGGAGTAACACTGTCCATTTCACTGTATCCACAGGCTGCTGGAAACTGTCCTTTGTTCACAACCACCAAGCGGGACTAACTTAACCACTGCAGATAGGCAACTAGCTCTGCTATTTTAAAATGTTTTCTAATAAAAGAATTCTCTACCATCCTTAATAACACATTACAGCATTTAATAACCCCCTTGTCAGGAAGTTCTTCCCATTAGCCAACTTCTCTCTCCTGTGGAATGCCAAACCTACTTCCACTGTCTGTCCTCTGTAGAGATGGAGAATAATTAATGGTACACCATTCCTTATGTAATAATTCTTTATCTGCTTGAAGGTTATTTACTGATCTTATAAAAATTGTCTTTCTATTGCCCTAGTCCCAGGGTGCCGGTATAATGTAATGATAGAGAAGGAAGGACTGACACAAACCCTAACCTCCAGTTCTTTCCTGCCATGATTTTAATCGAATGTCAAACGAAAAGATGGGCAAGTAATGAGGGCCGAGGTCAATACCACTCCGAGATGTCCCACCGTGGAGGGTTGTTTCTGTGCGGCTGTAGCTCATGCTGACATTCTGCAAAGCCTGCCCGCCTCCTGCCCCTGGGCCTCAGAGCACATCCACCATGGGCAGGCCCTTGCCTTTTGGAGGGCTGCAGCCATCATCTGGGATCCTTGAGTTCCACAAAATATGTAGAATGCATATGCCCATAGCCAGATTTTGGAGTACCTATGCAAAAATGCTTTAGGAATTGTTCTAAAAGCTTTATATATGTCATCTTTTCTGACCCTCACTACTGCTTACAGAGCAGGTTTTGTTATTATCCCCATTTTACAGAAAAGAAAATGAAAGATAAGACTGGTTAGTTAACTTGTCCCCAGTCCTGCAGCTTATAATTAGTAGAGCCAGGATCTGAACCCCGACAGTCTGATTCCAGAGTCTATGCTTGTGACCCAACAATGTGATGCCACCAAGGCTGAGCACAGAGGACATGGCACACAGCAGGCGCCCAATGTATGTCTGGTGAATGTCAATGGGATGGATGATATATTTCCTAGGGATCTGTTTATCCATGGGAGTATTTTCCAGCAGGCTTCAGCTTTCCTTTCTAAACACTGTTCTGCCTGTCAGACAGTCAAAAGCAAAACTTCCAGAATTCAAGAGTAGCGGTGATTCAGAAAACATCAAATCCTCAAAGTCAAAGGATCTCTTGTAATAGAAAGGAGTGAGTTTAAGAAAGAACAGAGTTTTCAAGGAGAGTAAACCCAGTATATTTAGGTATAATTCACATGGTAAGCAATAAATTTAGAAGCACTAAATCAAACATCCACTATGAACTGATCTGGGATCTAGAAAAAAACAAAAGCCATGGCCACTGACCTCAAACATTTTACAAAATAATTACAGTGACAAAATGAATGCAATAGAATCTTGGAAGAGGAAAGGACCATAGGATCTTCTGTCCTTCCCTGCAGGGGCTCAAGGCCCTGCATGATTGCAACACTGCTGGCCTCTCCCCATCATCAGTTGCTCCAACCCCAATGGCCTTCCTCTTGTTCCTTGAATATGATGAGTAGGTTCCACCTGACACCCTTTATATTAGCTGTTGCTTCTGTCTGGAAGGCTCTGTCCTATTCTTAACATGTTTTCCTTTCATGTCACTCAGGTTTCAGCTCCAATATGTCTACCTCAGAGAAGCCTTCCCTGGACTCTGAGGCTGAAGTAGACTTTTTTTTTTTAAGATTTTATTTATATACTTGACAGAGAGAAAGTACAAGCAGGTGGAATAGCAGGCAAAGGGAGAGGGAGAAGCAGGCTCCTCACCGAGCAAGGAGCCCAATGTGGGGCTTGATCCCAGGACCTGGGATCATGACCTGAGCCAAAGGCAGTCGCTTAACCAACTGAGCCACCCAGGTGTCCCTGAAGTAGACTTTCTATACACACACACACACACACACACACACACAGACACGTCAGTTTTAGGGTACCTCCTATTGAAATTACTTGATCTTCCTTGTTTATATATTTTTTACTTTTTTTTTTTTTAAGATTTTATTTATTTATTTGACAGAGAGACAGCCAGCGAGAGAGGGAACACAAGCAGGGGGAGTGGGAGAGGAAGAAGCAGGCTCCCAGTGGAGGAGCCTGATGTGGGACTTGATCCCGGAACGCCGGGATCACGCCCTGAGCTGAAGGCATCCACCCAACGACTGCGCCACCCAGGCACCCCTATATTTTTTACTTTAATTCCAGTATAATATACAGTGTTATATTAGTGTCAAGTGTACAATATAGTGATTCAATAATTCTGTACATTACTCAGTGCTCATGATGATAACTGTACTCTTAATCCCCTTCACCTATTTCACCCATCACCTACCCACCTTGTTTACATGTTTCTGATCTGCCTCCTCCACTGAGTTTATCCCCCTGGACGTATGTTGACTGTGATCCCAGCACCTAGAGTTTGGCACTATTATTGAGTAATTTAATTGCTTTTTGGTCAGCCTTTTTTGGAGGGTACAATTTACATACAAAGAATTCACCTATGCTAAGTGTACAGTTCAGTGAGTTTTGACAAATGCGTAAGTCATATAACCATTACCGTAATCATGACGTGGAACATTTCCATCATCCCAAACTTCCTTCATTCCCTTCTACAGTTAACCTTACTCTTCAACCTGGCCCCTGGCAATCATGGATCATACATTGTGTGTGTGTGTGTGTGTGTAAAATTTTTATTTTGAAATATTTTAGTAATTCTCTTCATTCAATTTTATTGGGTAAATGCTCCCTAGTTAGCTTTCTGTTTTAACAGATTTATTGAGATATAATTGACAAATAAAATAGACACATTTAAAATGTACAATGTAATAAGTTTTAACATATGTGTATACCCATGAAACTACCATCCTAAACAAGACACTGAACATATCCCTCCCGAAAGATTCCTCATGCCCGTTTGTAATCACTCCCTCTCACCCTCCTCACCACTCCCTATCCCCAAGCAACTGTAATATACTTTGCTTTTGTAATATAGTTTGCATTTTCTACAGTTTTCAATTTTATAGAAATGGAACCATAAAGTATATGCTGTTTTTGCCTAACTTCTTTTACTCAGCGTAATTATTTTGAGATTCATCCACGTTTTAGGTATTTCAATAGTTTGCTCCTTTTTCTTGCTGGGTAATATTCCATCATAAGGACATACCACAATTGATTTATCCATTCACCTACTGACAGACATTTGGGCTGTTTCCAGTTTTTGGCTGTGGCCGGTACAGCAACCATGAAAATTCATGTACATGTCTTTGAATGGATGCATGCTTTCATTCTGAGTGAAAGAAGCCAGACAAAAAAGATAACCATACTGTATGACTGCATTGTATAAAATTCTAGAGAATGCGGAAAGCTCATCAATTGTTGCCCAAGGATAGTGGGGGAAAGCGGAAGGAGGGAGGGATTATAAAGAGGCATAAGGAAACTTTATGTTCATCATCTTGATTGTGGTGATGATTTCATTGGTAGATAGAGAGATAGAGAGATAGAGAGATAGATAGATAGATAGATATCAAGCTTATTAAATTTTTAACTTTAGTTGTGAGCAGTTTATTGAATATCAATTATACTTCAGTATAAAGGTTTTAAAATATTGGTCACTCAGAATTAATTTAAAAAACTGTGGTGCTGGAATTAAAATTAAAACTTAATAAATAAAAAAATTTTAAAGTGTAAAACTGTGGTGCATCCAAATAATGGAGTTCTACTCGGCGGTAACAAGGAACAAGCTACTGATAACACACAACAGTATGCGTGAATCACAAAAGCATTATGCTGAGTGAGAGAAGCAGAATAGAAAAGACTACAAAATAAGGGGATTTCATTTCTATGCAATATTAGAAAAGGCAAAACTATAATGGCAGACATCTGCTTCCAAGCAAGAGGGAGCAATAGGTTACAGATTTACCCTCTTGCCTAAAATAATTTCAAAAACCCCAAAACCAAAAAACACAACAGATAAAATTTATGAAATGATGGTTTCATAACTGATAGACAAACCTTTTCGCACAGTATATTTAAATCTTTATCAAAACAAATCTAGTTCCTTAAAGAAAGGCAAGATTTCCTAGCCACTCAGAAAAAAGGTCAAAGTCTTTCCAAAGCCTTGCCAGGCCATACAAAACATGTTGCTCCTCCTGTGTCCCCATTATGGGCGTGTTACTGCACTCACTTCACACCAGCAATGCTGTCTTTGGTGTTTTTTCTCAAATACTCCAAACCACCGGTCACTCTGGATTTCTGCATTCTGGCTGGCTAGAATGGGATGCCAGGACTGCTGACAGTTACCGGTCTAATGCCTTCACATCCTTCAAGCCACTGCTCAAGCCTCACCTTCCAGAAAGGTCCTCACTTACATTCTGCTTGAAACTGCAGCACCCTCATCCTGAGCTCTTCCGATTCACCTCCCCTATGTAGCTATTCTTCATAGCACTAATGATCTCTGACATGCTCTATATTTTACCCGCTTATTTTTTAGTCTCTGTGTCCCTCTCCTTGAATGTAAGCACCATGAAGACAGAGCCCTTTTCTTCCCTGTTTTCCTTACTGCTCCTTTCTCGGCACCCAGAGAAGTGCCTGGCCATATAACAGAGACTCAATAAAGATGGACGGAATAGGGGACTGAAACACACAAGCGAGGATAAATGAGCACATGAACAACACTTACACCAGGGTATTATTGAGAGAAATAAATAAGATGAACTAGAGATGTGCCCAGCAGGAAAGCAAAGGTAAACTGTATCATTAGTCTGCTCCTTGTTCTACATGTGGGAAATCCTAGTAGTGGTAGTGACAATAACAGTAATAATGGCTAATATGTATTATACACTGTGTTAGACACTAATTTAAGTGTTCTCTCTGCATCAACTAATTTAATTCTCATGACAACTTTATGGGATAGGTAGTATTATCACACTTACTTTATGGATAAGAAAACTGAGGCAGAGAGTGTTAAGTAAATTTCCCAAGATTATAGTGCACCGCTGTGACTTGAACCCAGGCAGTTTGTTTCCAGAGCCTATGCTTATGACCACCGTGCAATACCATCTCCTGAAATCCTGAAACTGAACATTTTTCCTTCCATTTAAAGCTTTCTTTGGCTTTTCTATTAGAAAATATTGCAATTTAAAGAAGCTAATATTCTCAAAGCTGACTTTTGATACAAACTCTGAGTTTATTTTCCATTAATAATAGGAGCCTGAGACAGTTTCTCCATCATTGGTAGCATGGCTCGAAGAATCGTTCTTGACAGTAGTATGGGTCAGACTGATCACTGTGATGCCTGCCCATGGGGACTGGGAAAGGCCCATGGGTGCCAAGTGACATTCTTCTGCCTCTAAACAAGCCCCCACAGCCCAAGTGAATATATCAAAGACAGCAACATCTTCACTGCTGCCGTAAGGATTTCTAGGATTGTGAAGATCCACATTCTCTAGTAAGCTTCCCAGGTCTGCATGCTGCTTTTTTCCAATAATGCCAAGAACTGACTTTTTTAATAGCCTAGAATGCTTAGATCCATAAATGCACTGACAAGAAGCAACTTTAGTCTCAGCTAAAATACCGCTTCACCCAAGGTCAGGATTAATTTATACTCCTGAACTGGCCTCAAGTTAAGAGACGTGTAGACAGCTTTATTGGCCTGATTTTCATCCCTTTATAAAGTCAACCACACAGAACCTCTACAGTGGACTTATCCTAGACTTTAAGGGGAAGCCGGTATTTGAATTAGGGCATTTGTGCAGAAGATGAAATGGGATTTATAGGCATCATATTTAAGTTTACTGAGTATTTGCAACACAAGAGCCTACATGTAACAAAGTCAAATGTGAATGGAAAATAAAAACCAGGATGAAAGTATATTTTGAATAGTGGAGGATAAGGAAGCTGGGACTGACTTTATCTAACTGAAACATCTCCCAGTTATGATCTAGACTGGCAAATCTATCCCAGAGGTTCACATGATAAACCATTTCCTGATGATAGTCTCCTTCAGATAAGACTTCACACTTGGGACACAAGACAACATTCCCCTGCCATAGAGCCATTTTCAAGAATTGTGAACTCAGAGTATTTTTTACTTTGATGTAAATTCACATTTTCTGGATCTATCCTAGCAAGACCATAGCATAAGACATGCTCTTAAACTTGCCCAACGAGCAGCAAAACTCAGAAGACCTGAAAGAATGGTTTTAAAGCTTCTAAAAGCTTCTCTGCTTACCATGTGACAACCATGTAGATTAGTTCTAAAAAAAAAAAAAAGGTTTTGTCTGAGAAAAGAATGAGTCTTAGGAATGTAGATATCATCTTCTCACTGTGGGCTTGGGTCAGAGGTGGGATAGAACAGAATTATGGAATGTATGGGACTTCTTAAGAACCTGGGAGCAAGTAGTGAAGGGATAAAGAAACTCCAGAATGGAAACTTCAGGAAGGAAAACTCCTCATGCAAACCCAGGATGTGAACCCCAGATCTACCTTAGGGAAATCTGCATGTGGAAATCGCTGGGGTAGTTCCATTGTTTAGTATGATAAGATTGTGTTTCCTTAGCCATGTGAAGTTAGCTGTGGCCAAGAGATTTGCTTTTCTGAGTGAGATGTGAGCAGAAATGTTAAGAATCATTATGTGCTTCTGCTTTTCATTGGCATGATAAACAACAATTTTTAAGATGTGCCTGTTCCATAAGGCTGGGTCCCTGCTGATCTACAATGGACAGGTAAAGTAAATGAGAAAAAATTCTTTGTTGTTTTAAATCACTCAGATTTTTGGGAGGGGGGAGTATTTGTTACTGTGTATAACCTAACCAATGCTGACTGATATATCAGCAGAGCCAAATGTTGAAATACTTAAACAGAAAATATATTTGGAACTAAAATAGGCCTTGGGCGATTTCATTGTGCCTGAGTGTACCCTAAGATACTCAGGACTTCACATTCTATTAGGAAAGGTATTTCTGGCTCTTCTGTATGAAGTCATTTGAAAATAACACAAGAAATAAAAGAACAGAAAAACCTTCTAAATTAGATGAAACTCATAAACAGACACAACTCTGAACCAAAGCCATAAAAACTGGCTGCCAAACATCTTAAAAATTGGGACCTAAGTAGAGGAAAATAAAAACACACCTTCGCAGATCTCAGGCAGTACTTGGTGGTCTTTAAAAGAGGTGGCCCATCCCACAGAACCAAAATCCTCTCCCTTTCTTGAACAACAAGCTCAAGTGTGCAGGCAGTCTGCAGTGGCATCTCTAGACCGCGTCTGACGTATGGGTGGAGGGCAGGAATGACTGAACAAGGAAGCACAGGTACACTGCACGTGTAGGAAGCATGCACAAAGGGTGGCAGGTGATGCTGCTGTGGTGGCTGATCTTACTCAGCTGAAAGAAAAGTTTAAATCAGCAATTCTCCCACTGTGTTCCCAGACCAGCATCACCAGTATCACCTAGGAACCTGCTGGAACTACAAGTCCCTGGGCCCTGGCCTGGGCCTACTGAATCGGAAGAGTGAGGTCATTATAATCTATGCTTGCATAGGCCCACCAATGTGCTGATGCAATTCACATTTGAGAACCACTGCTCACAGGGTTTTTCATATTCAGAATTTCACTTGAACCAGGCAGACCTGTCCCAAGACAACAGAATGAAATCTACACTGCCACTTCCCCAGCTTACTCTTCTGATCCTCCTTCACACTCTTCTTTGGTAAATATCAGGTCCCAATTTCAAAATCTCTCTACACAAAAGCACAGGAAAAAAAGAAAGGAAAAATGACCAATGAAACATAAAAATATAATTTGCACCAAAAAATCATACCAGAAGCAAATGAAAATCAGATACAGATAGTTTCTCATGAAAGTAAAATACAAACAAAAACAAACAACAAAAGAACTCATAAAAATAAAATAAGAACTTCTCTAAAATAAGAACTTATAAAAATATCTAGAGAGGTATGTGATGCTAATCTCTAAGAGAATGACCTGTTTACTTTCTTGGCATGGCCTGGGAAGACAGTGGGCTTCTCAGAGAACTGCCATACACCGCATAGTGATGTATACGCATTGTGCTGAGCAATAATAGAACAGAACCATTGAGGGAGATGTGAGGCAGACAGGCTTAAGACAATGCATTTACTCCCCACCTAGTCCTACAGCCAGGGTCTGTGAGTGTCAGTGTCGAGTATCAGCTAGATGATCTGGAAGCTCCCTGCCTGGTGGATGGGAGTGCAAGAGTACAGAAATAACTGAAGGTATGGATTGGTGAGTCCACCATTATTAACCAGGGTAAATAATGGTGGCACGAAATACGAGCTAGTGTAAGACAACCCAACCCAGTAATCAATCAAGAATTCTGGCCATTTCTCAGGACCAACAGCATGAGAGCTGGCTTGAAGTCCACGTAAATAAATGGGTGTACTGGATTTTACTTTGTCAGCAGAAAAGACCATAAGGAACCTCAGCTGAGAACATATTTGGCAGCAGAATGCACTGAGGATCAAAAGATGGCAGGAGAGTAAGAGGCACCCTCCCCACCCTCTCCTTCATCACACAGCCAGAGGACCTAGATCAACTCTGGGAAGAAGGAAAGGAAAAGAAAGCAGAAGAATTTCCCAATTGATTGAGCTTAACACTAGAATCCTATGATTAATTATCTGAAAAAGATAGAATTATATCTAATTGACAAAACTTTTGTTTGCCTCGTATCATTGGGAATGGAGGAATGAAGACACAATGAAATCAGCCATAGGTGATAAATAAAGCTGGGTTCTTTGCATGCATACATCACAGCAAGTAAATATAAACATCATCACACAAACGCCACAAAACAACTACAACAAAAAAACTAAACAGAGGGATTGTTAAAAGCAGAAAATAGAAAATTAGACAAAAGAAACAAGACCAATTATACCTATTACATCAATAAACATAAGCAGGACAAAGCCATCTAATAGGAAAAATACTCTAAGATAGCAAACCAAAAGCCTCTTGAATGAAAAGAAACATCAAAAGAAAATAATAAATTCCCTGCTTAACTTAAGCAGAATTTAAACCTTCTGCTGATAAAAAATAATACACTCCGAAAATTTTTTTTTATATTTAAAATGCTATTTGAAGATACTGGAAAATAACAAAATGTAGGTAGAAACTAGAGGATATAGGACACCTGAAAGAAAGAAACCAAACTGGCTGAGATCTACATTTATTCAGTACCTCCTCCTCCCAACGGCGCTCCCCAGTTCACACAGTAAAAGGATCAGAGAGAGCACTAAAGAAGAAAGCAGAAGTCTTACTGAGCTGAGGAATCAGAATTTATAGTCTAGAATGATTGAAAGTTGAGGGGGAGATCCCAGAAAAGTGGGAGCCATAGAAGGGTCAACTCCAAAATCTTCATACAAATTTTCCCCAAATTTTTGTATGACTCCTGAAATGCACATGCACAGGGCGAGCTAGCAAGGAGCCCAGCAAAGGTCGACAGGTGGATGATGGAAAGAACTGAGCAGAGATTTTGGCAACCACCCACATTCCCATCAGGTTAAGTATCTTGGGATTTCCCCTGAAATTCTAGAAAGTTCACACCTTAAGGATAACTCATTCTAAAACTATGAGTATGAAACAACAGAAAATACATATATTGATCCCTGTCCCTGTTCCTGGCACAGGGCTCCTAAGTCCCTTGAAATTTCCTGGGTAACAGGAGTGTCTTTTGTTCTAATGAAGCAACTGTTGGTGGGCTCCTGAATAGCTTCGGGGGGGGGGGGGGGTCGCGCCAGAAAGACAGTCATGATTAGAAGCTTAAAACTTTCAGCTCTACCTCCATTGTCTGAGAAGGGCAGAGGGGCTGGAAGTTGAGTTAATGATTAATTATGCTCATGTGATGAAGCCTCCATAAAAATCCCAAAATTACCAGGTTCAGGGAGCTTCCACGTTGCTAAACACACGAAAATTGTGGGAAGTGGCACAATGGTAAGGGCATGATTACCATGAGAGAGAGATGAGGACATGAAAAGTGTCTGTTGGCCCTTAAACTACCCTCACCGCAAAAAGCAAGGTACATCACTTCTACTCACATTTCATCATGCAAACCAAATCGGATTTTCATACTTAATTTGGATGGCTATGGAGAGATGCAATTCTACCATGAGCTCATGAGGAGTGCATTTTAAAGCATTTAAACATTTTAATGCTACAGGCAGAATTCAACTCCAAGTTAGCAAAAGAGTAACAACAATAACAAAAATTAAGCAAAGCAGACTGATATGATCAATCAATAACAAAACAGAAAGAATAACAGAAATAAATACACATGCCTATTGCAGACTCCAAGTCTCCCCCAAGTCAAATTCCTCCTTTTTTCCTAGCAATAGCGTTTAGCTGCGTGCATGACAGCCCTGCAAAGACCGCAACTTCCAGTCTCACCCATAGCTCTGTGGATTATGTGATTAAACTCTTGCTAATGGACTTAGTTGAAATGATGGGCATCCCTTCTATGTCACTGATTTTAAAGAAAATGTCTTTTTTGGGGTTTCCTCCCTTTTCCCTTCCCCGTTATGGAACACAGACTTGGCAGTGATCCCACTTTGGCAAAACAGATGAAGAAACTGTCCTTGGGTGGAAAGAACTGCCAGGGAGGAAACTCACTTCTTGAATAACTTTGTGAAACAGAGCTCTGACTACCTCCAGGGCAGCCGAACTGTGTGACAGAGCACTCAACTTCATTCTGCATTAAGCCACTGTACTTTGGACCCTTTTCATTATGTCAGCTTAGCTTTTACCCAAATTAAAATTACCTAAAAGACAATCTTTTAGGGGTGCCTGCCTGGCTCAGCTGGTATAGCATTTGACTCTTGATCTTGGGGCTGTGAGTTTGAGCCCCATGCTGGGTGTAGGGATTACTTAAAAATAAAATCTTAAAAAAATAAAAAATAAATAAATAAAGCCAATCTTTAAAAAGAGTATGAAATACATGAAGCTAGGTAATGTAATCGGGTAAACTGGAGTCAGCCCAAAATGAGGGTGGGGAACTAGCCTCAAATAATGAAGGAATTCAATGACATATAGCAGACACTTTCCTTGATGCTATGCAAATAAATAAGACACATGAATGAAATGATGGCTTTTCTATGAAAACATCCATTTCCAAAATCTGCCTCAAAAAAATGCAGAACTGAAATGGTTTCAGAGGTGAATGCAATCAAATAATCAAGACAAATAAAATTCCAATAGAATACAAACTGTCCCAAGCCACAGGAAGAGAAATAACTTCCAAATTCTCTCTGTAAAATAAGAATAATTTTGACAGTAGAGCTCAACCAAGACAACACAAAAATAGAAAACTACATGTCAGTTTACCCAGAATATCACTGTATAAATCATAAATGAAATATTTTTGCCTTCTCCAAATTCAGCGGCACAATAGAAGTAGAATGTACCACAATGGAAGTATATTTGGGCGCTAGGAAACATTTGAATAGAATTATTTACATTAGTAGAAAAAAGGAGAAAATGAGATGATCAAAGGATTTTTCAAACAAAACATAACATACATTTCTGATTTGGAATTTCTTAGTATAATAAAATTTATAGAAATTTTCTTGCTATAATTGCATATATACAACTGTATGGCTCATTTTATATATGCAGTGTTGAGGTTAATTATACCTGAAGCATCTATCTTAGAGGATGCCCCATCAACACTTTTATTTAGCATTGCTCTGGAAATTTGGGCTAGTCAAATTTAGCAAAAGAAGGAATAAATGGTATAATGTTTAGAAAATAGGAGGCAAATAATTATTTTTAGCATATGATACACTTTTTACCCTGGAAAATCCAAGAGGATCCACTGAAAAATATTTTAAAGAAAACAGAGAATTCAATAAGGTGCCTCGTTACACTCTTAAGGTCAAAAATAGCTTTTCAGTAGACAAGGAGGCTCCAAAGGTTGATGGGAAAATGTTATTTAAAACAATACCAAGCAATATGAACTACTACAAAAAACTCTGAAAAATGTGCCATACTTATAGGAAAAAAACTTTTAAGTTTTGCTGAAGGACACAGAAGACTAGACTAAATGAGAAAATCTACTGCATTGTTGGCTAAGAAGACTCAGTATGATAAAAATGTTAATTCTTTCTAAATTAATCTATAATTTCAATAAAAAACAATAAAAAAGCAAAGTAATTTTTCTTCCACACAAGAGTATTCTAAACTTCAGATGAAAAATAAATATTTGAGGATAGCCAGAACAAATCTGTGAAAGAATTACGAGGGAGAACCAAACCAAATAGTAAAACATATGATAAACTTACAGTAATTAAAACAATTTGGTACTGGCACATAAATAAACGAGCCATTGGAAAACAGAGTTCAGAAACGGATCCAAGCCCATATGGGGATTTAATTTTCAGAATGTCGCATTACCATTCAGTGGGAAAATGATGGATCAGTTAGCAAATGGTATTGTAGCAACTGGCTAGCCATTTGCAGCAAAATAAACCTCGATCAGTACCTTACTTATTACAACAAAAATGATTTACTTTCACCAAAAGTTTAAACTTAAAATGAAATCATAAAAATAATAACAGGAGGAAATTTGTTTGTAACACTTGTGCGACCTCACTGATAATTACTAAAATATGCATTGAAATGAAACCAAGATAGCATGTTGTGTGTGTCAGATCAAAAATTTAAAGTATACAGTATGGTTGGAAAACAGATATTTTCACACCTATTGGCGAGATTACAAATTAATTCAAACATTTTTAGAGGGAAGTTCAGCAATTTTAACCCAGCAAGTCTGTATGTAAGAATTTACATTGAGGAGGTATTTGCACTCTTTGTAAGTACAAGAATGTTTATTTCAGCATTGCTAGTAAAAGCAAAATAACAAAAATGAAACAACGTAAATGTCCCTTACTACAGGACGGGTATATAAAGTATGGCAAATCTCTATAATAGAATGTTATTCAGCCATAAAAACCAACGTATGTACTAATACGCAACAGTGTTTAAGTTTTATCAGGAGAAAAATGAAAGATAAAGATACGCAGAGTATGCTATAGTCATGATTTAAGTTTATAAATTTAAACATATATCATTATCTATCTTTATACATATTATGTATGTGTAGTGAATTGTTATCACTGTATTTTAATTTGCATCTACTTTGATTACTAATAAAGTTGAGCATTATTTCTAGCTCTTTGGGTTCCTTCCCCATCTTGATTACCTGTTTATACTGTTCACCTTTTCCATTGGTTTTTCTACTCCATATTGATTTTTAAGAGATCTTTTCATATTCTGAAAACTAATCACTAATTTTTAAATAAATTGTAGATATCTTCTCCTAGTGACTTGTACTGTAAAATTTTTATGGTTTCTTTTACCACACAGAGTTTATTTATTTTAATAACGTATTCATATTTATAAAAAAATTTTCTTCATGGTTTATGTTTTGTTGTCCTGTTTAAGATATCTTTCTTTTCCGGGGCGCCTGGGTGGCACAGCGGTTAAGCGTCTGCCTTCAGCTCAGGGCGTGATCCCAGCGTTCTGGGATCGAGCCCCACATCAGGCTCCTCCGCTATGAGCCTGCTTCTTCCTCTCCCACTCCCCCTGCTTGTGTTCCCTCTCTCGCTGGCTGTCTCTATCTCTATTGAATAAATAAATAAAATCTTAAAAAAAAAAGAAGATATCTTTCTTTTCCGAATATCATGAAGATATTCTTCCACCTTTCTTCTGAAAGTTTTACGATTTCATTTTTTACCCCTATGCCTTTAATCCATCTGGAATTTGTATGTAGTGTGAGTTGCAGATCTAAATTTATCCTTTTTAAATTTCTTAGCCCCATTTATGTGGCTTGCCACCTTTGTCATATCTTGAATTACCATGTATGAGAAAAGTTTATTATGGCCTCCATATGGTACAATTGTTAAGAGCGTGGTCTCTTGAAGCAAACTGAGTCTGGATCCCAACCTCATTACTTAACATCTACATGGCCTTAGGCAAATTACTTAACCTCTCAACCTTCTTTACCTCATCTGCAAAATGAGGATAATATTAGGTTCTCCAGAGAAACAGAAGCAATAGGATGCATCTTTATTATAAAAATTGGCTGGCACAGTTATAAAGCCCAAGAAGTCCTATGATCTGCTGTATGCAAGCTGGAGAACCAAGAAGCTGGTGGTATAATTCGGTCTGAGCCCAATGGTCTGAGAACATGGGAGCAGAATGGTATAACTCCCAATTTTAGGCCAAAGGCCAGAGACTCAGGGGCTCTGATGTCCAAGGACAAAAGAAGATGGATGTCTGGCTCAAGACTAGAAGGCAAATTTGCCTTTCCTCTGCCTTTTTGTTCTATTTGGGCTCTCAGCGGATTGGATGACACCCTCTCACACGGTGAGAGAGGCCTTTACTCAGATTGATCCTATTTCCTCAGTATTCTGACTCAAATGCTAATCTCTTCTGGAACACTCCCACAGATACATCCAGAAATAATGTTTTAACCAGCTACCTGAGAATCCCTTAGCTCAGTCAGGTTGACAGAAAATAACCATCACAGATAATAACAGTTCTTACCTCATAGGGTTGTTTTAAGGATTAAATGGATATTTGTAAATTGCTTAGAACTGTGCATGACACATAGTAAGCACTATATATATAGCGCTCTCTCTGAACATTTGTTAAATAAACGTGCTTTAGAAGAGGTATATGCAAAATCCTGCCAGAGTCTTGATTATAGATTAATTTGGGAGAGGTACCATCTTTAAAACAGTAAATCTTCCCGTTTATGAATATGGCAAATGCTTTCATTTACTAAGGCCTTTTATATGCTTCAATAAAGGTTTATATCTATCTCCATATAGACCTTATACATACTGATTAGGACTATCTCTGGGTACTCCATACTTTTTGATGCTGGTATAAATGGACACTGTGTAACAATATTACTGTTCCTGAATTAACCAAACTTGTTGGCCTCTTTATTGGTTCTAACAGTTTGCAGATACTCTCGGATTTTCTACATGGACAACTATTTCTCCTGTGAGTAATAAATTTTCTTTCTGTCCTTATGTCTTTTCTTTCTTTATTTGTGTTATTATCTCATTCAAAACCTCCAGAAGAATATTGAAAAAAGAGCATCTTTGTCTTGCTCACTAAAGGAATGCTTTGAACATTTTATCATTAAATATAATGCTTGCTTTAGATTTTTTGGTAGCTGTATCAGTTTCTCAAGGCTGCTATAATCAATGACCACAAACTACATGGCTTAAAACAACAAAAATTTATTCTCCCACAGTTCTGAAGGTCAGAAATATGTAATCATTATCACTGGGCTGAAATGAAGGTGCCAGCAGGGACATAATCCCTCCAATATCTAGGGAAGAATCTACCCTTGGCTTATGGCACATCACTCCAATCTCTGCCTCCATCTTCACCTTACCTTCTCGTGTGTGTGTGTGTGTGTGTGTGCGTGTGTGTGTGTGTGTGTGTGTGTGTGTGATCTCCCTGTAATGCTCTCTTTATTATAAAGGCACTTGGGATGGCATTTAGGGCCAACATCAATAACCCAGGATAATCTTCCACCATAAGATCCTTAACTTAATCACATCTGCAAAGCCCTCTTTTCCAAATAAGGTAACATTTACAGGTGCCTGGAATTAGGACCTGATATCTTTGAGGGGCCATTTTTCAGTCTACCATAGCATGTATGCTTTAGTAGATTCAGAAGGCATCCTTCTACTCCTAGTTTACAAAAAAGTTTTTATTACTTTTTAAAATTTCATAAATAACTATTGAACTTCATTGACTGCTTTCTCTACATCTATTGAGATATGATTTTTCCTCCTTTAAGCTTTTATTATAATGAATTAAATGAGTACATTTTTAAGTAAGCTATTCTTTATTTCTTTCCTGCTTGGGCACATTTTATGATTTTTATGTACCATACTAGATTTCATCTGCTAACAGTATATTTATAATTATATTTAGGTTTGGGGTGTGTGTTTCTTCTGACAGATTTAGTTTTTTAATGATTTCTAGTTCTTCCCAAGTCAGTTTTGTTGTCAGATTTTTCTAGAACTACACATTTTAAGTTTTCAAATTTATTGATGTGAAGTTCATAATTTTAAGTCATAAGGGAATACTATGAAGTTCAAGTAGCTGTGGTTCTGTATCCATAGCTATTTAGTATGTAATATATTGCTTCTCTCTCTCTCCTCTTCCAATTTATCAGTATTACTGTAGATTTTTTTTATAGACTTTTTAAAGAATCTTCTTGCAGTTTTATTAATGGTGCCTGTTATTTTTGCTTTTAGTTTAACTTTTGCTCTTATTTTTATTACTGCCTTCATTTTACTTTGTGGTTTTATGAAACTTAATTTTCTAATTCATTTAGCTGTATGCTTACCTAATTTTTGTAAAGTTCTACTTGGCCTTCTGCTTTTATTTTAAATTTTTATCAAATAAAAATGCACATTGTTAAAAGAGTCAACTTTTTTCAGGAGTCCTTGTAAGAAAAATAGCAGGCATATCCGCATTTTCTTCCCTTTCAGCTTTTTTAGGTACTTATTTTTTTTTACCTCCATTTCTCTAAATGACATGTTTATATATTGCTACTTTTGATCTTTCATTGTAGACATTACCTATGATTTCCCTCTATTAAAATTGAGGATTTACAAATATCTTCTCCCATTGCATGGGTTGCCTCTTAGTTTTGTTGACTGTTTCCTTTGCTTTGCAGAAGCTTTTTATCTTGATGAAGTCCTAAAAGTTCATTTTCGCTTTTGTTTCCCTTGCCTTTGGAGACGTGTCTTGAAAGACATTGCTGTGGCTGATGTCAAAGAGGTTACTGCCTATGTTCTCCTCTAGGAGATGGATTCCTGTCTCACACTGAGGTCCTTCATCCATTTTGAGTTTATCTTTGTGTATGGTGTAAGAGAATGGTCGAGTTTCATTCTTCTGTATATAGCTGTCCAATTTTCCCAGCACCATTTATTGAAAAGACTGTCTTTTTTCCATTGGATATTTGTCCCTGCTTTGTCAAAGTTAGTTGACCACAGAGTTGAGGGTCCATATCTAGGCTCTCTGTTCTGTTCCACTGATCCATGTGTCTGTTTTTGTGCCAGTACCACGCTGTCTTGGTGATCACAGCTTGAAATCAGGCAATGTGATGCCCCCAGCTTTGTTTTTCTTTTTCAACATTTCCTTGGTGATTCAGGGTCTTTTCTGGTTCCATACAAATTTTAGGATTGTTTGTTCCAGCACTTTGAAAAATGGCATTGGTATTTTGATCGGGATGGCATTGAAAGTATAGATTGCTCTAGGCAGCATAGAAGATATTTGCAAATGACACTACAGATAAAGGACTGGTATCCAAGACATAGTGAAGAGAAGGGCCATATGCACCCCAATGTTCATAGCAGCATTGTCCACAATAGCCAAATCATGGAAGGAGCCGAGATGCCCTTCAACAGATGACTGAATTAAGAAGTTGTGGTCCCTATATACAATGGAATATTACTCAGCCAAAAAAAAGAACGATTTCTCAACATTTGCTGCAACATGGATGGCACTGGAGGAGATAATGCTAAGTGAAATAAGTCAAGCAGAGAAAGACAATTATCATATGATTTCTCTCATCTATGGAACATAAGAACTAGGAAGATCGGTAGGGGAAGAAAGGGGGGTAATCAGAAGGGGGAATGAAGTATGAGAGACTATGGACTATCAGAAACAAACTGAGGGCCTCAGAGGGGAGGGGGTGGGGGAATGGGATAACTGGTGGTGGGTAGTAAGGAGGGCACATATTGCATGGTGCACTGGATGTTATACGCAACTAATGAATCATCGAACTTTACATCAGAAACCGGGGATGTACTGTATGGTGAGTAACATAATAAAAAAACATTAAAATAAAATTAAAAGGACTGGTATCCAAGATCGATAAAGAACTTCTCAAACTCAACACCCAAAAAACAAATAATCAAGTCAAAAAATGGGCAGAAAACATGAACAGACACTTTTCCAGAGAGGACATACAAATGGCTAACAGACACATGAAAAGATGTTCAGCATCATTAGCCATCAGGGAAATTCAAATCAAAACCACATTGAGATACCACCTTACACCAGTTAGGATGGCAAAAATTGACAAGGGAAGAAACAACAAGTGTTGTTGTGGAGAGGTTGTGGAGAAAGGGGAACCCTCTTACACAGTTGGTGGGAATGCAAGGTGGTATAGCCACTTTGGAAAACAGTGAGAAGATTCCTCAAAAAGTTAAAAACAGAGCTACCCTATGACCCAGCAATTGCACTACTGGGTATTTATCCCAAAGATACAAAAGTAGTGAAAAGAAGGGCCACATGCACCCCAATATTCATAGCAGCAATGTCCACAATAGCCAAACCGTGGAAGGAGCTGAGATGTCTTTCGACAGATGACTGGAAAAAGAAGATGTGGTCCATATATACAATGGACTATTACTCAGCTATTAGAAAGGATGATTACACAACATTTGCATCAACATGGATGGAACTGGAGGAGATTATACTAAGTGAAATAAGTCAAGCAGAAAAAGACAATTATCATATGGTTTCACTTATTTGTGGAACATAAGATTCAAATAGCATGGAGGACATTAGGAGAAGGAAGGGAAGAGTGAAGGGGGTGTGAATCAGAGGGGAAGAGGAACCATGAAAGACTATGGACTCTGGGAAACAAACTGAGGGTTTCGGGGTGGGGGCGGATGGGCTAGCCTGGTGAAGGGTATTAAGGAGGGCATCTATTGCATGGAGGACTAGGTGTTATATGCAAACAATGAATCATGGAACACTACATCAAAAACTAATGATGTACTGTCTGGTGACTAACATAATAAAAATAAATAAAAATAAAATAATATTGAGGATTTAGTATTTTAAAATACACATTCTTTCCTGCCTTCCACACCCAAGCCTCCATTTATAGTTCTTTTAATTTATAGTTTTCATTTATAGTTCTCATTAATAATTTTATTATTCAGTGCTTGATTATGGTTACCCAAATATTCTTATTAAGTGAACAAAGAATTTATTTTGTAGTATACTAAGATAAATTTTTCTTGCAAAACTTTTTTTAACCTGCATTTTATGGTTTTCATTTGCATGTCTATTACTCATCACTAATTCGTACTCCCAATCATCTAAATGTGCCCTTTATATATGCAGACTTATTATATACTAGTTTCATCTTGAGTAAATATTTCCCAGGGACTTCCAACCTCTTCTGATCTGAACAGGTTGCCCTTATTGCTCAGTTGTCCTCCTGGAGAATTCCTTACCATTACCCAAAGACCCTGATGCCACAATCTGTATGATTTCTGTTCTCTGATTTTATGATTCTCATTTTAGTGGAGCACATCTTCCATTGATTTTCTAGGTAAATATTTTGAGACCTTGAATATCTAAAATATTTTCACCCTAACCTCATATTTAACTTATAATTT
Source organism: Ursus arctos (assembly GCF_023065955.2). Taxonomy (NCBI): domain Eukaryota; kingdom Metazoa; phylum Chordata; class Mammalia; order Carnivora; family Ursidae; genus Ursus; species Ursus arctos. Next base: position 24,947,255 of record NW_026622875.1, on the reverse strand, counting down.
GAAAGGGTAAATAATATACAGGTTACAAATAATTTTCCTTCAGAACTTTGAAGGATTTTTCCTTTGTGTTCAGTTCCTATTAGGTCTTATATATTTCTGATTCGTTCTGACTCCTAAGAAGTAACCCTTTGGGTTCCAACAGATAATTTGGAGGGTTTAGCAGAGTCCCTCATCTTTGGTGACTACAGTTTCTGTCTCTTGTGATGCCATAAAACTGCCAAAAGCTTTGTTCAGCCTTTCAATATCTCATCTTTTCATGTACCTCTACTCATCTTTCTATCTTTCAGCTGCCATTTTTAAATTAGCAAATGTCACAAAGGAAAAAAACAGTGCCAAAAGTAAGGCTCACCTCCCCAGACTTTCTTTGATTTTGAGATATTGGCCTCACAAATCTTCAGTGTCTCACTGCCTCTGTAGCTTTATGATAGCTTCAAACTGAGTAGATAGATGATAGATGGATAGACGCCAGATAGATAGATAGATAGGTAGATAGATAGATAGATAGATAGATAGATAGATAGATAGATATTCATTCTATCATTTCTGTTCTTTCTCATTAGGAAAGACAGTCCATTTTTGTCGAACTTTCCAATAGTAAAAACTTCCCTCAATCTCAAACTACTTATTAACCCCATTTACAAGTAATTCTGTTTTAATCTCACCTTCAACCTCATTTCTAGAAGTACTTGTTTTTCCTATTTCTGAGCTTTCTGTGCATCTTGTAGTATAAATGAGGTTTCTTCTCTGTTTTTTTCATTGACAACTTATGATATAAATCTCTTGGATTTGCTAAGTCATTACTACTTTCTAGCTTGTGACTTAATATTGCTGCTTGCTGCTTTCTCTTTCTCTTTGATCTCATTCATCACATTTGTGAGGTGTTAGAAAGTGTGCAATGGTTAATCCACCAATATTGCCCAGAAATTAACTAATTTTAACTTTTATTAAAAAATACATATATTGAAGCCTATAAATCTGCCTCTAAATATTACTTAGCTGCATCCTATAAGTTTCAAGATGCAGTATTTTAATGATTAGATATTTTAAGAATATTTTAAGAATTTATTACAATTTATTCATTTGCCCATTATTTTTAACTTCTTTACATAAATTTCAAAATATTCTAGGTTCAATGACAGCTTCCTTATTGATTTTTTATTACATTTTGGTCAGAGCATGTTTTCTATATAATATTTATTATTTGAAATGTATTGCAATTTACTTTGTAGCCTATGTATAGTCAATTTTTATAAGTATTCCATGCATGCATGAAGATTATTTTCCAACTGTTGGATATAAAGCTCTATATATCAATTAAATCAGGCATTTACTTGTATTATTACATCTTCAATATCTTTACTACTTTTTTGTCTAGTTGACCTATTCATTACTGAGAGAACTATAATGGTGGAGATTTTTAATCTCTTCTCTAATTCTGTTAATTTGCTTTGTGTATTTATGGCTATGCTAGTTGAATGAAGGTTCAGGATTATTTTGTCTTTATAGTGAATTGTTCCTTTTATCATTTTTCTATTGACCCTTCATCTCTTCCCGCCCCGAAAATCAATTTTGCTGAAATTTATAAAATTATATCAGTTTTCATTTGTCCAGAATTTGGCACAGAATATCTACTAGTTCTGCCTCAATATTGTCAACATTTCTGTCATTGTATTTTAGGGTGTCTTTTGAAACTGCATATATGGACTTAAAAAATTATCTAATGTGAAACTCTCTTTTAACTAGTATATGTAATCTATATAAATTTATTGTGATTACTTGAAATATGTGATTATTTTACAACTTTATTTTGTCCTTTATATTTATTTTATTTCCTTTGTTTTTTTCTACTTCCCTATAGTGAGTTCTTTAAATTCCTTTTTCCTTCTGTTTTGAAAGTTTGCCTTCTATTCCTGTTCTTTTACTATATATACATGAATTAACAAAGACAAAACCTAAGCAATACAAATCCAAAAACTCACTAATTTCAATTTTTCCCACCTTACTAATATTTTCCAGTATTTTAGTTCCATCTCTTTTGTTAAGTCCCTAAATGAGTCTCAATAGTCATTATCATTTTATTTAGTCAATGCTGTTTAGATTTGCCAAACTTTTTACCATTTCCTCCAAACACCATTGCTTCTTGCTTCTCAAACATTCCTCATTCCTCCTGGGTTTAAGTTCCTTCCAAAAAAAACCACAAAAAAACAAAACAAACAAACAAAAAAACTTCTTTCTAAAATATATCCTCTACTCATTCTTTCAAAGGGATCGTAGGAATGATAGGGTCTCTTCATCTTTGTTTTTCTAAAATAGTTCTTCAATTTGCCCTCACTGTTGAATAATAATTTATCTGTGCATACTATTATTGCTCTAAAATTACTGTTTTCCTTTCTTTCTTATTTATTTTATTATATTATGTTAGTCACCATACAGTACATCCCTGGTTTTTGATGTAAAGTTCGATGATTCATTAGTTGTGTATAACACCCAATGCACCATGCAATACGTGCCCTCCTTACTACCCATCACCAGCCTATCCCATTCCCCCACCCCCTCCCCTCTGAAGCCCTCAGTTTGTTTCTCAGAGTCCATAGTCTCTCATGCTTCAGTCCCCCTTCTGATTACTCCCCTTTCTTTAGCCCTTTCTTCCCCTACCAATCTTCCTAGTTCTTATGTTCAATAGATGAGAGAAATCATATGATAATTGTCTTTCTCTGCTTGACTTATTTCACTTAGTATTATCTCCTCCAGTGCCGTCCATGTTGCAGCAAATGTTGAGAACTCGTTCTTTTTGATAGCTGAGTAATATTCCATTGTATATAGGGACCACAACTTCTTAATCCAGTCATCTGTTGAAGGGCATCTCGGCTCCTTCCATGATTTGGCTATTGTGGACAATGCTGCTATGAACATTGGGGTGCATATGGCCCTTCTCTTCACTATGTCTGTATCTTTGGGGTAAATACCCAGTAGTGCAATGGCTGGGTCATAGGGTAGCTCAATTTTTAACTTTTTAAGGGACCTCCACACTGTTTTCCAGAGTGGTTGTTATTGTTTTCCTTTCTTCAAGCTCTCATTTTTGTGGATTGCTCACGATGTCTGATGGTTATACTTCTTTAGGTATTTTGTCTTTTTCTTTGGTGGCTCTTATAGTTATCTCTTTATGTACACTGTTTTGTAATTTCGTTACCATATACCTGGGGGGGGGGGTGGATTTCTTTGTATTTATCCAGATTAGGAATCACAATATTTCTTCAATCAGGGGATGTATATCCTTCATAAATTCTGGAAAAATTTCATTCTTGTCTTCCCATTATGTTAAAATATTGCTTTTTCCTATTCCCATTGTCATATTATTCTTCAACAGTAATGAACCTATCTATTATATCCAAGTATCTTTTTAAATTTATTTTTTTTTCCTTTTTTATGTTTAAGTAGGCTCCATGCCCAGTGTGGAGCCCAACACAGGACTTGAACTCATGACCCTGAGATCAAGACCTGAGCTGAGATCAGGAGTCAGACAATCCCTGAGTCACCCAGGGGTCCCTTTTTAAATTTATTTTTTGATTCAAGTAAAATTAACTTATAGTGTTGCATTAGTTTCAGGTGTACAATATAATGATTCAGCAATTCTATACATTATTCAGTGCTCATCACAATAAGTGCACTCTTAATCCCTTAACCTATTTCACCCGTTCTCTCACCCACCACCCATCTGGTAATCATCAGTTTGTTTTCTATATTTAAGAGTCTGTTTTATTGTGAGGTTTTTTTTTTAAATCTCTTTTTCCTTTGTTCATTTATTTTGTTTCTTAAATTCCACATATGAGTGAAATAATATGGTATTTGTCATTCTCTGATTTATTTCACTTAGCATTATACCCTCTAGATCCACCCATGTTGTTGCAAATGACAAGATTTCGTTCTTTTTACGGCTGAGTAATATTCCAGTGGGGTGTGTGTGTGTGTGTGTGTGTAGACATGCCACATCTTTATCCATTCATTTATGGTTGGAAAATTGAGTTGCTTCCATATCTTGGCTATTGCAGGTAAATATTCCTGCAATATACATAGGGGTGCATATATCTCTTGGAATAAAAAGCTTTTTCACATCAAAGGGAACCATCAACAAAATAAAAAAAAAGACAACCTATTGAATGGGAGAAGATATTTGCAAATGATATATCTGACAAGGGGTTAATATGCAAAAAATATAAAGAACTTATGCAATTCAACACACACAAAAAACAATCCAATTAAAAATGGGCAGAAGACATTAATAGACATTTTTCTAAAGAAGACATACAGATGGCCAACAGACACCTGAAGACATGCTCAACATGACTGATCATTAGGGATATGCAAATCAAAACCACAATGAGATATCACCTCAAACCTGTCAATATGACCAAAACCAGAAACACAGGAAACAAGTGTTGGCAAGGATGTAGAGAAAAAGTAACCCTCATGCATTGTTGGTGGGAATGCAAGCTGGTGTAGCCACTGTAGAATACAGTATGGAGGTTTCCCCCCAAATTAAAAATACAAGCACCTTAATCTGTTCCTTATTTCCTATCTCTTTTTTGTCTCTAATACTAAATTCTGAATAATTTCTTCAGGTCTGCCTTCTAGCGACATAAAGACTAGAATTTTGGAATTTTCTCTTCAGCTGTGTCTACTTTATGTTCAAGATTCTATGGCATTTCTAAAAGTTATATTTGGTCCTCTGTCAAATTTATCTGACTTTTTTCATAGCAACTTGATATGTTTTTAGAAAGTCATTTTATTTTTAAAAGATTTTATTATTTATTTTGAGAGAAAGAGTGAGTGAGGGGAGGGGCAGAGGGAGAGAGAGAATCACACTGAACAAGGAGCCCAACTCGGGGCTCAATCCCACGACCTTGAGATCATGACCTGAGCCAAAATCAAAAGTCAGATGCTTAACTGACTGAGCCACCCAGGTCCCTCTAGAAAGTCATTATTTTATATCTGTAATCATTTAAACATACTTTACATTTTTTTCAGATTGTTCTCTTATTTCAGATTCTTGTATTCTAATCATTTCATGCATTGTTCCTGTTGAGTCTTACTCATGGTAGATTGCTCATGTACTTAAGTGTTTTAAATTGTAAGCTCACTCATTACTGGATTATAATCAGTTAGTTATTGTCACAGTAATGGTTTATAATAAACCATTTTAGGATTCAGTCCAAAACAGACTTAATAATGATTATTATTAAGCATTTATTTTTGCTCACACCTGTGGGTCATCTGAAGTTTGGCTAATCTGGGCTGGGCTCTTGCTAGGTTTGATCCTAACATATAGGTTAGGTCCTAATATACTTCAGACTCCAGCTGCAGGTTAGGCTCAGATCCATCCCATATCTGTTTATTTTGAGTACAAAACGATGGCAGAAGTACAATAAGGCAATTATAGTTGCATCAAGTACATTTTAAAACTTAGCTTGATTCATGTCCCTAAATAATCCATTGGCCAAAGCAAACCACATGGTCAAACCCAACATCAATGAGGTGGAGAAATTCATTTCACCTCTAATGGGAGGAACTGCAGGGTCACATTGCAAAGGTGGGCCTGGGGGGAATATAGGAAGGGATGAAGAAATGAAAACAATAAAGGAATCTATAACATAAGGCCCTCTTTTTCTGTGAGAAATCTGTATGGCTTATATTGTGGAAACTTTCCTTCAGAGTAGTTTTGCATTTACTCTTTTCAAGAGTCCCAGATGACCAATTTCCGTGTCATTTTCTATGCTCAGTTCTAAGAAATTGTGGACAGTGTAAATTCAAATCCCACAACCACCTGAAGTTAAGCCCTGGATTTGGAGTTTTCATGTCCCTGACTTCCTGCATGAGCCGAAATAGGAAAAGAAAATCTTTATCGTTTTCCTGTGCCAGTGGATGGATTATTTTCCTAGTTTCCTTAGGATACTGCCCTTCACAGGTCCTGTATGTTCTAAGGTCTAACTCTCTACCTGACACAGCACCAGAGTCTCATATCATGTTCCCTTTTTGTGTCAAACTCAAGTGTCAAGATTCATAAAATCAACACCTTCCTTCCTGAACTTAAGGCAAACCCAACATAAACTCACCTGCTAATCCCTATCATTTCAAGTTTCTTCATGGTTTCTTGCACTAGGTATTTCTCTTCATTGCAAACTCATCTGCACAATGAAGTAAATATTGTATCCACCATTTCTTGATGTTTGTCATGGGAAGGTTTTCATTGAATTCAAATTGCCACTGATTATAAGACACACTTATTTTTCATGCCACCAAGGGGACAGGGTAGTAATAATAACAATGTCAATTCAACTATAACACAAAGTTATCTTATCACTTAGAAATTTTTTATATTGTTTTTTAGATATACAATTTTATCATAACTCATGTATATATAAAAAGGAAAATGTAAGTAATATAAAATTAGTCAAGGTTTTCTTAAAACTGTTTCACACTCAGAGTTTGACACTTCTAAATTACCTTTTGACTAAGAATCATTGATATTTGCATTTTTCCCCATGACATTATTTTCTTTTATTAAGAGCGTTGGTGATGCAACAGTTTTTAGAAAGCACGTCATTATTACTTGTGTTTTGTATTCAAAGTTGCTGCTGTCCATTGTACAAAGTTTGAAGCTGAAGTCTTCTTGATCTTACCATAACGTGTTAAAGGAAGGTTTTCTGATGACAACAAGGATTCATTTTCCTTCCTCAAATTTTTCTTAAATCATTTGCTGATTAAAATGTTAAGGGGATAGAGTTATCTAGTCCTATTATTAGGAATATCCACCAAGTTTGTACATGCACAGGCAACGAGAACACCATCATTTCCAGATGTCAATGTGAAAATGTAAAAAATATGCCTCTTAGAATCAATAAAATATGGTAATATGTGTTTTTGCTATAACTGGAAGTCAATGCCACTTTTTAAAGAAACCATAATAATCCAAAAAAAATAAGGGCTACTCAAGAAAACATGTGCATATGTATACAAACAACAAATGTGAAATTATATACCTATGATAGTAATAGCAGACATTTATTTGGTACTTACTCTTGGCAGACACCATGCTAAGCATTTTACATACATTATTTCAGTCAGTCCTTACACAGTCCTACTTAATACACAATCCTATTTTAATCTTCATTTAATCCTTACACAATCAAAATTTGAACCCACTACCACTTGAGTATGCAATGAAAAATATACCATCCATCTATCCCTAACTGATCTAAGCACTACAACCTCTCAGCTGCGTAGGGGTCCAAACAGGTGGATAGAAACAGATTCAACTTGCCAGTTTCAGTATCTTTCCTAGTAAAGGGCCTTGCACTTTGATGGAACTCAACAAATATCAATGATTGAATGAATGCCAGCAAGATACAATAATAGTCCAAATTGCTATAATCTGTTGAGTGTGTAGTATATACAAGGCACTGTGTTAGGTGCTTTAAATAAACATGTTCTCCCTTAATACTTAGCAAACAGCTTTCAAGGAAGGCATTTTATTTTTATTTTTTTTAAAGATTTTATTTATTTATTTGACAGAGATAGAGACAGCCAGCGAGAGAGGGAACACAAAGAGCGGGAGTGGGAGAGGAAGAAGCAGGCTCATAGCGGAGGAGCCTGATGTGGGGCTCGATCCCACAACGCCGGGATCACGCCCTGAGCGGAAGGCAGACGCTTAACTGCTGTGCCACCCAGGCGCCCCAAGGAAGGCATTTTAAAGAACAAACTGAGCCTCAAAGAGGCTAAGTGACATGTCAAAATTCATACAATCAGTAAGTGAGAGAACTATATTTGCATCACAGTCAGAAACATTATGTCCACCACCTTCCAAAAGCCTCAAACAGCCTATACGATCATATGCCCTGGAGGTACATTTAAGATTACCTGGGATTCCTGCATTTTCTAGGTTAGAATATAGGTCAGAGTCTGAGTTCTCAGGAATCTCTGAGAACGTTCCTGGGACAAATGAGGATGACTCGTGCTGAGTCACCACTACAGAATTCATGCACCTCTTGGGTATTCAAATGGTTTGGCAGAATTTCCATTTCTTTTTTTAAACCTCTGACTCAATCTGCCTACCATAACCTAACCTGTAATTGAATTAGTTCTTAATAAAATGACATACATTTTGAATCTGTCTTCATTGTAGCTTCAGAAATTATCCCTTCCCAATTTTTCTGGGTCAAATAACACTTTGTATCAGGTGATTAGTGAGGAATTCTGATGTCATTCATTTTACTCTGTATGTACCTCCCAGGAAAGGGAGAATTCAGATATAAATGACTGTGCTACAGAAACATATATGAGCTTAGGTTTATAAAGTTGTACTAACAAGTCTTTAAGGCCCAGTTCAAATCATTCCACCTCCAAGAAAGCTCAGATTCACTTGCTTCTCTCATTTCAAACTCTCATGGCAACTTGCTTATAGTTCAGTACTTAACACAGTCTACTTTCTTTTCTTTTCGTAATCTACTTTCTATTAAAATAATTTATCTGTCCCCCCCCCCCAAATCGTGAGTCCTTTGTGTCCCTCTTACTTTTCTTTAGGTCCCTTATGGTACCATTTTTTGTATATGGAATTTGCTCCACAAATATTTGTTGAAGTGATCCAAATGTTCAATACTGAACACTAACTCTTATTCCAGTTTTGATTTTTTTATCCATGATCTGATTAGTACAGTTAGCTTTTTGAAATAATAGCCTAAGAAAATTCTATTCTTTCAGCTTCTATTTTTAAAAAAAATATACACACAATGAAAACAAATCCCAGAGCCTGGCATCTTTCCAAGTACACCAATAGTTGCTTTGCCTTTTTTGGTTGCATTGAAGTCAATCAATCAACCTAACCCTTCGCAAAACCCAGTGGTAAGAAGTGAGTAGAGTTTGGTGAAGTTATGGAGATTATTGTCCTATAAATGCTCCAACTTTCCCACGATGAGCTTTCTCTTGCTTACTGTGATTTCTGGAAATTCCTTACCTTATCAGACCTTGGCACAGTGTGCTCTGTAGTAGGCACTCAATATTTAATGAATTGAGTTGAATTACTCTTAGTTCCTAGATTCATTTACTGGAATCCAAACTAGTGTGTCTTAGAAAACTCCATAATAATGGGTTAATCACTCAGCAAATAGCCAGAGAAGCCTACTAATTTGTGACCAATCCCATGCTGAATGTAGGGTCTGAGAAGTCTTCTTTAAAACTGCAAATTAAACCATATTGGCACGGTTCTGTTTTGATACAACTTAAAACCATATTTTGCACATACTGTAAAATTCCTTCTAAATCTATGTGGCATTCAAACATTTTAACAATTAAAAAAGTAATAATTAAGTAACTGAAAATATTCTTGGTACATATTTGGTATCTAAATAATTACTGGAAGGACTTTTCAAAAAACCTCAACCAATATACTTGGGAATGATTATGACTTAGGTAGATTTTACTGTGACCTACTAAAGTATCCTCTAGATGCCCCCATTGAAAAATGTAGCAGCAATGCACACCTGAAGAATGCAGTTAGCTCTGATTCAATTTTTTTCATTAACATTCCCTGTGAGGCTCTTACCTGGCTCCTGACTTCACATACTTGAAGAGTTGTCATGGGCAACATTAGACTTGTCCGTGTAGACCCAAGACTAAAACAAGAACCAAATTAGTGGAAGTTAGAGAGATACAGTTTTTGGTTTAATATTTTGCAAAATATTTAATTATTATAAATTATATAATTACCAAAAATTTATTTATACTCATTGACTTTTTTTTCTAATAGTAAATACAAAACTTTGAGCATGAGGATGGAAAATTTTTTAAAAGTCATTCATAGTCCTATCAATTGGAAATCACCACTGTTACCTTTGTGACTATCAGATATATACGGTTTTAAGAAAACAATTTTCTCTCCTCAGAACAATGGATTGAGCTATATGGGAAGTTGGGGTACCCCAACTCTGGAGGTGTGCAAACATCAGCTAACCTCTCTGTCAAGGCTTTAGGTGGAGATTTGGACACATGAGTCCTTGTAGAACTATGCCTTAGGGACCCATGCTATGACTGTGAAGGTCTTCTGATTCATGTGTATAACATATTTCTTTCACATTCACCGGTTTTATTACTATTTTCATATGAATAGTCTCTCCTTTTACAGACTTTTTTTAAGCTTTACTGAGGTAAAATTGACAAATAAACCTGTATGATATTTAAAGTATACACAAGGTTATTTGATAGTCATATACATAGTGAAAGGATTCCTCCCATCTAGTTAATTAACCCATTCAACACCTCATGGATTTACTTTTTGTGCGTATGTGTGTATGAGATCCATATTTATTTCTATTTGCTCTTTCAATGAATGCTAAGAATTCACATTGCTAATATTAAAATTGGCCCTTGGGGCACCTGGGTGTCTCAGTTGGTTAAGCATTGGACTCTTGATTTCAGCTCAGGTCATGATCTTTGGGTCATAAGATAGAGCCCCACTATGGGCTCTGTGCTCAGCACAGAGTCTGCTTGAGATTCTTTCTCTCCCTCTCCCTCTGCTCCCCAACCCAACTAAATTTTAAAAAGTGGCCCTCATCCTGGAAAGTCTAGGGAGTTAAGAACTAGAAGATCTTTAAGACCCCTTCCTCTGTGCAGGCTTAAGGAAAGAACCGGATGTTTTTCTTCCAGTACTCATCAGCATAAGAGCTCTCCCATATTGAACCCTGAAATGAATCAGCCCTTCCTATATTGTAACCCACACAACAGCCCTTTGACTAGGCACTACTTTATTTTTCAATGGGGTCATTATAGATGAAGAACCAAATTTTGGGAAATGAGGTAACTTATTTGCCTCATTCCACAGAGGGAAAACAAAAACAAAAACACCCTGTCCCTCCCATAATTGTGCAGACTCCACCTATGGCTCTGAAAGAATAAAGGTTGCAGTGGTTTGGGGTTCATGAATGCCCAGATCCGCTTGCCAGGTGTCCTGTGAGTCTGCAGCAGCTGAGCCAGCCTGCACCCTGCCGGCCCAGGATCGCTCAATCTCTGTCCTGCTTTTCAGGACCCGGGACAGCGCCTGTGCTTTCCTGAAGCCCGGCGGGACCCACTTTCTCAGCCCTCTCTCACCCAGGCTCTTCCGTCCTTCTTCCCAGAAACACCCCGTTAGAGAGACCTCGGGTGGTCTCCAGTCCTTCCCAAAGGTGAATATAGTCTTGGCCTCTCAAAGTCACAGAGCTTTCAGGCTGGGCGCCCACGTGCCTGGCAGTTCTGAGCTGCGAGTCGGCCACATTTTCCGGCTCACATCACGGGGGAGAGCAGACAGACCTGGGAATGGTTATCGGCCAAGAGCTGCAGGCGAACAGCTAATCCAGTCCTGGAAGGGGGCACTGGTAGTTAAGCCCTTTAATGGCCTCAGTCCTATGATAATTAGTCCTGGCCTGGAGCTAGCGAATAGCGAGCCCCTCTAACCTGAAACGGAGCCTCATCCACTGCTCAACGCTAATCCCTTGCACAATGAAAGCCGAACTAATTCACTGGGTAAACACCCTCTCCAGTTACTTACAAGCTGTCTTATTTCAGCCCCAAACCAAATAGAGAGGCGGCCAGTGACTGGAGAGAAAATAAAATATTAAGAACTCATTTTGCCTGAAACCCCCCCGGGGGATGCTTGCCTATCACAGTATTTTGTTATGGCAATCCACACTGACTAATATAGACGGAAATAATTTCATTTTAGAAAAATTTTTGTATACTCATAAACCTGATTTTTCATTTACTTATAAACCTGCTTCACAAACATTCAAGAGCGGTCTCCTGGATGCCAGGCGCTGTTCTAGGCATTAAGCATAAGAGTGGAAGAAAAGCCGGGTATGCTTCCACTCTGAATTCTATGGGCAGAACAGTGGGTGCTGGGTCTGCACAGAACTCAAAAGCTGTGTGATATGCACATTTATGGGCCAGCGAGCAGTTTTCCTGTGGACATAGAGTTGCCTGAATTAACCAGCTAACTACATTTAGGAAACATACACCATTAGCACAGCCCCATTTTAAGTCCAGTAGAAAGATATTAAGAAAAACAGAGAAAACTGTTCCTGGACATGGAAGGCTGCTAATTGCATTTTCTCAGTCCCAAGCCTTTTAGAAATAGGAGCAACAACATCCTAAACTTTCAATAGACAGTGACATTATTATAGAAAAGAAGATTGTCCAGGAAGCCAAAATGAAAGCTCCACATCTCAGTTTCTAGAGCAGAACATAAGAATTGTTCTCCTTTAAAAAGTGAGAAGATTCAAAATATCTACGTTCCTGTGCTTGAGGCAAGCAGATAGTTCTTAAATGCTGACTATGTTTACTCTGTTTTAATCTGAAAAATTCTTAGAAGAGTTGCATTGGAATCTCGGATTTTTATGTTTCATGAATTTAGCAAAAGAAGTGTTTTGCTAACTACCATCAGCACATAAGACTCATTATCTTTCAAAAAGCAAGCCATTTGCACAAAAAGAATCAACTCTTTCCAGAGATGTTTTCCATGAAGGCTTCTGCAGATTTTTGGGATTAAACCACAATTGTTAAGCTCCTTCTGGACCTGCTCTTGATCTGATTTTGGGTTTCTTGAGAGTATGAACAAAATGTATCATATCCTGGACACAGATATGGTTTCCAGTGGATAGTCATGCATCAAAATCCACTGGTGCCAGGCAGTTATCTACATCTTAGATGTAGACTGCTTAGAGGCAAATGAGACAGACCCCTGCCCTCCAATGGTTTACAAGCTAACACTCGAGACAGGCAGGCAGACAAACATGGGTGGGTAGCATTGGCATAACATTAACAGGGAATTGATAACATACTGATCACTGAATACAGAGAATCATGGAACAGACATAGGTTTTCAGGCTGAACTCAGTTTGGATTCTAGCTACTTTTCTAGCTTTGTGAGGTGGTGCAAATTATTTAACCTCTGTGAGCCCTAGTCCCCTCATCTGTCACATGGAAGAGAACTGTCCAAAGGCACAGGGTAGTTATAAAGATTAAATGTTAAATTCTAACCAGTTGTCTAGCACACTGTCTGGAACTTTCTGGAAGTCCAATAAATGTTTGCTCTGTCTCTTTCAAATAACTGTCAATATTATTTGTATAAATCGCTTACTTTATCTGAGCTATATATGATTACCTTCAAGTGTTCAGAAATCCAAGTTTATTCAGAAATCAGAACTCCAAGTGGGTTATGGTGTGGGCAACTGAGGTATTTCTTGTAGTACTCTCAAGAATTTGGTTTTATGCTCAATAGTTGCTTGATTTTTCAGAACGCTGTGCTTCAGGATGTGGGCCTACCATGAATTCAGCAGAGATGGAAGATGCTTTTCTCCAAGCCAGGGAGGGGCTAAATCAGGAGTTAGCAGGTCTCCCTTGTCAAGAGAGGGTGGATCCTGGTGTCAAGAAGTCAGGAGGTCTACAGTAGTCTTCACCACTCAGTCTTCTGATCCCAGTTGGAAATCTGATGGGTACAGGTGACGCTGGGTCCATGGGACAGGGGTAGAAGAGTGGAATAGAATAGGAATCCCACCAGGAAAGAGTTAGAGACTGCAGTGCCATTTAATGACAACAGAGGCTCAGGTGCCACAGGACCAGGCAGGAAGTATAGGTGCCACCAAAGGTGTGTCAGGTCCATTAACAGTAAGGACCAGGAAGAGAAGACAGGCTGATAGCCTGCAGCTGGATCCAGCCAGCTCTCAACATGCTACCAGTGATTCCCTTTGAGATCCTGTGGCTCTCGCCATTGTACTGTCAGCTCTGTCATACCCACCTGATGCTAGAATGTCCACTGCCACCTGCATTCATTCTGGGACTCCTGACTTTGGTTTCCAGTTTACTTAATCTGCCTTTTTTCTGAGACTTCCTTCACTTCCCAATTTTAGTTTCTGCCTTGGGTTGCTTGCTTTGAAACTCTACTCAGCTTAAACTCCTACCTCAGTCCAGGAGGCTGGGGTCTCGAGGCCTGGGGGCCTGGACTGGCCTGGGGTCACCTGCTTCTTGCTGTAGGCATGAGCCAATGATAATCTGAGAGACTGTGTCTGGGGTGAAATTGAAGGGAAAACAAATCACATAATCCACCATGGGAAGGGATGCAACTAGAGGGGAGGTGGCAAGCAGGGAGTATTTTGAGATATACTCTGGCTTAGAGTTAGCTTGGACACACCCATAGCCCCATGATCTCTGATTAGTAAACTGTGCCAGGATGGATTTTAATAGTACAGAATCACCATTTCACTTCAGGCTCCTCAACTAAGCTGTGGCAACCTGCATTCTCGGGACTGGTTCCAGGGTTACAATGCTTTTCCTACAGCTATAGCTTGGCCCTAGACTGAGCAGATGCTATGGATGCAAATAGCCTTCTTTCAAGATTTCTACCCTCTTAACTACCAAGAGCAGGTGTTTTGAGAGCTTAAATTCTTGGGGGGCAACCACCAAGACTCTCCTTATTGACTGGGATCATGGGGTTCCATTTTCAAAGCCCACTGTTTGAAACTTTGCACATTTGAACACATGAACACCTTGAACATTTGTCAGGGAAGTGGCATATCAGGATACAAGAAGCTGTCTTTCTGTTCGTGTGTTTCTACCTTCATGTCACAATGCTCAAGCTGTGTAGAGACCACTTTCATCAGAAAGCAATTGAGGATCTAGTAAATAATATTGTAATAACATCCTGTGGTAACAAATGGTGACTACTTATTGTGATGAGCACTGAGTAATATATGGAATTATTGAATCAATATGTTATATACCTGAAACTAATATAATATGGTATGTTAGTTATACTTTAATAAAAACAAATAATTTTAAGGAGAAAAAAACAAAACAAAGCAAAAACAGATTCATAGATAAATACAGAGAGCAAACTGTTGGTTCCCACAGGAGAGGCGTAGAGGGGTTGGCTGAAGCAGGTGAAGGGTATTATAAGGTACAATATTCCAGATTTTAAATAAATAAGTCATGGGGATGTAATGTACAGCACAAGGACTATAGTCAATAATATTGTAATACATTTCTATGGTGACAGATGGTAACTAGATGTATGGTGGTGATCATTTTCTAATGTATATAACTATGTTGTACACCTGAGACTAACATAATATTATGTTAATTATTCTTCAACAAAAAATAAATAAATAAAAGCTGAAAAAAATGAAGGCAGTTGAAGGAGGTGCTCAAGGTTTTCCCAAATTGCTGATATTCTGCATCCTCAACTGTGAATTAGAATATATCATTCCTAAGTCACAGGGGAAGAATAATTGTGGAGTCTATACTGCTGAATTCTTACTGAATGCTTTCAGGGTAGAAAGAGAACACTGGGGTCACACCAGTTAGATTTTAGCAGTTACCAGGGAAGCCTGAAAACTATGGTCACCAATGAAAACAGGACTGTCACTCCTACCTTTGGAATCTGTACACCTTGTGATCTGAAAGCACAGATAATTAAGCAAGATGACAATTGTAAATCTTGACCACGTTGGTGAGCTTTCTTGTGCTCCCCAGATTACATGGGAGCCTAAGGGAGACAGGCCAGAGTTAGGTTCCTGAACACACTCCCTCTGTACCTCCCCATAGTTTAGTCCCTAACTTCTGCGGATTCCCTACTTTAGACATGTGACTCATAACCTCCTGCAGTCTCAGCTTCCTCTTCTGTGAGGGAGATGGAACTAATGTGACTGACCTGTGTTTTACAGTTATGCTGAGGATCTTGTAACAAAATGGACAGAAAGGAGTCTTGTAAAGTACCACACACGTGCAAGGTATTAAATTCAAGTAAGTGCTTAGTAACTAATTTTACGTGAAGATAACAATGTTATTTGATACTTAAGTTTTCTCAGCATTTTCCAGATTTTTGTGTTTGACAAGTTAATCCTCAATTCTATGTTATCTGCTTTGTCGGCCAATATAGAATCTTGGTCTCCTCAGGAAATTTAGTGAACAATGAAATAGACATAAAGGCACAATTTGGATATTTCAAGTTCAAAGACTTGTCTTAAGTATTAACTTCTTATAGAGAGCTTAAGTCAGGTGTAATCATACAAGATCTCAGATGTGGTGGAGACTTTTTTTTTTTTTCAGTATATAATATAGGGATGATAGGCTTGGGGAAAAATAACTTCTATTATTATTGATAGAAATGCAATGTTATTATACATAATGCTGGTTTTCTGAGCATTTTTCATGTACACATTTATATCTAGCTATTTATCAGTTTTTGAGTCCATTAATTGGTTCTTACCTAATACTCTTCTGAGAAGGTGCCCATCAGATCAGAACTGAACCCTTCTGAGGAGCTCAAAGCCAACAGCCCCTTTCCTGATGAGGATGGTCCAGAATACTACAAACTAAATACTGGAGGATCTATGGGCAGTAAGGTCCCCTAATTAATAGGACTTTACAGGTACTTGGTGGTGCCAGGATATTGACAGCTGGTTGGAAGTGGCTATAGCCAAAAAGGGCCCAGATCAGCAGCCACTGTCCTATCTCAGGGGATCATCAAACCCTTGCCAGCAGAATCTGATTCTCTATCAGAAGTGAGTCACCAGGCTAGAATGAGCCAGCTCCTGGAGACCTCTTAGACATATCACAATGGGGCAGACAGAAAGAGTAATATAAAAGTATTTGACATTAGGGAATTCCAAGTTGTGCCATTGGGAAGGCATGGCCTTTAGAGTCTGGAGACGAGCAGTAAGAAGGGACACAGACATTCATGTTCTGATGCCACATAGCCTTCACCCCAGGGACTGAATGGGACTGGATTGGGGCAGGGAGTAGGCACTGGCAAGAGAGCTCAGACAAAGACCAGGCACCATGGAACAAGATTAGGGCCCTAGGGCTAAGTGAGGGTTTAGACACAGGAAACAAGGTTAGAGCTACAATCTTGGAACCTGGATTTCAGGACAAAATGTAAAAAGTAGCAAGTCCCATGAGACTATGAATTCTAGGAAACTGCTGGAGCCAGATAAGTACTGACCAAAGAAAGGCCTAAGCCATAGGTGGAAACAACTGAAAGACAGCTGGGAGGATAATTTGCCCAAGGGTAGGTTTTTGAGCATCACTTGTTTCTGGAGAGATGGTCACACAGCATGAGCCTGGGCAGGTATAGCAGGGGCAGGCCCTACAGTGGCCAATGGTCAGTGCCAGGATAACAATGTGGGGTACGGTTGGACAAGTTAAGTTAGACTTGTCACAGAGAGGGCCAGGTAGGGTCCCAATGGCCCAACCTGGTGTCAAGAGGACTGAGGTTTTGTTTCTGTCATGGAGCTCTAGCCTCACCAATGGGGGACCTTCCTCCAGGGACCTTAGTCCTAGGGTAGCCAAAGATGTTCTAATCTCCTAGAAGAGATGATCTTCATCCAGCTAGGAACCTTTTGTTTCCAGATCACATGGGCCTAAGCTTGTCCCTCAGGGCTAGGATCTCTGCCTCATGGCCAATGGCTCATTGTTACCTAATATTCATGCTTGCCTTCTAACTGATCAGCAAACTGATTTTGTTGGGACCAATGCTGTGCCTGGCTTAAAAACCAAACCAAACCAAACCAAACTAAACCAAATCAAACAGATTTCCAAGTCCCTTGATGAATATGCATAGCCATATGATGTTCTGGTAAGTGAAGTATATAAGCTGAAGTTAATGGAGAAAGACTCCCGGAGCACTGGAAATTGCCCAGTAGTGTGCTTCTGGCAAGAGCCTTCAAAGGGGGGCTGACTTGCTGGGCATGTACCTTTCTACATGCACCTCTTTACCCATTAACCTTTTCCTTTCCTCTTCTCTTTTTCTCTTTACCCCTTCTCCTTCTTCCTTCTTCTTGCTACCTGCCTGTACTCTGATGTGCTTGCCAGAGCTACAGTGATAATTCTGCAACCACGAGGCAACCATGAGGATAGAAACCATGCTCTAAGGATTGCAGAGCACCAGCAACAATGGTCCTAGATGTCAACCATCAGGCTTCATATGACAGACACACTCCTTTTCCATGTTACTGTAGTTGGGCATCAGGATTTCGCTGCCAACCCTGATCTTGATTAGTGCATATCTCTTCCAGCTGGGCCACTTATGGTAGGGGTGGGAGACTGGATGGAGGGAGGAAGAGTCTCTCATATTAGGAGATCTGTTGCCTTTAGTTGCCATAGGTGGGTAATAGGATTTTCAGTGATGACTTCCTTGACTCAGTTGTCCTCTCCAGCTGGGAGACTGGGAGGAGGTGGACTTTTGGAAGAACACAGTGTCTGGAGGACCACACAACCAGTACAGAATAAGCAGACACTTCTCTGGCAGCTTCATCCAGAACTCACTACCACCCTAATACCCTCCTCTCACCCTGCCCAGAGAAATTTGCTGATCCAAGGACCACCAACCTGAGCTCTCAGCGAGGCTGATGAACTTTCCCATTCTGAAAGGATTTTGACAAAGCCTTTTTCTCCAAGACTCCGAAGTCTGTGTCATGTAGTCAGTCTCTTTGATATTATTTATGTATTGAGGGGGAAAATACTGGCTGATTTCTTTAAATTAAGAACTCCTGGTCTGGAGAGTGTGAGCTTTTGAGAGCCTGATATTCTTGATCATGTCCCCAGATCTGGGTCTTTTCAACTTTTGGAAATTTAGTTCTCTGGCCCTCAATCTAGTCCTGCCAGTTCTCCAGCAGGAAAAGTCCTGCTTTTGTGGGATTGAGGGATGATGGGGGAAGAGAGTAAGAGATGTTAAAAGTTAAAAGCCTTTCTCAAACTTTTCACAAGATCTAGGTGATGTGATTGCTGACACTTGAAGAATACATTCCTTTACCATTTTACTCCTGAATTAACATAATTAATCATGTATAACATGTATTTACTATAAATAATGTTTTTCTGTATAGGATATGATGCATCACCTATAAACAGCACAGCAAACCCCTTAAAGTGCTCCTGCTTTCTTCCTCTCCTTCCCCACCTCATTCTCCCAAGCCCTGCGTCTGCTGAAGGCCCATTAAAGAAATCATTTCCCACCCTGCCCCCACCAGCGCTGCACACCTGGTAATAAATAATATGATCATTGCCTAACAGGCACTCGGAAGAGCCCTGTGATAAATAAAGAGACTTCTCATCTCTCCACAGGCTCTGCAGCGAGGGCTGGCAGAGGAGAGCTCGCTATTAAAGAACTCGCATAGCCACAGGCAAATTCTCTCACGCATCTCCTTGTGGAGACCTTTTCTTAAAAGCTGAGATTGCTCTGATGGTTCAAGGTGCTATTGAGCTCTAACTCCAGTCACAGCATCTGAGACGATGCTTGTGTCTGATAAGGTTGCTGGAGAATAATGTGAAGGAGAGAGGCCTGGTAATGGGTTGCTGTAAGGATGGGACGAGGCATATATGCCCAGAGCCTAAAGACAGAAGCGCTGCTCTTGCGGGAAGGCCTCCCCTGCCCCACCCCCAAATTCTTTTCCATTTTTATTGCATTAAAAAAACACTCTCTAAACATGCACTTCAGAAATCATTTTTTTTCCCTAGCTCCAAGCTAGTAATACTACTCACCAACTGATTTTATATCATGAGAGGTTTTGAGAATAATTCTGCTTTTCTCATTCAGGTTTTTTTTTTTTTTCCTGTTTTGTATTGAGAATACCAAAGCGGGAACAATTGCATTTTGTGCCTTCCTTTTCTCCAGTTGTGTGGTTGTTCCATAGAATTTTCTACCTTATCTTATTTTTTGGCTTTCAAAATCTTTTACAAAAACAAAACAAAAAAAAACCCAGTCATTCTTTCATAGTATTTTCTTTTTCTCTCTTCATTTTCCTATCTGTGGTCTTTGGGACCTCTCTCTCAATTAGGATTCAATGAAAGTGAATTTCCAGGGTTAGCTAAATTTAGAAGTTCAGGCCATTTCAGCAATCATGTTTTAAAAGACAAAAGATGTGAATTCAGTCCAAAGACAGGTTATTTTAAAGCGACTTGGAGACAACAGGGAGCAGGGATACAGGAGGGATTTTATTAGTTTGCCTTGCTCGGTGTGGCCAGAAGCTGAGATTTCCTGCCGGCTTAAGGCAGAACCAGAACAGGTGCAATGGAATGGTTTGAGGGCTGTTACAACACACTTGTAATTCCCCTATTCTTTCCTTTCTCACTTTTGGACTCCAGGAGGTATAGCATAGGTAAGGCCTAAGACTTCTGTGAATCAGAGACCTAATTCCTTCCAAGTGTGCATGCGTGCATGTGGTAGGGGATGAGGTGGGGAACGGCACTGGTAGACCCAGGCTGTTTTTCACTCATGCTCTTCTCTTATCCACTGTTTGAGGCCATTTCTAGGGGTGAATAAGTTAACAAGAATACTTGCTCAGACTCAGAAGACATATAAGAACTGGTTGCTTACCTCAAAGAACATAAGCTTGGGTAAAAATAAGTACAGGCAGATCAATAATGGATTTATAACACAACAGTGTTATAGTCGAGTTCTGGGCCACATGGTACATATACCAAATGCTGATGGAACCCACAGTGGTGAAAGCTTGGATGGTCAGGGCCATCATTAAGGCCAAAGTGGGATTTATGTGGGCCTTGAAGGATTAAAAGATCTCTTCTTGACCATGGGCTTCCAGAGAGAAGCCATTTAACAGCAGCGCTCCATTATGGGCTGTCTCCATGACTATGTAATGCCCGGAGCCTATTGCATAGGAAGGTGAACATACGTGTTTCTATGATTCCAACTTCCAGGTCTCATTTTGAATCTCCATGAATACTTGCTTAGAACAGAGGGCACTGGATCTGGCATTACTTCAGTACTGATGGTTTCTGACCCACCCCCATTAGCAGGAATAATATCAGACCTGCTCATACAACTAAGGCTCCAACATGGGTGATGAAGCACAGGCAATTAGATGAGACCTAGAAGCCAATTCCAGTTCTGTCTATAAATCACCAGCATCAACCTAGGGTGAATCCTCTCCTACTCTCAAGCTTCCACTTCCTCATCTATTCTAAAGATTTGATGAGATGGATCCTAGGGTCCTTTTGGGCTGCAGCCCTCAGGATGCTGGTGGCCATGTCCTAGAGGCCAGCCATGCTTATCGGCCTTGCAACAGTTTATGGTGTTGACAATTGGCAATTGCAAACACTCCCTCCTGAGTTGTACAAAGATCCAGCAGGATTTTCAAACCCTCATTTCTGGTGTGGCCAGTAGGTAATAGCCAAGCAGGCATCTAGGATTAGAGATTTCTATTCACAGAAAAGAACAACAGGATTCCAAGGGAGAGTTTTTGGCATTATCACAGTAAGTGCTGTCCTGAGATGTATAGCCTCACTTGAAGGGAAAATATGGAGGTAGAGTCTGAGATTAGAATCCCTATGGTTTAAACTCAGAAGTCTAGGGCAGCATGTAAGAAATCCCAGGTGATTCAGGAAAAGTAAAATCTATAGCTTTAATTCACTTCAGAAAAATCAGCCCCTCAAGTGGAAGACCTGAGGTGTGGATGAGCTATATAATTTGTGGGGCCCTGTGCCAAATGAAGATGTGGAATCCCTTGTTCAAAAATTAAGACTATCAGGGCGCCTGGGTGGCTCAGTTGGTTAAACATCTGCCTTAGACTCAGGTCATTATCCTGAAGTCCTGGGATTGAGCCCTGCACTGGGCTCCCTGTTTGGCTGGGAGTCTGCTTCTCCCTCTCCCTCCGCTGCTCCCCCTGCTTGTGTTCTCTCACTCTGTTTTGTCAAATAAATAAATAAAAATCCTAAAAAAAATTAAGACTATCAATTGACAACAGCAGAGCATTAAACCAAGCAGGGGGCCCTCCCAAGTGTGGGGTCCTGTGCTACTAAATAGGTTGCACCCCCCATGAAGTCGGCTCTGCTGGGCACCTCCTCTCATGAAGGAGGTGAGAATGCTGATTACTGTCTTGCAGAGTGAGGAAAGTCCAAAAAGGTCATTTTGCTTACTTTGTGCAATGAGCTCAGCACAGTATCCAACTGACTGAGTTCCACACACACGGTGAGTATAAGACTGAAATTTCCTAGGTGATTCTAATTTAAAGCATTCTGTAGTATTATTGTCCACTGCCTGACTATATTTTACTGTCTTTTTGTTGTTTTGTTGCTCAGAAAGCACAGACATCAAACATATAAAATATGTTCACTAATTTTTGATCCCATTATTTCAATACAACAGTATGTATTAGATTGCTACTCTGTGTTATACAAGAAGATGCAAGGGGTGCTGAGGACATTACCCTGGACTTCAAGAAATGATGATGTGCATCCATTCATCAGAGCAGGCCCGGATGTACCACTCCATAGCGATACTTCATTATGCATCAAAAGATGCAGCTTTATGTATTTGGACACAACACAATGGACTTCTTTGACAATAGTCTGTGAAGTGGACTTGTGACCTTTTTAGGCTTAGCACTCTGGAGTTTGGTAATTTAATGGTGACCCAAAGATGCTTAAAATGTTTTGGTTGAAACTTTTTGCTAAGACAAAAATTTGAATCAGGGCTGTAGGCCGGAGTGGAGGAGCCAGGCACTTATATTGTCCCCTTGCTAACATCTGCCTTTCATTGTGGCTTTGTATTTTTTCATTTATGATTACCTATATAGTTCATGGGACTAATTCTACGATGCAGCAGTATTTACAAGGTGGGAATTAATGAGGGACTTAAAATTTACTCTTCTAAAATGTTAAGGGGTGAATATGAGTCAAAATTGGACTTATTCAGACTAGTAATCTCGTAATAGTTTAACACAGAGGTTTTTGCTGATTTCTTCTTCTCTATTTTTATGCCCTGATTCCCCATCTTACCCATTGGATTGTATTTTCCCACTATTTTTAACACTCCTAAGGAGTCTGAACTCTTTCAACATAAACCCTATATTTGTGCCCTTTCCCCCACTGGTGACAGGGACTCAGTTTTCATATGCACCAAAGGAAATATACTAGTCAGCACGTTTAAATTAAAATACCTAATTTGCATAGCTTGTATTTGGGTGGAAGGATTTGTGAAGAACATTTTACTTGTGAGTCCATTAAACATTTGGGATCTCAGGTAGTTAATAGTAACCTTAAAAGATAAGATTTATGAATTGCTGTTTATCAAAGCACTTATTTTTTCTTTATAATTCAATTAGCCAACATATAGTACATCATTAGTTTCAGATGTAGAGTTCGATAATTCATCAGTTGCATATAACACCCAGTGCTCATTACATCACATGCCTTCCTTAATGTCCAAGCTAGTTACCCCATCCCCCCACCTACCTTCCCTCCAGCAACTCTCAGTTTGTTCCCTGTAGTTAAGAGTTTCTCATGGTGGGCACCTGGGTGGCTCAGTTGGTTAAGCACCTGCTTTCAGCTCAGGTCATAATCCCAGGGTTCTGCGAATAAGTCCCTCATAGGCCTCTTGCTCAGCAGGGAGTCTGCTTCTCCCTCTGCCCCTTCTCCCACTCGTGCTCTCCCTTTCTCTCTCTCTCTCTCTCTGCCCCCCTCCCCTTCTAGCAAAAATAAATAAAGTCTTTAAAAAAAAAAGTCTCTCATGATTTGTGTCCCTGATTTCTTTCCATTCCATTTCAAAGCACTTATTTTTAAAGATCCATGGGTCCTTAGTGCTAGGAAACCCAAGAAATTCCATAATGATCATCTCAGAAAGCCCCAACTCCATGCATTAAATAGACTCTAAGGCCTCTATTTTATTGCCCAAGGGTCTTTAGATCAAGAGTTCAGCATGAAAGCCATTGTAGAACTAGACAGTGGTGAGGCCTGTGTTATTAAAGAAAGAATAAGCACCTGTTTTCCCGAGGGAGACATTTTCTATGTGTTCCAAAAAAACTTTTGAATACCAGTATCATCCTCTCTCCACACAGCCCCCAAGGGAAGAGGGTTTCCCAGAGTTCCATGTCTCTTTTCGAAAGTGCATGTGCTAATTGTCCACAATAGCTAAATTGTGGAAGGAGCCGAGATGCCCTTCAACAGATGACTGGATTAAGAAGATGTGGTCTATATATACAATGGAATATTACTCAGCCATCAGAAAGAATGATTACCCAACATTTGCAGCAACATGGATGGGACTGGAGGAGATTATGCTAAGTGAAATAAGTCAAGCAGAGAAAGACAATTATCATATGGTTTCACTCATTTATGGAACATAAGAAACAGGAAGATCGGTAGAAGGAAGGGAAGAATGAAGGGGGTAAACAGAAGGGGGAATGAACCATGGAGAGACTATGGACACTGGGAAACAAACTGAGAGCTTCAGAGGGGAGGGGGTGGGGGACTGGGATAGGCCAGTGATGGGTATTGAGGGCACATATTGCATGGTGCACTAGGTGTTATACGCTAATAATGAATCATGGAACATTACATCAAAAACTAAGGATACACTGTATGGTGACTAACATAACATAATAAAAAATTATTATAAAAAAAAAAAGGTGCATGTGCTAAAAGCCCTCACTGATTGAAGAGTTAAATGTGAGGTGCAAAATATCATTGCTAAGACCATTGTTGATGGTTAGGGAGCTTACCATCTCTGTTTTATCCTAGGAGTTTCATGGTTTCAAGTCTTAAAATTCAAGTTTTTAATCCATTTTGAGTTGATTTTTGTGTTTGGTGTAAGACAATGGTCCAGTTTCATCCTTTTGAATGTAACTGTCAAGTTTTCCCAACACCATTTATTGAATCTCTCCATCCCTCATTGCATATTCCTGCCTTCTCTGTCATAAATTAATTGCCCACTTATGTATGAGTTTATTTCTGGACTCTCTATTCTGTTCTATTGATCTAAATGTCTGTCTTTATGCCAATACCATGTTGCTTTGATTACTACATCTTTGTAGTATAGTTTGAAATCAGGAAGTGTGATACTTCTGGTGTTCTTTCTCAAAATGTTTAGGCTATTTGGAGTCTTTCGTAATTCCACGCAAATTTTAGAATTATTTGTTCTATTTCTGTGGAAAATGTCACTGGAATTTTGATAGGGATTGCACTGAACTTATATATTGCTTTGGGTAGTGTGAACATTTTAACAATATTAATTATTCTAATCTACGATCACAGAATATCTTTCCAGTTATCTGTATCTTCTTTAATTTTATTATCTATGTCTTATTTTCAGGGTATAGGTATTTCATTTCCTTGGTTAAATTTATTCCTTGGTATTTTATTCTTTTTGATGAAATTTGAAATGGGATTATTTCCTGAGTTTTCTTTCTGATAGTTCATTATTAGTATATAAAAGCACAACACCTTTTTGTATAGCAGTTTTAGATCCTGCAACTTTACTGAATTCATTTATTCTAATCTTTTTTTGGTGTAATCTTCAAGATTTTCTATATATAGTATCATGTCATTTGCAAATGTGACAGTTTTACTTCTTTTACAATTTGTTTACCTTTCATTTGTTTTTCTTGCCTAACCGCTGTGAGTAGGAGTTCAATACTAAAAGTGAGAAGAGTAAGCATTCTTGCTTTGTTCCTGATTTGAGAGGAAAAGCTTTCAGCTTTTCACTGTTGCATATGATCTATGCTATGGATTTGTCACAGATTGCCTTTATTGTGCTGAATTATGTTCCCTCTATCCCCACTTTGTTGACATTTTTTTTTATCATAAATGGATGTTGAATTTTGTCAAATGCTTTTTCTGCACCTATTGAGATGATCATGTGATTTTTATCTTTCATTCTGTTAATGTGGATTATCACACTGATTGATTCACAGGTGTTGAGCCATCTTGCATCCCTGGAATAAATCCCACTTGTTCATGGTATATGATCCTTTTAAGGTATTGTTGAATTTGGTATGCTAATAGTTTGTTGAGATCTTTTGCATCTGTGTTCATCAGAGATATTGGCCTATAATTTTCTTCTTAAAAACTTCTGCACAGTGAAGGAAACTATCAACAAAATGAAAAGGCAACCTACTGACTGGTAGAAAGTACTTTCAAGTCATGTATCCTATAAGTGGTTAGTATCCAAAATATATAAAGAACTCACACAACCCCATAACACAATAATCCAACCAAAAACAGGCAGTGGATGTGAATAGATATTTTTTCCAAAGAAAACATAGAGGGCCATCAGGCATACAAAAAGATGCTCAACATCGCTAATCATCAGAGAAATGCAAATCAAAACCACAATGAGATAGCACCTCACACTAGTCAGAATGGCTAGTATCAAAAAGACAGGAAATACCAAGTGTTGTTGAGGATGTGGACAAAATGGAACCCTTGTACACTGTTGGTGGGAATGTAAATTGGTGTAGCCACTATGGAAAACAGTATGGAGGATCCATAAAAAATTAAAAATAGAACTACCATATGATCCAGCAATTCCACTGCTAGGTATCCATCCAAAGAAAATGAAAACATGAATTTGAAAAGATATATACACCCCTATGCTCATTGCAGCATTATTTACAACAGCCAAGATATGGAATCAACCTAAGCATTCATCGATGAATGGATAAAGATGTAGTACATATATATACAATGGAATATCACTTAGCCATAAAAAGAGTATCAGCCATTTGTGACAACACGGATGGACCTTGAAGGTATTATACTAAGTGAAATAAGTCAGACAGAGAAAGACAAATACCACACGATTTCATTTACATGTGGAATCTAAAAAAAAAAAAAAACAACTCTCTAAAACAAACAATAAAATAAAACCCAGACTCATCGTTACAGAGAACAAATCGGTGGTTGCCAGAGGAGAGGAAGTTTGGAGGAGAGGGACACAAATGGGTGAATGGGACTAAGGAGTACAAACTTCCAGTGATGAAATACGTAAGTCATGGGGATATAATGTACAGCATGCAGAATATAATCAACAAAATTGTATTAAATTTGTAAGGTGATGCATGGTAAGCAGACTTATTGTGGTGACCATTGCACAATGCATGCAAATGTCAAATCACTATGGTGTATACTTGAAACTAATATAATATTGTACGTCGATTATACCTTAATAAAAGATTTAAAGAGTTTAGTGTTAGGGAAGTCTCTTATGTCTTTTAAAAAAAAGCAGGCAAGAAAAAATAATTCTCAGTTTTCTAGAGTTCTAAAACTTATTTTTTAAATTAAAAATTTTTAAGCTGGGGATTTACAAATCAGCTATTAACTTTGAAGAGTTTCATTATAGTTAAAAAAAATCATAATTACTTGAGGTAGGGGAGAGGGGGTGTCTACTTTATTCCTAATGGAAACTATACATATAGATGAAGTGTCTATATAAAAAATGGGAGCTGCGATTATATTAATACTGTCTAACTGATATTCAATAACTCACCCTTCTATTTCCTATTGTTCATATTTAAATACTTCAAAAAGAATTCTAATCAAGTGGAAATTAATAGGGGAGGAAAGACTGGGGCCGGCAGGAGAAGGTTCTAATCCCACTATCACTTAATATTTCAAAGTCTCTTTTATTTTCTTAATAAAAGGGCGAGAGAAAGAGAGGGAGAGAGAGAAAAGGGAATTAATCCCGTGCTCTGAACTGTCCTCTCATCTTAATGCTTTAAATAAATTCTAAGAGAATATTACACATGAGAAGGCTATTTCTGGCCAATGGCCAGGCTTTAGTTTTGCTTCTCAACTTTTTTCCATCTTTCCTTCTCTCTTCCCTTTATTCTACCTGTCTTCTCTCCCCTCTTTTCTCCATTCCTAAGATCTTTAAGACTCAGTGATGAGAGCTATATTTAAAGTCCAAGTTCCTCTGACATAATCTGGTTACACATCTCCCCCTGCCCTACTTTCTTCCCCACTCCATCACCTGGGAACACTGCTCCCTTCAATACATCATGTGCATTCCTGCCTCTTTGTTTCTGCACTTGTTTTCCCCCTTATTTCCTCCACCGCTACTTTTTCCTTTTGGCCCCAGTCCTATTTATTCTTCAAGTCCCACCTTCTCTATGGAAGTATCTATATGTAGCTTCTTAAAAATTGTGATAATCATGAAGCAATGTAACTGTGAATGTTTATTGAACGATTCCAGTGTGCTAAGCAATTTACTTACACTGTATCGTTTAATCCTCTTGGCTATCCCTAGGAGACTATACCAAACTTGTAGGTGAAGTCTGGGATTAGGAAAATGTTATCTCAATTCTCAAGGGTTAAGGACTCTTGAGTGGGAAAGCCAGAGGTAGAGTTCTAACATCTGCTTCCTCTCTTGTTCCTGAACTGCAAATGCACTTAGAGTCAAAACCCACATGGTTTAATAAAGTTCTTTAATTATTTCATGACAACATCTATTTTCTTAAGCAAAATGATAAGTTTCGTGAAGAGAACAACCATGTTTTATATTCATTTGTATCTCCCCAGGATCTCATCTGGGATAGGTGCACAGTAGATTCTCAGTGCCTACCTAATGATAAAGGTCTGGATTTTCCCTATGAGTTTGATTGTTTTCACTGAATGCACTCAGTCACCATATAAACTCGATTTTCATCTTCTAGGGAATACACATTATCTTGATCTTCCTCAAAATTGAACTAAATGAGTCAATGCTGACACATTTGTTATCTAATATATATTATCAATCAGTAGGTCAATTAATTCATTAATCCACTTAAACACTTATAGAACACTTTTGTGTGCCAGACACTATTTTAGGCACCGGGAAATAGAGCAGTAAAGAAAATATACCAAAAAAAAAAAAAAGTGCCCTTATTATGTCGCCCATACTCTAATTGGGCAACACAGATAAACAAATAGGTAAAATATATGTTAGATGGCAATGAGCTATAAGAGAAATAAAGCAGGAGAGGGGATAGGGAGTTGGTAGAAGAGGGGATGGTGCTATAATTTTAAATATGATGATTAGAGAAAACTCACTGAGCAGAGACTGGGAGGAGGTGAAGGAATGTGGATATCTGTGTCAATAGTTCAGGCAGAAAGAAAAGCAAATATAAAGGTGGGAATGTGCCTGAAATGTTCCAGAACCAGCAAGAAATTCAGTGTAGCTCATTTACCTCTAGTCATAGAAGGGAAATTATATCTTCTAAGTATACTTGTGTGTGTGTGTGTGTGTGTGTATTTACACACACACTGGTAAAAGTTTAATATAGACCTATATACATAGGCAGGCAGAACCCCAAAGTTCATACCTGTATTTTGAGCAGAAAAATAGGAAAGGAGTAGAAATGTGTTACTACAAAAACCAATAGTAGAATAGGTAGTCAGTGTTCTAGCCCAGGTTCCCTAGAAAGCAAAGTCTGAGGCCAGGATTAACAGCTGAGCCTTTATTTGGGAGGTAAAATCCCAGGACAAAGAGAACACGAAGAGAAGTGAGGCAGGGAGGAAGACAAACAGGACAAGTTTATGCATGACTTCTCTGGTCAAGGCCTCATTATGGGTCTGGAAGAGACAAGCAAGTAACCTTGCAAGGGCATCTGCAGGGCAGAAGCCCAGTCCATGGGAAGGAGAGACGAGAGGAAATTTTATTGGTGGGCTCCCTGCGATCACATGCTTCCCGTTGGTCAAATTTCATCTTACAGGTAGATAACCACCCATTCCTCTACCTGGGACTTCCAGGTTTTGAAACCTGGCTCCCTTGTCCTGTTCCCATGCCTGTGATGTGACAACTCATTGAAGTTTAGATGTAGAAAGAAACAAGAGACTAGACCCACACTTGGTTAGCCTGGTTGCACAGCAGCTGCCAAGGGGGAGGGCCCAGCATCCCTGGGTAAACTGATTGGTCCCAGGCAGTGGGAAATGTGGGTTCTAGGTGGCGTTGGTAGGCAGGAGGTAGAGCAATGGCTAAGGGTCTGGAGGTGGCAGTGCTGAGGGAATAGAGGAGGCATATAAGATGTATCTTAAATAATCAGTAAGTAACTATCAAGAGCACATGCTTATGCAACCCTCAAAACAAATGAGTCAGAAGCCCTATTTCTCCTAAGTTTGGGATAAATTATGTAGATTAGTGATATATATGTTATATATGATATATATGACAAGGGGAAGAGTGAAAGATGCATTGGGAGAAGAACCACTTAAACTGTGACTAAGGAGTGTAATAGAGCATGATGCAGACTTGCTACCCTCAGGAGCACAACTAGCTAAATGAAGTTACCCTAACCAGCTCAGTTTTGACTACAAGCGTGTCCCACAAAGTTAAAGCCAGTGGGAGAGTTTGGTTGCCTAGGTCATAGGATAAAAAAAAAAAAATCAAGCCAATTTAATTGTTCTTAATATGACTGAATCTCCTACTTTTTAAAATCGGAAAAATGGAATAAGTTGATGGATTTTAATCACGGCTGAAAAAAAATCAGTGTGCGATTCACTGTGTGAATATTACAGGTATCTAAAATACTAGATAAACCTACTCTGCTATATATATATTTTCAAATTTTAAATCATTTAGTTATTGGAGAGACATAGTCATAGAAGAAACCCCAAAAATTTAATTTAGCAAATGTAATATTTTTTATAAAGCAAAACAAATCTAGAAGGAACAGAAACATATAAATATATAACCAGATACATTACTAAGGCAGAACTTATTGCAACACATTTTTGGTGTTTATCATGAGAAACCTCTTTATAAAGATTGAATTTAGAATAAAAAACCCAGGTTTTTTATTTGTTTGTTTGGGGTTTTGGGGGGGGGCTTGGGAGAGGGGATTTGATGTTTTCTTGTTTGTTTGTTGTTTGCCATTCTTCCTGCCTCTGGATGTGATGGCTACCCACTAGCTACTTTGCCTTGGCCTTGCTCTAGTCTGCCTTCCCTCTGAAAAACAGTTTTGTAAAAATTCAGTCAATGAAATTGGTCTGTTGAATTTTAATTTGGCATCATAGTAAGATCATGCATTTTGTAAGCCAACTATCTCATTCAAGAGGTTGCTCACAGAATCGGCAGCTAAACAGGGCCTGGAGAGCGTCAGGGCAACCCTTCATTTTACACCTGGGTAAACCAGAGTCTAAGGAGCAAAAGAGACTCACCCAGTGCCTCACAACAGAAAGAAATGCCTCCTGACTTCCATGAGTATGCATTTTTAAAAATCTACTTTCACTTCTATACACAGGTAGGAAGCATGAATAAAGAAGAAATTTAAGATTCGGTTGAAACAAATATCTTTTATATTGCTTATTTATCATTGCATAACAAATTACTTAAAGCTTAGTAGCTTAAGACAATAAATATTTTCGCTCACAACTTCTGTTGGTCAGGAATTCAAGAGCAGCTTAGGTGGGTGTTCCTGGCTCAGGTCTCTCATCTCGCAGTCAAGATATTGGCTGAAGCTGCACTTTTGAAAGCTTAACTGGAACTAAAAAATTTGCTTCCAATACGACTCACTCACTTGACTACTGGCAGGAGGCCTTGGTTTCTTGTACATAGGCCCCTACATAGGGCTCTCATGACTCATGACATGGAGGTTGGCTTCTGTCAGAACAAGTCATCCAAGAGGTGGAAGCCACAGTGCTTTCACTGCCTATGCCCAGTGGAAGTCACATGCTATCACTTGTGTGCGTTATACAAGTCAGTCCTACCAAATGTGGGAGGGTCCTACACAGGAGTGTGAATGCTAAGAAGTGGGTATTATTTAAGGGGTCATCCTGAAGGCTCCCACAATTTATTTAAATCAAAACCAGGCTTTTCTTAACTTTGTTTGGAAATATACTCTAGTGCTTCATAACTATCATTATCAAGAAATCCTACCTGGGGCGCCTGGATGGCAGAGCGGTTAAGCGTCTGCCTTCTGCACAGGGTGTGATCCCGGTGTTATGGGATCGAGCCCCACATTGGGCTCCTCTGCTATGAGCCTGCTTCTTCCTCTCCCACTCCTCCTGCTTGTGTTCCCTCTCTCGCTGGCTGTCTCTATCTCTGTCAAATAAATAAATAAAATCTTTAAAAAAAAAAAAAAAAAAGAAGTCCTACCTATCTTCTCCTAATCGGTTAGGCCACCTTTTTGTTTTTCAAACTGCTTTTCCATTTGCCACCATACTTGATTCCTACAACAGTTCTTGAATGTAAAAATAAGATTAAAATTTTTTCTTGATAAACAAAAAAGCACAGGTACACAAGGATTAAGTAATTTGCTTAAGGCGACCCAGTGGCAGAGATGAAGTTCAAATCCTCTTTGCTGAGGCTGATGCCATTTGACTATATCACCCTCTCTCTTTTCTATTGGTCATCTTTCTTCCTCCTGATCATTACCCATCATTCCAAAATTACTTCAGCTCATGGCTCAAATTCTTACTCTCTATCTCCTCTGATAAGATCCTAGATGACCTCATTGTCTCACTAGATGAATCCAGTCATTATGCTGGAATCTCAATTTCTTGACCTTCACATCTCCAATGACCTTCTCCCCTCCACCCTAGTTATCCACA
The DNA here is from genome assembly GCF_023065955.2 of Ursus arctos. Taxonomy (NCBI): domain Eukaryota; kingdom Metazoa; phylum Chordata; class Mammalia; order Carnivora; family Ursidae; genus Ursus; species Ursus arctos. The sequence goes on along the minus strand of NW_026622875.1, from coordinate 24,914,915 downwards.
TCCATTAAGACTCCACTCTATCATACTGCGCTACCTCCAAACTCACTAATGCAAGTATCTGACTTTCTGACCACAATCTCCTCCCCTTTCATCCCCATTTGTGATGGTTAATTTTATGTATCAATTTGACTAGGTTATGGTGTCCAGCTGTTTGGTCAAACACCAGTCAGGATGTTGCTGTGAAAGTATTTCACAGATGTTATTAACATTTAAATAAGTAGACACTGAATAAAGCAGATTACCCTCCATAATATGGTGGGTCTCATCCAATCAGTAAACGGTCTTAAGAGCAAAGACTGAGGTATTCTGAGAGAAGATGAAAGAAAGAAAAAAATGAAAGAAAAAAGGAAGGCAGAAGGAAAAAAGGCAGGAAGGGAAGGAAAAGGGAAAGGAAAGGGAGGAAAGAAAGGAAAGGAAAGGAAAGGAAAGGAAAGGAAAGGAAAGGAAAGGAAAGGAAAGGAAAGGAAGGGAAGGGAAGGGAGAAAGGAAGAAGAGAGGGAGGGATGGAGAGATGGAGGAAAGAAGGTGGGAAGAAAATAAACATCATGGCTTCTGCCCTTAAAGAACTATCAGACTAGTAGAAAAGACAGATCAAAGCAACACAGTCTTTGATGTACACTGTTAAAGGAGTATATACAGGGAAAAGCAGGATTACAAAAAAGGTCACTTCCATGGATAGGGAGGTAGTTGGGAGTGGTCAAGGAAGTTTTTATGAGCTGGCATCTTGCAAGTGGGTGCCTCTTTCTAAAGAGTGAGTCCTCTCTCATTGTGAGGACGATGCTAGGTGGAGAGTCAAGGGAATTTTTGTCCCAAAACTATCACTGAGATGCTATGCAACCTTGATCCACTCACTTCACCAGTTGGACCTTTAGTTGTCTCAAACAGAACAAGCACATTAGAGTTGACCTCTGACATGGCTCTGTTTTGCAAGATTGAAGAATCCATGTTTAAAATCTCTGCTATTTACTCTGACAGGCTTCCTCAGTGATCCCAAGTAGCTTACAATTATGGCTGTGGAGGACCAAAATCCCCCAAATTTATTGAAGCTACTTTGGTTGTGGCATTTGTGTTCTTTACCTACTCAAATCAACATTTTTATGATTATGCTTGCATTTTGAATTATGCTACTGACATAAAATAAATCAAGTAAGTATTCTTTTCTACATTATGTTATCATCAGCACTCCCATTTTATAGATGAAAAAACTAAGAGAGAGAATGAAAGACTTGCATAAGCTAACTTGATAAGTGAAAATAGGTTTCAAATAAAAATCATGCTTTCTGAATGCCTGATTCCAAAGCCAGTGTTCAGGCTGGGGATGCTGGTCTTTATCACCCGGAGAACAGAATGCTGTAATTTTCCTTTCTTGTGAATTTCTTCGAAAATCATCTAAATGCAACAATGCTTGCAGAACTTTTCTTTGACGCATTCTCTAGGGAACTGAGCAAGTCCTTCTCACTGATGGCACTGGTCCTACTGGAAAAACAGACTCTGAAGTCAGTTATTTAATTCTGTAACAAGTTGATAACTAGTTTAAACCTTTCTTCCGGGCTCCAATGGGGAAAAAAATATTCTGTCTTCTGGTTTCTCCTTCTGAATCACATTTTATCTAAAAACTAAAGAGTAAATTGAAAAACTTTGCTCTTTAAAAAGTTTTCGAAGTCTCTGGCCCCAGAAGTAGGATGTTTGGGCTTTGCTTTTCTTCTACTGAAGACAGAGAAATCAAACAATGACTTAAGTCTAATTTGGGTCTTAGAAAACAGTTTTCCTTCTCATAGTATTTCCTGGACCCCAATGCCAAGGCTAAGACTAAAACAAAAATTGCTTTTCACTGCTTCTAGGTCTGTTTCCGGGTGTGTCTTGGCTCAAGAACTGCTCTGGCTTTTCCTTAGCTCAGGAACTCTTCTCCTACCATCTCCTGTGACTCTTCTCTACATTCAGCAACCAAAGCCTCTTGTCTTATCTGGATTTCAAATTTGGGGATAAATTCCTTTGGATTGGTGAATACATTTTGCATTGTTTTTATTTCTCACAGTGAAACTGCTTTATATTTCTTATTAAATAAATAATATATCTTCGTTATGAAAAGATGGAGCAATATATAAAAGTATGAGGAAGGTGAAAAAAATCACATGAAATCTCAACTTCTGAGATACCCATTATTAGCAAAATTTTGTTGATCTTCTGCTAATGCATACATTTATACATTTACATACAAATATGCAATTTTAATAAATTGCATATCCTGTGTACTATTTTTTTTATCATGACCACATTTTATGTAATCTTTTACTTTTGCATTATTTCCACCCCCAAGCTCTTTTTCTCTATCCTCCACATAACCAACTGAACAACTGCATACATATTTTTCAGAACTTTCTGTATGCATATGTAATTATATTCAGACATAAACATATTAGAGTTTCTTAGGTCATTTTTATTTTTATTTTTTGGGGGGGATCTTTCCTCTGCATTTTTTATTGTGATAAAATATACGTAACATAAAATCTACCATTTTAACCATTTATAAGTATACAATTCAGTGACATTAAGTACATTTATATTGTTGTGCAACCATCACCACCATCCACTTCCAGAACGTTTCTAATCTTCCCCATTTGTTTTCCTCACATAAAAGAGAAATGAGCTAGAAGATTCACGCTTTAACAACTGTATAATTCAGGGGGTTTTAACTTACCCACAAGGTTGTGCAACCATCACACTATCTAATTGCATAACATTTTTATCTTTCATTACTTACTTTTTAAATTACGTTTATAACTTTAATTCCAACATAGTTAGCATTCAGTGTTAAATTAGTCTCAGGAGTGCAGTGTAGTGATTCCACACTTCCATACCTTAGCGCTCATCACGACAAGCGCACTCTTATCTTTCAACACTTTTTAATTCTGGTTTTCCATACGGCATCATCCTTTCTGCCATTAGGTGCCTTGGTGTTGACACATTTCTTAAGAGTACTCTGCTCTCCTCTCTGCAATTTTCTCCTAAGCTACTGACACCTCTTCTGCAGGTCTTGATGCCAACGCTTTCCTGATTGCGCTTGATGGTGTCAGACAACGACAACTATGACATGGTTACCCACCCACCTGGCTGCCAGCGGTGGTATGACACATACTACTGGTTTGGAGATGTTAAAATGTGAAAAAAGTGTGTCCTAGAAATGATGAGCTCAGTGTTTTCTCAGCTTCAACCCCAGAGTGGCTGCCTCTCCCATGACTCACTCTCTTGGTCAGTCCTTTGGGTGTCATCATTTGCACCATCTTGAACTCCATGCTTTGGACAAAACTGCATTATTCCTCCTATGGTATGTTTTTATCTATGCTCGTTTACATATTGTCTCCATCCCTGGACTATGAACCCCTACTAATGTAATGACTATTTTATTGGTATTTGGATCTACTGTACCTATGGTCATATAAGGAATAAAATAAATGCTCAATAAATATTTATTGACTGAACGATGATAATAAGAGCCCACGAATTGTAGCTGAGAGGGGGACATGCTTACACCAACCTTCCTGGATGTTACTCCTTCCAGTATATATTTTTTTATAATAATATTTTTTATTATACTATGTTAGTCACCATGCAGTACATCCCTAGTTTTTGATGTAAAGTTCCATGATTCATTACTTGCATATAACACCCAGTGCACCATGCAATATGTGCCCTCCTTACTACCCATCACCAACCTATCCCAATCCCCCACCCCTCCCCTCTGAAGCCTTCAGTTTGTTTCCCAGAGTCCAAAGTCTCTCATGGTTCATTCCCCCTTCTGTTTACCCCTCCCTTTCTTCTTCACTTTCTTCTCCTACCGATCTGCCTACTTCTTATGTTCCATAAATGAGAGAAACCATATGATAATTGTCTTTCTCTGCTTGACTTATTTCACTAAGCATTATCTCCTCCAGTCCCGTCCATGTTGCAACAAATATTGAGAAATCATTCTTTTTGATGGCTGAGTAATATTCCATTGTATATATGGACCACATCCTCTTACTCCAGTCATCTTTTGAAGGGCATCTCAGCTCCTTCCACGATTTAGCTATTGTGGACAATGCTGCTATGAACATTGGGGTGCATATGGCCCTTCTCTTCACTACATTGGTATCTTTGGGGTAAATACCCAGCGGTGCAATGGCTGGATCATAGGGGAGCTCAATTTTTAACTTTTTAAGGGACCTCCACACTGTTTTCCAGAGTGGCTGTACCAACTTGCATTCCCACCAACAATGTAGGAGGGATCCCCTTTCTCCACATTCTCTCCAACATTTGTTGTTTCCTGCCTTGTCAATTTTTGCCATTCTAACTGGAGTAAGGTGGCATCTCAATGTGGTTTTGATTTGAATTTCCCTGATGGCTAATGATTTTGAACATTTTTTTCATGTGTCTATGAATCATTTGTATGTCTTCATTGGAAAAGTGTCTATTCATGTCTTCTGCCCATTTTTTGATTTATTTGTTTCTCACGTATTGAGTTTGAGAAGTTCTTTGTAGATCTTGGATACCAGTCTTTTATCTGTAGCATCATTTGCAAATATGTTCTCCCATTCCGTGGGCTGCCTCTTAGTTTTTTTGATTGTTTCCTTGGCTGTGCAGAAGCTTTTTATCTTGATTCAGTCCCACATGTTCATTTTATCTTTTGTTTCTCTTGCCTTTGGAGATGTGTCATTAAAAAGGTTGCTTTGGCCGATGTCGTAGAGGTTGTTGCCTATGTTCTCCTCTAGGATTCTGATGGATTCCTATCTCACATCGAGGTCTTTCATCTATTTAGAGTTTATCTTTGTGTATGGTGTGAGAGAGTGGTCAAGATTCATTCTTTTGCATGTAGCTGTCCAATTTTCCCAGCACCATTTATTGAAGAGACTGTCTTTTTTCCACTGGATGTTTTTTCCTGCTTTGTCAAAGATTAGTTGCCCAAAGAGCCTAGGGTCCATTTCTGTGTTCTCTATTCTGTTCCATTGATCTGTGTGTCTGTTTTTGTGTCAGTACCATGCTGTCTTGGTGATTACAGCTTTGTAGTACAGCTTGAAATCCGGCAGCATGATGCCCCCAGCTTTGTTTTTCCTTTTCAACAATTCCTTGGTGATTCAGGGCTGTTTCTGGTTCCACACGAATTTAAGGGCTGTTTTTTCCAGCTCTTTGAAAAATGTCATTGGTATTTTGATCAGGATGGCATTGAAAGTGTAGATTGTTCTGGGTAGCATAGACATTTTAACTATGTTTATTCTTCTGATCCATGAGCGTGGAATATTTTTCCATCTTTTTGTGTCTTCAATGTCTTTCAAGAGTGATTTATAGTTTCTAGAATATAGGTCCTTTACGTCTCTGGTTAAGTTAATTCTGAGATAATGTATGATTTTTGGTGCTATTGTAAAAGGAATGGATTCCCTAATTTCTCTTTCTTCAGTCTCCTTGTTCGTGTATAGAAATGCAACTGATTTCTGAGCATTGATTTTGTATCCCACCACATTACTGAATTGCTCTATAACTTCTAGTAGTTTGGGGATGGATTCTTTTGGGTTTTCCATATAGAGTATCATGTCATCTGCGAAGAGAGACAGTTTGACTTCCTCTTTGCCGATTTGGATACCTTTTAATCCCTTTTTGTTGTCTGATTGCTGTTGCAAGGACTTCTAGTACTATGTTGAATAATAATGGTGAGAGTGGGCATCCTTGTCGTGTTCCTGATCTTAAGGGAAAGGCTTCCAGCTTTTCCCCGTTGAGAATGATATTTGCTGTAGGCTTTTCATAGATGGTTTTTATGAGATTGAGGAATGTACCCTCTATCCCTACACTCTGAAGGATTTTAATCAGGAAAGAATGCTGTATTTTGTCAAATGCTTTTTCTGCATCTATTGAGAGAATTATATGGTTCTTGACTCTTTTCTTGTTGATATGATTTATCACACTGATAGATTTGCGAACGTTGAACCACCCTTACATCCCAGGGATGAATCCCACTTGGTCATGATGGATAATCCTTTTAATGTACTGTTGGATCCTATTAGCTAGGATCTTGTGGAGAATTTTGGTGTCCATATTCATCAGGGATGAATTCATCAGTGATCCCCCTGGTTTGGGGATCAAGGTAATACTGGCCTCATGGAATGAGTTTGGTAGTTTTCCTTCTGTTTCTATTTTTTGAAACAGCTTCAGGAGAATATTTCTTTTTTTTTTTTCTTTTCTTTTTCTTTTATTTCTTCTTTGAATGTTTCGTAGAATTCTCTGGGGAATCCATCAGGCCCTGGACTCTTCGGGAGGTTTTTGACCACTGTTTCAATCTCTTCATAATTAATCAGTCTGTTTAAATAATCAATTTCTTCCTGTTTCATTCTTGGTAGTTTATAGGTTTCCAGGAAGGCATCCATTTTTCCAGGTTGTTTAATTTATTGGCATAAAGCTGTTGATAAAAGTTTCTAATGATCCTTCCTATTTCATTGGTGTTGGTTGTGATCTCTCCCCTTTCATTCATAATTTTATTATATCTGGGTCCTTTCTCTATTCTTTTGAATAAGTCTTGCCAGTGGCTTATTGATCTTATTTATTCTTTCAAAGAACCAGCTTCTAGCTCTTTTGATCTGCTTTACTGTGGTCCTGGTTTCTAATTCATTGATCTCTGCTCTAATCTTGATCAACTGCTTTCTCGTGCATGGGTTAGGCCTATTCTTCTGTTCCAGCTCCAGCTTCTTGAGGTGAGAATATAAAAACTGCATTTTAGATTTTTCTATTCTTTTGAGTGAGGCTTAGATGTCTCTGTATTTTCACCTTAGGACTGCGTTTGCAGTGTCCCATAGGTTTTGGACCATTGTGTTTTCATTCTCGTTGGTCTCCATAAATTGTTTAAATTGATTTTTTATTTCCTGGTTTATCAAATCATTCTTGAGCAGGATAGTTCTTAGTCTCCAAGTGTTTGAGTTTCTTCCAAATTTTTCCTTATGGTTGAGTTCCAATTTCAAAGCGTTGTGGTCTGAGAATATGCAGGAAATAATTTCAGTCTTTTGATATTGTTTGAGACCTGTTTTGTGTCCCAGAACATGGTCTATTCTTGAGAATGTTCCATGGGCATTAGAATAGAATGAGTATTCTTTGGTTCTGGGGTGTAGTGTTCTATATATATCTATGAGGACCAACTCATCTAGTATGGCATTCAAAGCTCTTGCTTCTTTTTTGATTTTCTGCTTAGGTGATCTATTGCTGATAGTGGAGTGTTGAGGTCCCCTACTATTAACGTATTATTATCTATATGTCTCTTTATTCTGGTTAAGAGTTGGCTTGTGTATCTAGCTGCTCCCCTGTTCGGGGCATAGATATTTATAATTGTCATATCCACTTGTTGGATACATCCTTTGAGAATAATATAGTGTCCTTCTGTATCTCTAACAACAGTCTTTAGTTTAAAATCTAATCTGTCTGATATGAGAATTGCTGCCCCAGCTTTCTTTTGAGGTCCATTGGCATGAAAAATGGTTTTCCATCCCTTCACTTTCAATCTGGATGTATCTTTAGGTTCAAAATGAGTCTCTTGTAGACAGCGAATGGATGGGTCATGCCTTTTTATCCAATCTGCAACCCTGTGGCATTTTATGGGAGCATTTAGGCCAATCACATTGAGAGTGATTATTGAGAGATATGATTTTAATGATATCATGTTGCCTGTGAAGTCTTTGTTTCTATAGATTGAAAATTTCTGTTCTGTATCACTCTTGGGGCCTTTTTACTTTTATAGAACCCCCCTTAATATCTCCTGAGGGCTGGTTTCGTGGTTACAAAATTGGTCAGTGTCTGGCGATCCTAGAAGGTCCTTATCTCTCCATCAATTCTGAATGACAGTCTTCCTGGATAAAGGATCCTTGGCTGCATGTTTTTCTCTGAAAGAGCTTTAAAAATGCCCCCCCAACCCTTTCTCTCATTCCAGGTCTGTGTAGACAGGTCTGACGTAATTCTGATATTTTTGCCTCTGTATGTGAGAAATTTTTTCTCCCTGGCCACTTTCAATACTGTATCCTTGGATCTAATATTTGCAGATTGCACTGTGATGTGACGTGGCATAGGTTTGTCATGGTTGAACTTGGGAGGGGTCCTCTCTGCCTCTTGGACACGAATGCTTGTTTCCTTTGCTAGATTAGGGAAGTTTTCAGCTACAATTTGTTCAAATATCTCTTCTAGACCTCTCTGTTTCTCCACCCCCTCCGAGATGCCGATGATTCTGACATTGGAACGTTTCACTGAGTCAGTAATCTCTCGTAATCTACATTCTTGAGATTGGATTTTTTTGAGCCAAGTTTCTGTTTTAACTTTCTCTTCTACCATCCCATCCTCCAATTCAATAATTCGTTCTTCTGCCTCATTTACCCTGGCCATCAGAGCATCTAGTTTTGTCTGCATTTGATTCATAGCATTTTTAATTTCTGCCAGATTCGCTCTCATTTCCACCCTTAGAGATTCTATATTCTCGTTAATATTTTCGTTTATATTTTTTTCAAGCCTATACATCATCTTGACCATTGTTACTCTGAACTCCATTTCTGACAATTTGGTTATATCCATATCCATCAGTTCTGTGGCAGAGGCCACAGACTCATCATCTTTTCTTTGCTGGGGGGGATTTCTCCTTCTCATCATTCTGATGAGGAGAGGTTGCAGGGATGCCCAGAGCCCAAATTATTGACCAGGACCCAGGCAGTGTGCATTTGTTTTATAGGGACCTTAGGGATGTGGGCTTCTTGATTTTTCAGCCTGCCTTCTGGGGGAGGGGCCTGCTGCGCTGATATTCAGACAACCCTGTTTGGGTAGAGTCTCCGTGTCCCCTGCGAGGGGGGATAGGGGTGGGCACAATGAGAGCTGGTATTTCCGGGCTTTTATTCTCTGGCGGCTTTCCCTGGCGGTTTTCTGTGACTCTTCTGAGAGTCAGAGCAGCAGTGGCCAAATCCTAGCCTCTGTCTCAGAACAGAGAGATCGCCGTCCGCTCTCCACTGAGCTCTCTTGGCCTCTTTAACTCTGTTTCTGTCGGTGCTGCTAATAACCCTGCAGCGTCCCGGGTTGTGTGCCCCACAGCCTGTGTCCCCGCCCTCACTTCCAGGGTCCGCACGTCTCTGTCCTTTGTGTTTCTAACACAGCCAGCCGCCCCCGGTTCCTGCGGGCACTCTCGAGCTCTCTGTTTCAGTGTGGTTCGCACGCACTCTGGAGTGCCAGTTTTTAGTCTGGTCATGCACGCGCTCCCAAGCTCCTGGTATCAGTCCGGTTCCAGTGAGCGCTCTGGAGCTCCGGATGTCAGTCTGGATGCACGTGGGCTCCCGAGCTCCTGGTTTCAGTCTAGTTTGAGTGAGCAATCCGGAGCTCCGGTTTTCAGACTGGTTCACGCATTCCTGGGCTCACGGTCTCAGTCTGCTCTCTCCCGGTGCCGGTCCTCGAGTCTGGCCTGCTCCCCAGTGCAGGAGGCTACTGCTTCCTGGTGCCTGAGCATGGTGGCTCCCTCCCCCTTCCATTTCTCTTCCAATATCTGTGCACGGATTCAAGGATCCCCGCTTCGTACATCAATACTCAGCGCTGGAGATGTTCATTTGTAGAGATCCAGATGTATCTTCCTGCATCTCAGGCTGATTCCGTGGGTTTTCAGGATGGTCTGGTACATATCCAGCTCGACTCAGGGGACCAGCTGAAAAAGGGGACCCCTACTCCTCTGCCATCTTAACTCTGCCTCCTCTTAGGTCACTTTTAAACAGAATTCTTGCTTTTTGCACTTTCCTATCCACTGTTTACTAATATAGTTTGTATTTATGTAAGTAAATGTAAATATTTAAGCATAATCTATTTACATATTTTTGCCATAATTTAAAAATTTCTTTATATGATAAAATATGTTTATTTTCTTAAATAACTTCTGAGTTTATTGTCTTGGTTAAAATGGTAGCCCAAACCAAGGTTATACATGTAATCGCCTATATTTTAAGATTTTTTAATTTTATTTTTTACATTTGTCTTTTATCCACTTGATGGTTTTATATTGTATAAAGAAGTCCACCTTTATTTTTTTTCTAAATGAATTTCTAGTTGTGCCAGCACTATTTATTAAAAGGACCATTATTTTTCCATTACATTAGAATGTCACTGTTTTTACATATTAAATTCCCTCACATATCAAGATCTATGTCTGGGCTCTTAATTCTCTCTCAATGATTTGTTTGCTTAAGGAAATATATTTTACCAATATGGGACAACTCTCATAATAATATTGGCCATTTTCAGATATTTATTCTTCTATAAAAATGTTAAGATGATCCCCATACTACCCCCTTTAAAAACAAAAACAAATAGTTAAATTGATATTTTGGTAGATATTAAGTCTTCTCATCTAAGAACATGGTACATCTTCCCATTTGATCAGATTTTGTCTTTTATTAAGATATGATATTTCTCTGAACATATATCTTATACCTCACATATTGGTTGTTTCTAGAAACTTGATACTTTTTGTCACTCTGTGGATGGAATAGTTTATTTTTTCTAGTTGGTTATAACTAGAATATAGAAATATCTATTAATTTTGTTTATCTTTCATTGTCTATTCTACCAACTCTAATAATAGTTTTACTAACCTCTTTTTTATATGTGCAATACTACTATCAGCAAAAGTAGATTTTATTTTTGTAATATTTATTTTATTCTTGAATTTACAAGAGCTTTGAAAACAGCATTCATTTTAGTGGCAAAAGATTTAGTGTTACACTCTAAGAGTGATGTTGGTGTTAATTTTTGTTAAATAAAATTTATCTTTAAGGAGTTTCTTATATTCCTAGCTTTAGCCATAATTTTTATTAGAAATAGCTGCTAATTTTTACTGCCTTATTTTTGAAAATTTATTAAAATTTTGAAACTTTTAAAAATTATATTATTTTTCTCCTTTTATTTATTAATCAATCAAATTCATAGATATCAGATACAAAACCACCTTTGCTTTCCTAGAACAAATACTACTTGGTCATAATACATTATTTTTTCATATGCTGCTGGACACCAATAGGTAATATTATGTAATATTTTTATAATTGTCTTGAGATAAATGAAATGGTCTTTAGTATGTTTATTTTTTCCCTCTACCATTTTATAAAGTTTTTTGCTGAGGTTATACTCATCTTACAAAATGAATTTTAAAAATATCCCCTCTCTAAATGGTCTGGAATAATTTTCATAATATTAAAATTACCTGATTCTTAAAATTTACTAGATAGAGTGCAGCTTTGAAACTATCTGGCAGATTTCTTATCAAATTTATGATCCCTTCTTTTGCAATTGGTTTAAGTTTCCTACTTCTTGGGTCAGAATTGGTAGTTTAGGTTTTGCTATAAATCATTTATTTTGAACTGAATGAAAATGAAAATACAACCTATCAAAATTTATGGAATGCAGCTAAAGTAATACTCAAAGGGAAATTTATGTCATTAAGATCTTTTATTAGAAAAGAATAAAAGTCTCAAATTACTAATCTAAGCTTCTACATTAAGAAACTAGAGAAAGACGAAATACCAACTCAGAGCAAACAGAAGGAAGGAAATAATAAAGAACAGAAATCAATGAGTTTGAAAACAGAAGAACAGGGGAAAATCAATGAAACCAAAAGTTGTTTTATTAAATATCATTGAAATTGATAAAACTTTAGCCAATCTGACCAAGAAAAAAGAAGGTAAAAATTATTGATTTCGGGAATGAAAGAGGGGACATTACTGTAGACCCCACAGGCATTAAGAAAATAAAAAAAAAAAATAAAAAAAAAACCCAAGCCACAACATTAAGGGAATACAATGAAAAATTTTATGCTCATACATTCGACACCTCAGGTAAAACTGAGAAATTTTTGGAAGACACGAGTTATCAAAGCTTAATAAAAAAATAAATGAAAGAGTCCTACATTTATTAAATAAATTAAAGTGGTTGTTAAAAGCCTTCCAACAAACAATTAACAGAAAATTCCAGACCCCAGACAGTGTCACTACTAAGTGCAATGAAATAGTTGAGGTTGAAATAATATCATTTCTACACGATGTCATACAGAAAACAGAAGAGAAGGAAACACTTCCTAACACATTTTTATGAGTTCAGCATCACCCTAATTCTAAGACTAGACAAAGACATTACAGGAAAGGAAAACAGGAGACCATGGTCTCTCATGAACATAGATGCAAAAACCATCAAGAAAATATTAAAAAATCAAATATTGCAGATCATAAAAGGGATAACACATCACAACCAAGTGGGGTTTATCTCTGGAATGCAAATCTGGTTTACCACATTAACAAACGAAAGAAAAAATTGTGATTATCTCAATAGATGCAGGAAAAGCACTGAACAAAATTAAACATCCATTCATGATAGAGACTCTAAACTTGGATAAGATGAAAACTTATGTAACTTGATAAAGGACACTTATAGAACACTTACATAAACCCTACACTAAAATCATATTTAATGGTGAAAAACTGAATGTTTTCACCTCTAGATCAGGAACAAGGCAAAAATGTCCTCTCTCACCACACATATTCAACACTGTCCTGGAAGTTTCAGCCAGTAAGTCAAGGAAGGAAAAAAGAAGTATACAGACTGGAAAGAAAGAAAATTGTCTATAGTCACAGATCCCAAGATTTCTTATGCAGAAAATACCAAAGAACCTACCCCCACCCCCAAATAAAACAAAACAAAAAAACCCACCTTAAAACTACAATTGATTTTTTTCAAGCTATACGTCAATAAACAAAACTCAATTATATTTCTATATACTCACAGTGAATAACTGGAATTTAAAATAAAAAAACTACTACTCATGATAGCACCAAAAACTAAAAACATATTTATGTGTAAATATAAAAATTTCAGGATCTTTATGCTAAAAACTAGAAAACATTCATAAAAGAAGACCTAAATAGAGAGATACACCATGTTTATGCAAAAGATGTGATACTGTTAAAATGTTCATTTCCCCCATTTGGTTTATAGTTCCAATGTAATTCCAATCAAAACTCTGTAGGCTTTTATATAGATATTCCAAAGATGATTTAAAAATGTAAGTACAGAAACAATGGAATTGATTAGCCCAAATGATTTTGAAAAAGAACAAGTTGAAGAACTCACACCACATAACTTTAAGACTTAACTGTAGAACTATGATAATCCAACCAGTGAGATGTTGGCAGAAGGACAGATACATAGACCAATGGAACTAAAGAAAGAGCCCCCAAATAGACCTATATAAATATAGTCAATTGGTTTTTGACAAAGGTACAAAGTCACTTTAATGGAGAAAGAATAATAGTCTCAGTAAATAGTGAGAAACAATTGGATATCCATATACAAAACAAACTTTGACCTAAATCTTATACACCTTATATAAAAATAAATGCAAAATGGATCTAGGCCTAAGTGTAAATAGTAATACTAAATCTTTATGACCTCTAGGAGACATCATAACCTAAAACCCACATGATCTAGGTTTAGCAGAGAGTTTTTATTTTTTATCTATTTTTTTCATTTAAGACAGGGAATACTTTATTCAAATCCATCAGAGAAATGAACAGCTTGGGTCTATAAGAAAGTACTGTGTTTTAAAGCACGGTCAGTAACTGTATATAAGAGTATACACTGCTACAGACAAATTAACTGATCAGAGCACAACTTTTCAATGTTTAAAATAGAATAAGCTTCCCTATAAAAGCAGCACCTTTGGGACATTTTTAACTTTAGTATTCCTCTCCTTCTTCATCCTCCCCTTCAACAAAAACCACACCAACCTCCTCATAATCCTCCTCAAGGGCAGCCATGTCCTCATGGGCCTCAAAAAACTCTCCTTCCTCCATGCCCTCACCTGCATACCAGTGAACAAGGGCATGCTTGGTATATAACAGATCAAACTTGTGGTCCAGGGGAGCCCAGGGCTCAGCAATGGCTGTGGTGTTGCAGAGCATACACACAGCTTGCTATACTTTGGCCAGGTCTCCACCAGGTACCACAGTGGGAGGCTGGTAATTAATGCCAACTTTGAAGCCAGTGGGCACCAGTTCACAGACTGGATGATATGCTTAGTCCTGATGGTGGCAATGGCAGCATTGACATCTTTGGGAACCACGTCGCCATGGTACCACAGGCAGCAAGCCATGTATTTACCATGGCAAGGGTCACATTTCACCATTGGTTGGCTGGCTCAAAGCACACATTGGTGACCTCTGCTACAGAAAGATGTTCATGGAGATGACAGGAGCATATAAAACCAGAGGAAAGTGGATGTGAGTATAGAGCACCAGGTGGTCTGGAATTCTGTCAGGTCAATATTCAGGGCTCCATCAAATCTTAGGGAAGCAGTGATGGAAGACACAATTTGACCTATCAACCTATTCAGGTTAGTGTAGGTTAGGCATTCAATACTAAGGTTTCTACGATAGAGGTCATAGATGGCCTCATTGTCTACCATGAAGGCACAATCTGAGGGTTCCAGGGTGGTGTGGGTAGGGAAGATGTAGAGCTCAGCTACAGCTGTGGAAACCTGGGGGGCTGGGTAAATGGAGAACTCCACCTTGGACTTCTTGCCATAATCGACAGAGAGATGTTCCATCAGCAGAGAGGTGAACCCAGAATCAGTTCCCCCTCCAAAACCGTGGAAAACCAAGAAGCCCTGAAGACCTGTGCACTGGTGGAGCAGTTTCTGAATGCAGTCCAAGACAAAGTCAATCATCTCCTTGCCAATGGTGTAGTGACCTTGGGCATAGTTATTGGCAGCATCTTCCTTTCCTGTGATGAGCTACTCAGGGTGGAAAAGCTGGCAGTAGGTGCCAGTGTGAATTTCATCAATGACTGTGGGTTCTAGGTCTACAAACACTGCCCTGGGAACATGCTTGCCAGCATCCATCTCACTGAAGAAGATGGTGAAGGAATCGTCTCCTCCCCAAATGGTCTTTTCACTTGGCATCTGACCATTAAGCTAGATGCCATGTTCCAGGCAATAGAGCTCTCAGCAGGTATTGCCAATCTGGACAGCAGCTTGGCCAACATGGATGGAGATACATTCATGCATGGTTGCTGCTTTGTGGCTCTGAGCAGATGGTAGAGAAGAGGAAACGTTGTTGCTTCTTACAGTGTGACGCTTAGGTGGTTGATGTAAGAGAACCTAGCAGAGAGTTTTTAAATACAACTCCAAAAGCAGGATCCATAGAAGAAAAATTTAATATCAAAACTAAAAACTTTTGGTCTGCAAAAGACAATATTAAGGAACTGAAAGGACAAACCACACAATGGGAGAAAATATTTTCAAGTCACAAGCCTCACAAAGGCCTGCTATCTAAAATATATAAAGAACTCTCAAATTCAACAATAAGTAAACAAACAACCCAATTTAAAAAAATGAATAGAACTGAGCACTTCATCAAAGAAAATCTATAGATGACAAATAAACACATAAAAAGATGTTCTACATCATTAAAGATCAGGAAAATGTAAATTAAAGCCACAATGAGATGTTATTACACATCTAATGGAATAGCTAAGAACAAAAACAAAGATAAACTAACAACACTAATTGCTTGCAGAGATTCAAAGCACCTGAAACACACATTGCTGATAGACCTGGAAAATGGCACAGTCATTGTGGAAAAGAGTTCACATAATGCTAAACATGGGTTACCATTTGTCCCAGCAACTGCACTCCTACGTATTCACCCAGTGAAATAAAAACTTACCTTCACACAAAACCTGTATGCAAATGTTTATACTTTATTCATAATTGCCAAAAATGGAGGGCAATCCAGGTGTCCTTCAATAGGTGAACAGATAAAAAAAAATCTGGTACATCCATGCAATAGAACACCATTCAGCAATAAAAAGACATGAACTACTACTGATTCATCTAACAACATGAATGAATCATAAGTGCATTCTGTCAAGTGAAAGAAGTGAGACACAAGACTACACATTGAATTATCCGATTTATATTATGTTCTCAAAAGCAAAATTACAGAGACCTCAGAAAGGTCAATCATTACTAGGGGTTGGAAGTGATGAAAGTGGTTAACTACAAAGGGGCACCACAAGGAGTTTTTGGATCAGTGGAATTGTTTTGTATGATACTGTGGTTGTAAATATATGGCTGAATGCATTTGTCAAATCCCAAAGAACTACAGTCTCACCACAAGAGTGAGTCTACTACCTGCAAATTTAAAAAATGAACACAAGATGTCAGGGAGACCCAAGATAAAATGTAAACTATCACAAATGAATCTAACCATGTTACAAATAAATGACTTAGTTACACTGATTGGCGTAAGACAAAACAGAAATTAACCTAAGTAACTTTGCAAAAGGATGTTTTCACTGGATATTGGTAAAGCTAAAGACAAAAAGAACTGTACATCAACACTGTGCTCTAATTGTAGTACGTCCACAGGGTAGAATATCATTCAGCAATAAAAAGACATGAACTGATTGATTCATCTAACAACATAAAGTAATCTTTTTTTATTTTCTGGATATATTATGGATATATTATGTTCAGTTAGCCACTGTAAGGTACGTCATTAGTTTTTGATGTAGTGTTCAATGATTCATTAGTTACATATAACATATAACACCGCAACATGTGCCCTCCTTAATACCCATCACCCTGTTACCCCCACCCCTCTGAAACCCCCAGTCTGTTTCCTGGGGTCCATAGTCTCTCATGGTTTATCTCCCTCTCTGATTTCTACCCCTTCAGATTTCCCTCCCTTCCCCTATGGTCCACCATGCTATTGCTTATGTTCCACATGAGTGAAACCATATGATAATTGTCTTTCTCTGCTTGACTTACTTCACTTAGCATAATCCCCTCCAGTTCCACCCATGTCGATGGAAATGGTAGGTATTCTTTCTTATGGCTCAATAATATTCCAGTGTGTGTGTGTGTGTGTGTGTGTGTGTGTGTGTGTGTGTGTATCACATCTTTTTCCATTCATCTGTTGAAGGGCATCTTGACTCCTTCCACAGTTTGGTTATCAACGTAAATGAATCTTAAAGGCATTTTGTTAAGTGAAGGGAAACCCAAATGACTATGCATTGAATTTATTTCTCTCCAGAGTATAGGTAAGCAATTCTGAAACTATTTTACATGTAAAACAAGTAAGTAAATATATTGTAAATAATGAAAGGCAGGTTTCTCATGGTTGGAGAAATTTATAAGCAACCTGGGAATGCTAGAATAAACCCACTCGTGCTAGACTGGACTTGAAAGTATTAGAATGAACTCATTTTTATTTTATTTTATTTTATTTTATTTTATTTTATTTATTAAGATTTATTTATTTATTTTAGAGAGAGCATGAGCAGGAGGGGCAAGGGGAGAGAGGATCTCAAGCAGACTCCATGTTAAGCGCAGAGCCCCATGTGGGGCTCAATCTCATGACAAGGAGATCACAACCTGAGCTGAAACCAAGAGTTCGATACTTCACCAATTGTGTCACCCAGGTGCCCCAAGAACTCATATTTTTTTTTTAAAAGTGTGTGTGTGCATGTATCCAGTAAAATTAGAACTTATGTTCAGACAAGAACCTGCATATAAATGTTTATAGAAGTTTTATGTGGGACACCTGGGTGGCTCAGTCAGTTAAGCATCCGCCTTCAGATCAGGTCATGATCCCAGTGTCCTGGGATCAAGCCCCACATCAGGCTCCCAGCTTGGAGAGGGGGGCTGCTTCTTCCTCTGCCTGCCACTCCCCCTGCTTTTGCTCTCTCTCTCTCTCTCTGACAAATAGATAAATAGAATCTTTAAAAAAATTTTTTTATTCATAATCACTAAAAACTGGAAACCCAGGGGTCCTTCAACAAGTGAAACTATATCTATTTATCCATCCATCCATCCATCCATCCATCCATCCATCCATCCATCCATGTATTTAAATGTAGGGGTGTGTGTGTGTGTGTGCATGCATAACATACCTATATATTTTCTAGCTCTGTCTAGAAGTGGGGACACACCAGTAGCAATGAATGTATCTAGTGCCCAGATCTTGGTTTTAAATGACATTTTCCAATAAAAGCAACCAGACTTCTAGGAAAAGTCCAGGGGGTAAGCAGAGAAAATATAAGATGAATATCTCATTATGCCAGAAATTAGGGAAGTGCTAAAATAAGAGAAAAAAAAAAGTGGAGTAGTGTCAAAAGGACACAGCAAGCCAACCTGGGAGAGCTCCCAATGACTGAATATGGAACCATTTTAGCAAAATGATAGTATTAGATTTACAACTCAAGAAAATAAAATAAATATCCAGGGGTCCATACTGATACAAATAAATTATTAAATAAATAAATAATAAGTAGGGGATGAAAGGGTAAGTTTTCTTTACAGAAGAATTCCAGTCAATATATGTAAAAGGAATGAGATAAATAGAAAATCACCAAGAACACCATAGTAATAATTGCTGCAGGTAAGATCCTCCAGTAAATGCTAGAATTAGTAGGTGAAGCAAGATTTAAGGTAAAACAAAATTTTTGCACAGCCTCAAAGTATCTCCCTTCCCAAATATTTATGAGTTTTATTTTCTTTTTAAAGATTTTATTTATTTATTTATTTATTTATTTATTTATTTATTTGACGGAGACAGAGAGTACAAGCAGGGAGAGTGGCAGGCAGAGGGAAAGGGAGAAGCAGGGAGCCCCATGCAGGACTCCATCCCAGGACCCTGAGACCATGACCTGAGCCAAAGGCAGATGCTTAACCGACTGAGCCACCCAGTGGCTCCCTATTTACGAGTTTTTACGAGTTTTAAAGGGAAAAACACTAACATTATATTTAATAAACCTGTCGGACACCACCTTAACTAAGTGATCAGGATTAACATGATATCACCAGTAATAAGATAAATTAACATCATTTAGCCACTGATACGGATCCACTGAGAAGGGAATATAAGGGAACATACGTCTCTGGTAGCCTTCCCTAAAATCCATAGCTTCAGCCTAATCATGAGAAAACATCCAGACAAACCCAAATAGGGAGACATTCTACAAAATACCTGCTGACTACTTCTCAAAAGTGTCAAAGTTAAACAAAAAAAAAAAAGAGGAATGACTGAAAACTGTCACAGACTGGAGGAGACAAAAGAAATCCAACAGCTGAATACAATATAGTATCCTGGATTAGATGCTCAAACATCAAGAAATAGGGACAGTAGTGAAAAAACAAGGGGAATCTAAATACAGTCTATAATTAGGGTAAAGACTGATGTACTTAATTTTATTCCTACCAAGTTTAGATATACTCTTTGTATATTTGTCGTTTTCTTTTTACTTTTCATTATTAGTTTTAATTTGGTCAGATTACCATTTATTCTTTTCTATTAATTTGTAAATTCTATCAGACACTTTTTTGCACTTTGCCAATACTCACGATCAAACATACTTCTCATACTGTTCTGTAGATAACCAGCTCCTTCTACTAACAATGTGCTCATCTCTACCACTGTCCTCCTCAATATAAAAGGACTCAAAATAAGTTTTACTTCTTTACCTCCTCCATCCAGAATGAAAGGTCAAATTAGAGTGCTTTTATTCCCACATTTAAAATCTTAGGTTTTGCTGAGATAATTTAATACTTCTAGTCCCAGATTTTAATTATATGTTCTCTCATAGTATGTCTTTTTCATTTGGTAATCCTTATTTGGTAGTTATATTAGAAACATTACCTGTCAATCTGCTATTCCCCATCAAAATTACACTATACCCATGGCATGGTTCACTGCTCACCACTCATCTTCCTTCTTCGTCTTCTGTTAATAGAAGTCTCTGCTCTGTTCATTTGGCTGGAATTCTTCTTCAAATATTTTCTTCAGATTGGTGTGCAGGCGGTGTATACTCAGAATTCTTGAATTTGTGCAAATATTTTCCTTTCACCCTGATAGGTAAATTATATCATGGCTGGGGATAGAATCACTGGATTGCAGTCATTTTTTTCTCATGATCTACAGATATTATAGAACTATCTCTGTCTTCGAGTCCATTCTGTCTGATTCTTTTTCCATTGTAAGAAATTTGCTCTGTTTAGAAGTTTGTAAGATTTTCTCATTATCCTTGAAGTTCATGACTTTCCCCAGAATGTGCCTGAGTGTATCTATCCTTCCTCATCAATTCTGCCTGAAACTTGGATTTCTAGATTCAGTCTGTGGCTTATGGTCTCTCTTAAACTCAGGGATTTTCCCCTATTATTTACTTAGTTATTCCTTCTCCATGCATTCCTTTTTTCTCCTTCTGGAATTCTGTTTTCATGTTAGGGCTTCTGGTTCTGTACTCTGAGTCCTAATCTTTTCCCTTTCTGCATGTTTGTTCTATGTGAGATATTCCCTCCACTTAATCTTCTAGACTACTAATTTGGTTATCTATAGTGACCACACTCTCAACTCAGTTCATCTTACTACTTCTAATTAGTATCTTACTCCTAGAAATTCATTTCACTGCTGTAATTAAGCTTCTCTAATTGCTGTATATTTGGGGGGCAGGCATCATGTGACTCACACAGCAGTATTATTTAACTAGGACTCCCTGTTTTCGATTTTTGGTTTGGTTTGGATCCCTCTGTTTATTGAGTCTCCCTAAATGTATTCTGAACTTTCTTTGTCTACTTTTTGGAACTCAGATCCAGCTGCTGACCTTAAGTCATAGCAATCTCAAGACTGTTGGACTAGTGGAATATCACAAAGCACGTGGTCAGTCTCTGGTTGAAGTATCAAAATGGGACCTTTCTTCTCTCTTATCAACTGAGCTCAAAGGCTAGAGCTCCTCAGCTTCAGGGAGCCCTCAGCCATCTTTGCCAGGGAGATGGGTAGGTCCTTCCAGAAATACTCACGTAAGTGGGTGCTATCCTTCCTTGAGAGGATATACAAACTTCTAAGGGTCAGAGCTCTTTCCTGATTCTCAACTCATGACTCTCTCATCACCAGTTCTCAGGCCCTTATTAAGCCTAGGAAAGAAAAAGTTCTACTCATGCACTGCAATTAGCCTGGTAGATAGAAACTGAACTTGGTTCACATCCAATAGTCTCCATCTATCTGCTGGTCCTGATAGTCTGATTCCCAAAGTAGGATACTAGTGGACAAATTGGAGTTAGGAAGAGGGGCCAGCCAAAACTATCTACAGATATCACCTTCAAGAATTACCTCTCAGAATTAAAAAATGTGCAAGGGGGGGAGATGGCAGAGGAGTAGGGGACCCTATTTCAACCAGTCCCTGAATTGAGCTGGATATCTATCAGACCATTCTGAACACCCACAAAATCAGCCTGAGATGTAAGAAGATATATCTGGATCTCTACAAACAGAATATCTCTGGCGGTTGGTCTCAAGGTATGTGATTCTGCAGGCAGATATTGGAAGATAAACAGAAGGGGGAGGGAGCCTCCATGATCTTGCACCAGGAAGGCAAAAGCCTCCTGCGCTGGGGACTGTTCACAGATGTGCATACCTGTAGCGGTGGGGAAAGGACTTTAGGGCAGCCCCCCAGACTGAAACCTGGAACTACAGGGGTGACATAAACCGGGGAAGCTGGTGGATTTAGAAGCACAAAGAGCAGAGACGTGTCCGGCCCTGGGAGCAAGGGCTGGGAGAGCTGCTGTGGGGTGCACAACCCAGGACGCTGCAGGTTTTTAGCAGCACAGACAGAAACTGAGACAGTGTGACCTCAAGAGCTCAGTGAAGAGCAGACTACAATCTCTCTGTTCTGAGATAGAGGTTTGGATACAGTCACTTCTGCTCTGACTCTCAGAAGAGATGTGGAAAGCCACTAGGGAAAGCCACCAGAGAACAAAAGCCCCATAACACAGGTTTTCCCTGAGCCCATCCCCCTACCCCACAGGGGGCAGGGCAACTCTGCCCAAACAGGGTTGCCTGAGTAACAGCACAATAGGCCCCTCCCCCAGAAGACAGTCTGGAAGAACAAGAGGCCCATAACCCTAAGGTCCATATAAAACAGGTGCATCTTGCTTGGGTTGTGGTCAATAACTTGGACTCTGTACATTCCCTCAACCACCCCTCAGCAGAATGACTAAGAGGAGGAACCCCCAACAAAGGAAAGAATCAGAGTCTGTGACCTCTGGCACAGAGCTAATAGATATGGATATAACCAAGATGTCAGAAATAGACTTCAAAGTAACAATTATCAAGGCGATATCTAGGCTTGAGAAAAATATTAATGACAATATAGAATCTCTAAGGGCAGAAATGAGATCTAATCAAGCTGAACTTAAAAATGCTATGAATGAAATACAGTCTAAACTGGATATTCTGACTGCCAGGGTAAACAAGGCAGAAGAACAAATTAGTGAATTAGAGGATAAGACGATAGAAAAGAAGGAAACTGAGGCAGCACAGGAAAAACAAATTAAAAGCCAAAGAATCAAACTAAGAGAGATTAGTGACTCAATGAAATGTTCCAATATCAAAATTATTGGGATTCCTGAGGGAGTGGAGAAAGAGAGAAGTGTAAAAGATATATTTGAGCAAATTGTAGCTGAGAACTTCCCTAATCTGGGGAAGGAAACAAGCATTTGTGTCCAAGAGGCAGAGAGGACCCCTCCCAAGATCAGAGAACAGACCAACACCACAGCATAGAATAGTACAATTTGCAAATCTTAGATCCAAGGAAACAATCTTGAAAGTGGCGAGGGGGAAGAGGTTTCTTATATACAGAGGGAGGAACATCAGAATAACATCAGACCTGTCCACAGACACCTGGCAAGCCAGAAAGGGCTGGCAAGACATACTCAGGGTACTAAATGAGAAGAACATGCAGCCAAGGATACTTTATCCAGCAAGGCTGTCATTCAGAATGGATGGAGAGACAAAGAGCTCCCAAGACTGGCAAAAACTGAAAGAATATGTGACCACCAAGCCAGCCCTACAAGAAATATTAAGGGGGGTTCTATAAAAGGAGAAAAACTCCAAGAGTGATATAGAACAGAAATTTACAGAGACAATCTATAGAGACAAGGACTTCACAGGCAACACGATGACATTAATATCATATCTTTCAATAATCACTCACAACGTGAATGGCCTAAATGCTTCTATAAAACACCACAGGGCTGCACATTGGATAAAAAGACATGACCCATCCATATGCTGTCTACAAGAGACTCATTTTGAACCTAAAGATACTTCCAGACTGAAAGTGAAGGGATGGAGAACCATTTTTCATGCCAACAGACCACAAAAGGAAGCTGGGTAGCAATTCTTATGTCAGACAAATTATAATTTAAGCTAAAGACTGCAGTTAGAGATACAGAAGGACACTATATCATTCTTTAAGGGTCTATCCAACAAGAGGATCTAATGGTTATAAATATCTATGCCCCCAACATGGAAGCAGCCAACTACATAAGCCAACTGTTAACCAAAATAAAGAGACATATTGATAATATTACATTAATAGTAGGGGACCTCAACACTCCACTCTCAGCAATAAACAGATCATCTAAGCCAAAAATCAACAAAGAAACAAGAAGTTTGAATGACACACTGGACCAGATGGATCTCATAGATATATACAAAACATTCCACCCTCAAACAACAGAATACTCATTCTCCTCGAATGCATGTGGAACTTTCTCCACAATAGACCACATATGGGGTCACAAATCAGGTTTCAATTGATACGAAAAGACTGAAATTATTCCCTGCATATTCTCAGACCACAATGCTTTGAAACTGGAACTCAATCACAAGAAAAATGTGAGAGAAATTCAAACACTTGGAAGCTAAAGACTATCCTGCTTAAGAATGTTTGGGTCAACCAGGAAATCAAAGAAGAACTTAAATAATTTGTGGAAACCAATGAGAAAGAAAACACATCAGTCCAAAACCTATGGGATACTGCAAAGGCGGTCCTGAGGGGGAGATATATAGCTATCCAAGCCTCACTCAAAAAAACGGAAAAATCCAGAATACACACTCTATCTTTATGCCTTAAAGAACTGGAGAAGGAACAGCAAAGAAGGTCTCTGCCATGCACGAGAAGAGAACTGATTAAGATTAGAGCAGAGATCAATGAATTAGGAACCAGAAATACAGTAGAGCAGATCAATGAAACTAGAAGCTGGTTCTTTGAAAGAATTAATAAGATTGAAAAACCACTGGCCAGATTTATCCAAAAGAAAAGAGAAAGGTCCCAAGTTAATAAAATTATGAATGAAAGGGGAGAGATCACTATTAACACCAAGGAAATAGAAACAATTATTAGAAATTGTTATCAACAACTATATGCCAATAAATTAAGCAAACTGTAAGAAATGGATGCCTTTCTGGAAACCTATAAACTACCAAGACTAAAACAGGAAGGAACTGACAACCTGAACAGACCAATAACCAGAAAGGAATTTGAAACAGTAATCAAAAACCTCCCAAAACACAAGAGTCCAAGGCCTGATGGATTCCCCAGGGAATTCTACCAAACATTCAAAGAAGAAATAATACCTATTCTCCTGAAGCTGTTTCAAAAAATAGAAACAGAAGGAAAACTACCAAACTCATTCTATGAGGCCAGCATTACCTGGATTCCAAAACCTGGCAAAGACCTCATCAAAAAGGAGTGTTACAGACCAATATCCCTGATGAATATGGATGCCAAAATTCTCAACGAGATCCTAGCTAATAGGATCCAACAGTACACATAAAGGATTATCCATCATGACCAGGTGGGATTCATCCCTGGGATGCAAGGTGGTTCAATATTCACAAATCAATCAGTGTGATAGAACACATTAATAAGAAAAGAGACAAGAACCAGATGGTCCTCTCAATTGATGCAGAAAAAGCATTTGACAAGATACAGCATCCTTTCCTGATTAAAACTCTGCAGAGTATAGGGATAGAGGGTACATTCCTCAATTTCATAAAAACCATCTATGAAAATCCCACAGCGAATATCATTCTTAATAGGGAAAAGCTGAGAGCCTATCCCTTAAGATCAGGAACACGACAAGGATGCCCACTCTCACTACTATTGTTCAACATAGTACTAGAAGTCCTAGCAACAGCAATCAGACAACAAAAAGAAATAAAAGGTATTCAAATTAGAAAAGAAGAAGTCAAACTCTCTCTCTTCACAGATGACATTGTACTTTATGTGGAAAACCCCCAAATTACTAGAACTCATCCAGCAATTCAGTAACATGGCAGGATAAAAAATCAATGCACAGAAATCAGTTGCTTTCCTATACACTAACAATGTAACTGTAGAAAGAGAAATTAGGGAATCGATTCCATTTACAATAGCACCAAAAACCATAAGATACTTTGGAATAAATCTAACCAAAGAGGTAAAGAATTTATACTCTAGAAACTACAGAACACTTATGAAAGATATATTGAAGAAGACACAAAAAGATAGAAAAACATTCCATGCTCATGAATCAGAAGCATAAACATTGTTAAAATGTCTTTGCTACCCAGAGCAATCTATACTTTCAATGTCATCCTGATCAAAAATACCAATGCCATTTTTCAAAGTGCTGGAGCAAGCAATCCTAAAATTCGTATGGAACCAGAAAAGACCCTGAATGGCCAAGGAAATGTTGAAAAAGAAAAACAAAGCTGGGGTCATCACGTTGCCTGATTTCAAGCTATATTACAAAGCTGTAATCACCAAGACAGCATGGTACTGGCACAAAAACAGACATATAGATCAATGGAACAGAACAGAGAGCCCAGATATGGACCCTCAACTCTATGGTCAATGAATCTTCGATAAAGCAGGAAAAAACATCCAATGGAAAAAAGACAGTTTCTTCAATAAATGGTGCTGGGAAAATTGGACAGCTATATACAGAAGAATGAAATTAGGCCATTCTCTTATACCATACACAAAGATAAACTCTAAATGGACGAAAGACCTCAATGTGAGACAGGAATCCATCAAAATCCTAGAGAAGAACATAGGCAGCAACCTCTTAGACATCGGCCACAGCAACTTCATTCAAGACACATCTCCAAAGGCAAGGGAAACAAAAGCGAAAATGAACTTTTAGGACTTCATCAAGATAAAAAGCTTTTGCACAGCAAAGGAAACAGTCAACAAAACTAAGAGGCAACCCATGGAATGGGAGAAGATATTTGCAAATGACACTATAGATAAAGGGCTGTTATCCAAGATCTACAAAGAACTTCTCAAACTCAACACCCAAGAAACAAATAATCAAGTCAAAAAATGGGCAGAAGATATGAACAGACACTTCTCCAAAGAAGACATACAAATGGCTAACAGACACATGAAAAACGCACAACATCATTAGCCATCAGGGAAATTCAAGTCAAAACCACATTGAGATACCACCTTACACCAGTTAGAATGGCAAAATTGACAAGGCAAGAAACAACAAATGTTGGAGAGGATGTGGAGAAAGGGGAACCCTCTTATACTGTTGATGGGAATGAAAGTTAGTACAGCCTCTTCGGAAAACAGTGTAGAGTTTCCTCAAAAAGTTAAAAATAGAGCTACCCTATGACCCAGCAATTGCACTATTGGGTATTTACCCCAGAGATATGGATGTAGTGGAAAGAAGGGGCACATGCACCCCAATGTTCATAGCAGCATTGTCCACAATAGCTAAATCGTGGAAGGAGCTGAGATGCCCTTCAACAGATGACTGGATTAAGAAGATGTGGTCCGTATATACAATGGAATATTACTCAGCCATCAGAAAGGATGATTAGTCAACATTTGCATCAACGTGGATGGAATTGGAGAAGATTATGCTAAATGAAATAAGTCAAGCAGAGAAAGACAATTATCATATGATTTTACTTATTTGTGGAGCATAAGGAATAGCATGGAGGACATTAGGAGAAGGAAGGGAAAAATGAAGGGCGGGAGATCAGAGGGGGAAATGAACCATGAGAGACTGTGGACTCTGGGAAACAAACTGAGTGTTTTAGAGGGGAGGGGGGTGGGGGATGGGCTAGCCTGGCAATGGGTATTAAGAAGGGCATGTATTGCATGGAGCACTGGGTATTATATGCAAACAATGAATCATGGAACACTACATCAAAAACTAATCATGACTAACATAACATGGTGACTAACATAACATAATAAAAAAATTTTTAATTAAAAAAATAAAGAATAAAAAGAATTACTTCTCAGTTTCACGCACAATCCACAAACACACCAGGCCATTACTCTATGCTCAGCTCTTCCCAGTGGGACATCACATTCCGAGACGAGGAGGCCTTAACTTCTCAGAATTCACCTATTCTGGAGAGGTGAATTGGACAAAAAAGTTATCTTTTTTGTTAATCACTGCCCTGATAGTGATGGCAAATAGGTTTAATCTTGTCAACTCCAATCCATTCATCACCAACAAATATTTACTGAACACAAAGAAGGTCCCAGGTTCTGTCGTAGGTACTAGAGATACACCAGTGAATCCCGAGTCCTATGGTAACTCCTGTCAGCTTTTGAGACAGAGTCTGAGCTGAGAATTAGGGTGCTACAGTTAATTAATGGCACCAGGCATGAACAGAGGACTTGAACATGGCAGCATATGTGTCAAGTATTTGCTATACCTGCCTTGGAGTAACCCTCATTTTACCTCTGGGTTGGAGTAGAATATATCATTCTATTTTACTTTGAGACTTTCTTTTTTGTGACTTGCTGAAAATTTTCTGACTCAGGGATATTTAACAAATTTTGTACTAAATTTGGATCTACGAACCCTCTGGCTCATTCATATTGGTTGCTATGTGTCTCATCTTTTCATTCCTACAACTACAAAAGTACTTTCTGGAGGATTTAGCCCCTTTTCCTTAAGCACAACTTGGCAGAAGCTATAAGGGACAAAATATTACAGCTCTTTGGTAATACCAGTTGCCATAAATATCATTTTAAAGTTAAAAAGGAGCAATTTCCTGTTCTTAAAGGAGAAAGCCACTCCTCTCGTATTAAGTATTTTGAATCATTATGTTGTTGAACTGGACAGTGAGGGTTTCCTTAAATCTTACACCCTAGGCACTTCACTTGCCTCACCTAAGTCCAAGCCCAGTGTAATTGTCATTCCTTTGTAAGTAATTGTTCTTTTCTATCTGGCTATATTAATGATTCTCTCTTCTTAGGAATTCTGTAGTTTCACCATAATGTGTCTAAACGTAGATTTAATTTATTAATATCATAATTCTTGTTTCTTATCAATGCAGGAAAGTTCTCATCTATTATCTCTTTAAATATTGCTCCTTCTCCATTAGCTTAGTTCTCTCCTTCTGGGACTCTGATTTAATGTGTTTACTTCACCTCTTTTCCTCTCTGCACTGCATTCTGGATAATTTTTCAAAATCGACTTCTAATTCATCAATTCTTTATCCAACTATGTCTAATTGACTTCTAAGTCATTCTTTATTTTTAAAACTCAATTATTATATTTCTATTTCTGGAGGTTCTATTTGGTTCTCTTTAAAACTTGCCCCTTTCTTGGTCTTTTCTTTGATAGTCACAAATTAAATTTCCTCTTTCATTTTTTTAAATATTTAGGCATGCTTATTTCATATATTTTGTGTACAATAATCAGGAAATCTGGTCTTTGTGGTCTTGATTTTGCTATTTTTAGATTGAGTGAGGAACTTCTCACTCGTGTTGCATTGTTTTCTCCTCATAGTTTTATTTTTAATTGTTTGCATTTATTGAATTTTATATGGGGAATTACTTGAGGTTTAGGCTTAAGGTGAGTTCTTCAACAGAGTGTCTTAAAGCACTACCAACCAGAGAGCACTCCCAATCAAATGCTTAGTTTGGATTTTTGGCTCACACATGTAAAGTACATTTTGGCCCATGAAAGGGCCAGTGTATGGTTACAAATTTCCAAGGAAGACATCATTTTCTCTTCATTTAGACCTAAGCAAAGTTTCCTTTCCATCTCCCTTGGTAGGGCAAGATAACCTTACCCCACAATTTGTTTTTTCCCCTGAGTGCCACTCTTTGGGAGACACAGATTTAGGCAGAGAGCTGTGATCTGACTTCCTATCTTGTGCTGACCTTAAGTTTTGTCTCTATTTCCAGATCAGCTCTTGAAAATTGAAGCTCTAATTTGTCTGAAATAAGCTGCTATCCCAGGGCAACCCCTGGCTCATTGCCTAATTACCTTTCTGGATTACTACCTTAGTATTATTTTTAGCCCTAAGTATTTTCCTTCCATTTTGTTAGCTTAGCTACAGCTTAAAGCTATATTTAAACATTTTATCCAGTGTTTTCAGGTATTTTGTGCAAGAGGGGTTTCTGAATGTTGTAGTTCATTGTATTGCCAGAAACAGATGTCTCCATCATGTTTATATCTATCTTCAGTTGTTCAGATTTCACATCTGTCTACAACTGATCCACTTATTCAGTTTTAGGACAGCCAGGTCTCTTGGATGATAGCCCTTTAAAGGAATCCTTTTCTTTTATGCTTATATCCACACCCTTCTTTTCACCGCTCACCATTGAAATTTATTAATTAAAATGAATCTAAACAGAACATAGAGATATAAATGTTTCTAAAAT
The DNA here is from genome assembly GCF_023065955.2 of Ursus arctos. NCBI lineage: Eukaryota > Metazoa > Chordata > Mammalia > Carnivora > Ursidae > Ursus > Ursus arctos. Next base: position 24,885,371 of record NW_026622875.1, on the reverse strand, counting down.
ACCTTATGCTATAGATGGAAAAAGTGAATACATCTTTGTAATCTTTTGTCTCTTACAGCTCTTCTTCTAGACTGATAGTGGTAAAGGAACAGATCACCTCTCTGGTAAATCAGAATAGCCAAAAATGGAATCCGAACACTTAAAATATAATCATTATCACTTCAGCACACAACATATATCTACTCAGTAGATAGTTACTAAGCACTTACTGGGCATTTCAGATACTATACTAAGTACCAAGAATACAGCAAATGAGGCCCACCCAATCTGAGATGACATTGAACATGGGCAGTGTGAAATGCTAACATACGTACAAACAAAGTCAGTCCACGTGGGGCCCTGTCCAGCTGCACTTCCACCAAGTTCAGCTCCTGAGAGTCATCCCTATATGTCTCTCCTGTCCCTTCCCTATTAGGCAACCTTGATAGTGAAAACTCTGGGAGGAACCTTAACTCTCCCCGTAGCTGAAAGATTAAATAAAGTATACACAATAGCCAACAAAACTCAGCAAATCCCCCAGTTTTGTCCTTTTGAAGGGAAATCATTTTCTCCTAAAGAAAGAGGAATTTTAAGTTATTTTCATTAAAAATGGCTGTCTGACAGCTTGTATTTTTCAGAAAGTTTGTCTGTTTAATATAATGCGCTGTCCAATTTAAAAGAAGTGGTCCCTTATTAGAAATATGATTTATTCTTAGATAAATCACTGATTTATGGCTCACTGGGGTATATATTTAATACTGTCAAAAAATGAAAGGACACCCCAAACTATCTGCAGTGCCACAGCTACTCATTCTAAAAAGGATCTGAGGCAGCTGAGACCCCTGGGTGTTAAATGTAATCTTTGCCTGGGATAAAAGCATGGAGAATTGCTGATCTTTATAAAAAGATCTGTCTCTACCCACTGCCTTCCTCCTCTCTCTTCTACCACGGTGCAGTTCATCGTCAGAAAGCTCAGAATTGAAAATTAAGGGGAAAATGGGTTATGCTTGTGTCATTTAAAAAAATCTGCAGCCAGAGAGGACTCCTTTTTAATGCTTGCCAGAGGAAAGTTCATCACTAAAACAAATATAACTTCTTGATGGTAATGGATACATTTGACTAGAGAAATAATGGAAAACCTATAGAAAAACAGGAAGTATGTTTCTCCAATCTTACTGTTATCATCAATTGAATGAAATGTAGTATTGGCTGCCAAAAGTAACTACATCAAAAACTCATGTAGCACCAAATCCTGATTCTGAGTCAGAACTTATGCCTTTATTCTCACTCTGAGATCTCATCTACTTTTATCGTATGGATTCTATGCTGATGGCTTCTAGATCTACAGCTTCGACCCTAACCTCTCTCCTTCACAGAACACCCCCATTGTAAGGCCTCTTGATACTTCTCACTTGGATACTTAACTGCCACACCAAATTCGGTGGGACCAAAACAAAGCCTTACACTTTTCCTTCATTTTCTTTCAGACTGAATTTTCTTCCAACTTTACCATTTTGTTTAAGGAACTCATTTGGTCTCCCAGTTGAGGAAATTTGAAAACATCTTTCACTTCAGTCTTTTCACTCAGCCTCTGTGGCCAATTTGCCACGAAATCACAACATTCCCTACGTGAAACACTCCTCGGCCGCACCCTTACACTCCATTCCCACTGCCAGCAGCCTAGCTAAGCTTGTACCACCTCAAGACCTCCATTAAAAGACTTCGTTGTGGCGGTCCCTGGCTCCACCCAGTCCTTTCTGCATTTCAGTTCATCCTTCTTACTTTAACTCCAAGAACCAGTCTAAGGAGTGTCTGCCTTCTTGCCCCAACATTATAACCTATTTTCTCCAATATTACACCCATTTCCACCCCTGCCTTTTTGTCCGTTTTGCTTTCCTTCCTGGGAATGTCCACCTTCCCCTTCCCCAATATCTGCCTACCCAAATCCAGGCCATTCTTCAAATCCACATATGTAAATTTAGTTAAAAATAAGTATCATGTATTTTAAAATACAACAATTAGTTAATTGACAGAATTATCTGATCCAGTTACTCCCCTTCCCTAACCCTGTTCCAGACCCAAACCAGTATATCTAAACATAAAAGCATCATCCCGACTTCAGAGGCTAGGTAGAATCATATTAATTTTAACTGAGTTCTATCTTCCTTTAAAGATAATCCAATTGTGTCTATTACAGATTTTCTGTTATTATACTGGTACGAGGCATAACATTATGATCCTATTTTACAATGTATAATGATCACAGTTTTTCATAGACTCTAGCATAAAAGGTAAGACAGGGACTGGCTTCCATCTTCTAGGCTCTGGAAGAAAATCACAGACACTATAATCTGCAGAGTAAGGGGTCCTACCACTTTAAGTGTTCTTTGGTCTCCCCACATTTTCTCTCCTCATGAATTTGGAGCATTGTCTTCTGGTTTTACAGGGCCTTGACATGATACCTGCTTTGTGACATGATGGAAGATATATTCTGAGTCACCCAGAGACAAAATAACTTATTTTCCCAAAAGATAGCCCCTCACTTCTATCTTAAATCCCTCTGATGGACTACTGGCATGAACATCCCTAGGATAGATATGAAGTAAATTCTACTTTGGAGAAGCCTTATGGTTTCCTGGACCTGTGCCAAAAGTCTCTGCTGTGCAGTCCTAGAATTTCAACAGTATTCTCTGTTGAGAAACCAACACAAGAAGTCTAAGCTCAAAAGAGGCTAATTTTTTATGTCATCTGCTGAGAATCTGGAGAATATAGTCTTAAAAACTCGAATAGCTTTCCATACTTGTTACAGTGTTTTATACAAACTGGGAAAAAAAATAAAGACATGCTATATTTATTTGAACTCAGCAGCTTATAATTTCATTTCAGACAAAAACTCTAATAGATACATTTGGAATAACTGGCTTAATAAACAAATTTAAGTTTATAAGTATGGTAGTTTTAGGAAAACCACAAGTTTAGGCATACAAAACTTGTAATATATAACCATTCATACATTAGCAACCGGACTTCAGTGCTATAAAATAGTTTAGTAATAGCCGTTAATTATCTTATGTTTCCAATTGAAACAAATAATTTTCAATCTTTTGGCTTTTGGCTATAGAAGTTCTGGAAAATGTTTCTCTCCAAAGAGAAGGTATCTTGGGTTGGGGACTTCAGCTCTTCAATGTGTAGGACAATCATCACTGGAGACACAAGGTAGTGGTTGGAGTACATATCATACATAAGCAACATTAGTCAAAGTCAGAATCAAGGTTTGAGCAAACTGATTTTACTCTGCCTGAACCCTCCCAACATAACACAAAAACCATGCTCTTCATCACTATCTTTAACAAGAAATTAACTCCACAAATATACTGTGCTTTTAATAATTTTGATGAAAATTCCCAGAACATGGTTGCACACTATATGGCATTTCCCTGAAAAATCCCCTCTACTTATGTCTCTGCTGGGGGAGGGCTTGGCTGGGGAAGGGACCTTACCATCTCTTCTCTCTTGTCCCCCAACATCTTAGGGTCTGGCCGTGGTTGCCCCTGTCTCCTTCCTCCAGGATTTCTCTATTCCCATCTCACTAACTCACACCCCTTTATCACACAGAACTATGTAACCCTGCCCCAGCTCCTCTGTCTCTGAACTTGCATTCTCTACTGTTGAGAGCATTTAACTTAAAAGGGCTCGGCTGTTACCAGGAAACACCCTACCCCATGAGGCAGGGAGATTAGAAACAACTTTAAATATTGTTTTTCCCCCTTACAAACCTTCCTTTATTATATGTCATAAGCTATAAGTGGACAAGGGGTAAGTTTAAATGGTTTCAGCTTCCCATGGGTAACCAGACCTGTGCAGGTGGCATCATGGCTGCTTTTTCTGGCTGGATCACCTGCTCAGCAGGGAGCCGCAACCAGTGGGTGGAAAAAAAGGCTGTGTTAGGGTAAAGGAGGGAAGTAAATGGCAGACTAAGAGAAAAAAGGACTGCATTCAATCTTTTAAAATACTTAAAAGTGGCAGATAAAAAGAAAAGGCACTGATCTTATGATGATTCTGATAAGAAATGTAGAAAAGCCATGACATTAGAGGTGAGAAGGTGACATGACTTGGAGAGCACAGGTTGTCCCTCATTGAGACCAGCAGGAGCCCGGGCTGGCTGGCAGCCCCCAGACAGGCAGGAAAGGAAGCCCTGCAGCCTGCCCATATTGCACCTAGGTGCATAGTGTGGGGAGTTCTGGACCCAAGTAGCCCTTAGTAACCTTTTTTCAGGTCACTCTTTTTTTTATTTTTTAAAGTAGGCTCCATGCCCAGAGTGGAGCCCAATGTGAGGCTCGTGACCCTGAGATCAAGACCTGGACTGAGATCAACAATCAGACACTTAACCCACTGAGCCACCCAGGCACTCCTCAGGTCACTCTTTTAGCACAGCTTTCTCACATTTGTCTCAGAAGTAGCTTTTAGATGAGAAGTCAAAAGATAAAAAAGATCAGGGAGCTAAAATAGGTGAGGATTTTACAAATCTAGCCATCTGTGCTGCTGAGTTAGTTGTTCTTAGTTGGCTTTTAGAAATGGGCAACCCAGTTAAAAATTTTAGGAATTTTTTCATATCAGGTACAATTATTCCTACCTGTTCTGTCTGATTTCTGACCTACTATATTTTAACCACAACACATCACTTATGGGGATTTTTTTGGAATCTAATGTTTTCTTTAAAAGAATTTCAGGTAAGCAGATCAATTAAAACTAAATAAACATGTAACAAACATATACAAAGAGAATCAAGACATGGTCCTTGCCTTAGGGAACTTGCACTGGATTGAGAGTTATAGGTGTATTCAAGACAGACTGACAAGGCAAATAAAAGTTCCATGGAACACGGAAGGCAGGCTTCATCGAAGAGGGAGCATTTAAGAAAGGAATGGAAGATGATAAGAAGGAGCAGAATAAGAGTATACCAGGACAACATGTATAAAGCTCCTGAGCTGGATAAGAGTTTGGGTAGTTTGAGGAACTGAGAGCAGACAGCTGAGCCCAGAGACCAGAAGGGGTGGCAGGAAGTGAACTTGCCAAGGCAATGACTGATGGGAAATGCTATGAGAACTACAGGGTAGGTGTGGTGATCACTCACAGGATAAAGGGACAATAGACCACATTCTTTACCTCAACAGCAGCACTCCTTCATGTGCACTGTGCCAGGCTCCTCTATTATGGTAGAAAGGATTTTTGTGGGATCAGTTACTGGTTAACTGGCTAATGGTCACATACCTTGATCACTTGCTGGCTACTGATCAAATGCTTTGCCAGCTGATTAGTTTGGCTCTGATGGCAATCGATGCCAATGCCAATTTTCTTATAAACTCATCCATTCCCTCATTTATGTATCCACTCAAAACATATTAAGCAGAGTTATTATCATATTCTTAGTCACATCATTTGCATTTAAAAACCTGTTTCTTTGTGGTTGTGTTTGTTGTTGTTGTTGTTGTTGTTGTTATATAGCCATCTACCTATACATGGTATTATTCATAGTTGGTTAAATCTAAGAATGTTCCCATTAAAAGCTAAGCAGGGAGGGAGGGGAGCACCTGACTGGCTCAGCTGGAAGAGGATGCAACTCTTAATCTTGGGGTTGTGAGTACTTAAAATCTTTACAAAAATAAAGAATAAAAGCTAAACAGCAAGAGCTTGGTCAGGAATGAAATCTTCATTCATAAAATAGTTTCAGTAGGATAATCTGGGGATCCTTGTCATGATCTAACTGGTAACAACTTTCCAGGAACCTATCAAATATGCAAGGTTGTTTATTTTAGAAAAGTGACAACATCAAAAGATATTCCATATCCTGGGTTATTAAATACAGAACAAGTTGTATTAAAAAGATAATGCTGAGGTGGAATAAGAGGAGGAAAAGAGGAATTCCAGTTTTAAAATGTAGGAAATCACCTAGAAGGACTAGGAAAATAGGAAATTGAAACACAAATCCATTTGCAGTGATATTAGAGAACTGAAATCTCCAATCATGATATAGGGGGAAATAATGCTGAAGCTGTGAAAGTCAAATGCAGATGTAGAAAAACTCCAAGAGCATTCTGATGGTTGCAGGCCTTAGGCAAAACCATCACTCCAAAGTAGACAGCACACCCTGTATCACAAGCCCTTGATGAGAACACTAAAATGGTGTGCAGATTAGTAGCAGTGCTTTCCTGAGCTAGGTGTAGACCCAAGGGTCCCAGGAAGCAGGGAAAGGATGGTATCGGTAAGTTATTTTGCAAGATGGAAATTGTTGGTAAAGTGAGGTGAAGGAGAGAAACTTAATGAGCAGCTCAGGATATCAGTCTCAGTTGGCTGGGAGGAGTTATAGGCAAAGAACTCTAGACTCAACCTTCCCCACAGAGAAATTCTTGTAAGCCTGGAAAATAGCCCAGGAGCCACCCTTATGCAAAATCTCTGGCAAACAGCTGATACAGAAAAGTCTTTATATTTAAGATGAGTAATGAATGATATCAAGAGAACTTGAATAGGACCTGAGTAGAAATTGTACGGAGAGAAAGAGGGGCTATAGAATAAAATAGCAAATAAAAATAACTCAACAAAACTTTGCCACAGAGCAAGATGAAAATGGAGATTGGCATGTTGGCAAAAACTGAAATCTTAAAGAGACTAGATACTCTACAGAGCACCAGCACAAGATAAAGATGCAAAGGCTCGAGGATGAAATTGAATGTGATCGTTAGAACTCAGGAAGAAAGAGACATTTTTAAAAACCCACCTGGCTTAAGAAAAAGGGCTATGAAGACCACGGTTCTGGAAGTTCTACTCAGCAGAGCTAAGTGAAGCAGGAAGGAAGCGAAGCCCTACTGGACCTACCTCATCAGAAATGGCAACTTTGAGAGTCATAGAGCAAACAGGAGAGAATGGAGAGAAGCATCTGAGCCAGGAGTGGCCAGAAGGGAGAGGTCTTTATTTTTGGTATTAAAAATATATATATCTGAAATTAGAATCATTTACTTTTGAGACTAACATTAATACACAATTATGTGTTTATTTCAAAAATCTTATGCGAAGCAAAACTCTTCTCTACTGAAAGATTACACTGTATTTGAATTTCAAATCAAACAAAGGAACATCCATTTAAAAAGTGTTCTTCTATACTTCATATTCTGCAAAGGGTAAAATAATATGACAGTCAACAAGAAAAGCTTTGATTGTGAGGAAATTCTTATCCTAGTTCAAAGATTTCTAAAATAAAAGAGATATAAATGTGATAGTATTGAAATTGATGCAGGTAACTCTAATCCAGAAACTTTCTCTGTATGAAATAAAAACAACAAAAAGACAAACCATAAATGCTTTCTTGGAAACAACAACTGTAGCTTTTTGATTGATTAAAAACAACTGCAGCCAGAGTTTCACTACTGTTTAGAATGTAGAAAGTTAGGTTGTGTGTCACTCCCACCCTACCAGCTCAAAAAAGCCAGGTAAACCACAAAATCATAGCTTTTCTTTAACCCAACAGACAGCTGAAATCTTAGGGCAAAAAATAGCCAGAAATCCAAATGGAAATGGCCCTATCCAAGGGGAAAAAGACAGGAGCACTGGCTCAGCTGTTGCAGAGCATGGGAGAGAGGGACTCCAGGAACCAGACAAGAGGGTAAAAAGAATGCAGGTAAAGGCCAAGCAGTGTAAGGTAGCATAGAAGTACAGAATCCCTAGGAACTATCAATATGAGTGGAGCTCACACTTATTCCACAGACCTCCACTGGGTCTCACAAGAAACCATGAGGAGAAGGGCAGGAGATGGGCAAGAACTTCCCTCGGTGGCACAAGTCTGGAAGAGGGGAGTGATTGCTACTACAAGAAGCATATGGAACCCTACATGAATCCTCTCAGCTGCTTCCAGGTGAAATCCCATTGTACTGGGGGGAGGATAAAAGAAGCCCCTTTACTCATGGGGAAGGAGCAGTCAAGAGTTCTGGCCATTGCAGCACCTGGGTGGCTCAGTCGGTTAAGCATCTGCCTTGAGCTCAGGTCATGATGTCAGGGTCCTGGGATCGAGCCCCGCAGGGAGTCTGCTTCTCCCTCTCCCTCTGCCTGCCACTCTCTCTGTCTCTTTCTTTCTCTCTCTCTCAAATAAATAAAATCTTCAAAAATAAAAAAAAGAGTCTTGGCCATTACAGATAAAGCTGCTAGAAACATTTGTATACAGGGTTTTGCGTGAACGTAAGTTTTCGTTTCTCTTTAGTAAAACCTACTGGTAGGCTGGCTGGGTCATACATAAAAGTATGTTTAACTTTTTAAGAAACTGCCTGTTTTCCAAAGTGACTGGACCATTTTGTTTTCCTGCCACAATGGATGAGAGCTCCAGTTGCTGAATGCCCTCTCTAGCATTGATGTCAGGGTTTTGTGACTGTTGTTTAAATTTCAGGCATTCTAACAGGTTTGTAGTGGTATCTAATTATGGTTTTATTTTGCACTTCCCTAATAACTAGTGTAGTTGAGTATCTTTTTATGTGTTTATTTTCCATTTATATTTCTTCTTTGGTGAAATATTTGTTCATATATTTGCCCTATTTTTTAACTGGGTTGTTTGGTTTCTCATTAGTTGGAAAGTTCTTTACATACCGTGGATACAAGTTCTTTATCAGATATGTGTCTTTCAAATGTTTTTTCCCAGTCTTTGAGTTGTCTTTTCATTCTCTTAACAGTGCCTTTTTGAAGAGCAGAGGTTTTGAAATTTTGACTAAGTCCAATATATCGTTTTTAATGATAGTCCTGACTTTGAATTAGAAATATCAGTATGAACTCATATTTTCTCTTTATTTTTTTGAAGATCTATTTATTTATTTGGGGCGGAGGGGCAGAGGGTGAGGGAGACAGAGTATTGGGCAGATTCCACCCTGAGCATGGGGGGTTCCATCTCATGACCCTGATACTATGACCTGAGCTGAAACCAAGAGACGGTCACTTAACCAACAGTGCCACCCAGGTGCCCTTCATATTTTCTCTTATAAAAAATTTCACATCTCTGTCCACTGAAAAGACCTAGAAATAATAACCAAGCCAGAAGCAATAGTATCCATAACATTCAAAACATGTTCTCTAAATACTTCAGGGTCTTGGAGAAATGACAGATTCATATATTGGACAGAAAATGTAAAAGATGAACCTACAACAACTTGTCTTAGAGAAAATAATGAAGTTATCAACACTACAACAGTTTTATCTAAAGGATTCAGGAGCCAATTTGAATAAGCTCTCCATAAACAAAAATGAGAAAATGAACGCATCAGTAAGGATACAACTGCAACAAATTTGGAACACATATTTGTGCTCATAATAATGATTAGCTCCTAATGATACTAAAAGAAGCATCGGTGGGGCTTTTGGGTGGTTCAGTCAGTTAAGCATCTGACTCTTGGTTTCAGCCCAGGTCAATATCTCAGGGTCTTGAGATTGAGCCCCACATAGGGCTCTGTGCTCAGTGCGGAGTCTGCTTGAGATTCTCTCTATTCCTCTTCTCCTCCCCCTGCTTGTTCGCTCACTCCTTGCTCTCTCTTTCAGATAAATAAATAGATCTTTAATAAAAGCAGCACTGGTCATGATTGGAGCATGCTAGGAAATTGCTTCATATTTTTAAAACCAACCAATAAAGGGAAAGAATCAGGCACCTTTGCTGTCCTTCCTTCATGAACTGTACCTTAGGGAACCCTAGTAGTTGTTGACGGGAATCTTCTCTTTAGCTGGATGTATTGTACCTAATAAGGTAAGAAGTAAAAGCAGAATATCACCCTTTGGAATGCCTTATGAATTAACGGATCGAGAAAATAATCATCAGTGGATGATAACACCCCCAAAAGGGAGAAAAACAGACAATACATACCTCCTGTTGGAGTATCCAGTACAAACTATGAAGTAGTCTTACAAAATAATCCATATTATTGTTTAATGTCATTGTTATTATTATAAATCTTTTAGGTAGGATAATGTTGTTATAGTACATTTATAAAAAAGAAAGCCTATAATATGGACACTTTTACAGATAAAATGATATGATAGCTGGGATTTGTTTGAAAATATTTTAAGGGGATGAAGAGAATTAGGTAGGGTCTAGATGAAATGACATTGTCCATGAGTTATAATTACTGAAACTAGGTGATGGGTATGTAGGGCTTAATAAAACTATTCTATTTTTTATATATTCAAATTTTAAAAATTTAACCATACACTGTAAAAAAAATTAAAAGCCATATGAACATTGATAGCTGCTGAGAAACAATTTGGTAAAACTCATTATCCATTATTTATTGTTTAAAACAAACTTTGATATAATAGAAGTAGATGAATTCTTCATCAACATTATTAGAAATATGCATTTATATATTTACATATACAGTCAACCTAAAAGCAAATTTTATTCTTAATGAAGAAACATTTAAGCACATCTTCTTGTTAAAGGAACAGGACAAGAATGTCCTTTATCAGCACTGTTATAAAATATTGTTCTGGAAGTATTAGCCAGTATAATTAGATAAGTGAAAAAAAGTAAATATAAAAAATAAATAAAAATCTGCAGTAAAACTATTACAAATGATAAGAAAATTGAATGAGGTAACTGGGCAGAAAGTTAGCATCCAGAAATAAAAAACTACACCCATTTAGAAAATCCTGAGTTTAAAGTGCCCCTTTAGATAACTACATTTAAAAAGAAAAAAATACATAGGAGTAAAAATACCTAGGAATAAAAGAGGAGGAAAATGCGCAGAACAAAACAAAAAAATTAAATGCTACTGAGGAGCACAAATAGATCTAAACAGACCTAGGTTAGAAAGATTCAAAAATTATAAAGCACTTCTTCCAAAGTTAATCTTGAATTCAATAAAATACACTAAATAGAAAATAAAATAAAAATGCCAATAAAATTTTTTTCGGGGGTAGATAAACTGCCTCTAAAGTTCATATGAGTAAATAACAGATCCCCCAAGATCTGAAGAAATGTTATTATCACAGCCAGACATTCAAATATATTAAAATTACAATAATTAAAACATACTGCTGCCTCTAGAAATAGAAATCAAATATACATAGAAATACAGTATTTGATAAACACAGCATTCCCAACTATTGAGAGAAAAACGGATCAATAAATGGTGTTAGAACATTAGGGAAGCCCGATGAAAAATCTAGATTTCTACTTTATATCGTTTACCAAAATTAGTTCCAGATGAATGAAAATCTTACACATAAGAACGAAACCATTAAAATACACAATGAAAATATGAAAGTTGGTAACTTAACCACTGCATTGGAGAAGACCTTTTAAAATCTGACAAAAACCCAGAATCCATAAAATAAAAGATTGATAAATCCAACCCTATAAAAATCAAGAATTTCTCCAAGGGAAAAAAAAAAGCAAAATCAAAAGACAAATGATAAATACCTGCAATCAACTCACTGGAAAAAAAATTCCCTTACTTCATTAAGGACTCCTACAATTCAATAAGAAAGAGAATAGCAATACAATTTGAAAAAAAGGACAAGTGGTATAAGCAGTTTATAGAGGAGGTACAAATAGCTCTTAAATGTGTAAAAAGGAACACAACCTCACCCATAACAAGGGAATTTCAAAATACAATTTTTTCCTTACATGATTGGTAGAGGTTTAAAAATTTAGTAGCCCAGTGTAGAAATGAGTCTCTAGTGGAAGTATAGTTATGTTTCTTGTGAAAGCAAAAACTGATTCACCCATATGGGGAATGATTTAATAACACTGATTAATAATACAAATGAAGTGACCCAGCAATTCTAATTCAGGAGATTTACTTTCCAAATATTCTGCAAATATGCATTAACAAAATATGAAAGGCCCTAGGTAATCACTGCAATGTTGCGTAAATAGCAAAAGATTGGCAATAATCCAGACATTCATCAATAAGGATCTAGCCATATAAGGTATATCACATACAATGGAATACTATCTAGCCACTAAAAATAATAATAATAATAAGGCAGCTCTAAATACATGTATATGTGCTTGTGTAGGCATCCCCAAACTGCAATGACACATAATAAACTAGTAATAATAGTTGTCTCTAAGATAGGAAGTTGGGTGTCTAAGGGTCAGGATTAAGAAGGAAATTTATTTCTCAGAGTCCATAGTCTTTCAAGCTTCATTGCTCTGAGAAACAAACTGAGGGCTTCAGGGGGAGGGGGTGGGGGAATGGGATAGATTGGTGATGAGTAGTAAGGAGGGCACGTATTGCATGGTGCACTGGGTGTTATACGCAACTAATGAATCATCGAACTTTACATCAGAAACCAGGGATGTACTGTATGGTGACTAACATAATATAATAAAAAAAAATTTAAAAAAAGAAGGAAATTTAATCTTCATAGAATATCCTCTTAATTTTTAATCATAATATCGAAATTTTAATCATAAGCATTCTGTACCTATTCTAAAATATTAAGTACAATAATTTTAAAAATACATTGGGAGTTAGAAAGAACAAAATGTGATGTATCCCCCACCAAGGCATGCACACGCATGCATGCACGCGCACACACACACACACACACACACACACACACACAATTTAAGGATAGCTTTAGTAATCAATAATCATAATTATGACAGAATTTCCTAGAACATTCCAAGGTGACTGCTTAATCATCTAAGAAATATGGTCATTAGTGGAAAGTTCATTAAATATATTTGTAAATAAATTGTTTACCAACAGGCAATATACATATAGAGTACTATAAAAAGCCTAAGTGTAAGCTTGATGAGTTTTTACAAAGTGAATATGCCTGAGGCACTAGCACCCAGATCAAAGAAGAGAATATTACTAGCACCCTAAAACCCCCCTTATATTCCCTTACAATCACTAGCCAACACCCTGATGTCTAACATTACAAAGTAATTTGGACTGTTTTGAATTATGTATAAATAAAATCTTATAGTGTGAAGGGTTTTTTTTTTATTTTTGTTTTTGTTTTGTTGGTATCTAGTTTCTTCTACTTAACATTATGTTTATGAGATTCACCCACATTGTTGCGTATTGTACTGTCATTCTTATATGGTGGTCCATTGTGTGACTGTATCATTCATCCATGTTGATGTACATTCAGGTTGTCTCTAGCTTTTGACTGTAATAAATAGTATGACTCTGAATGTTCTTGTACACCTATGGGTAAACATATGTGCACATTTCTGTTGGGTTTATACCTAGAAGTAAAAGTTGCTGTGTCCTAGGGTAGGTGAGCATTTTTAGTAGATACTGCTAAGCAGTCTTCCAAAACGGCTGTATCATAGCCTCACTCTCATTGTGTGTGATCAATTTCATATTTTAGCCATTCAGGTGGGCAACTAACATTATCACATTGTAGCTTTAATTTGCATTGCTTGAGGGCTAATGAAGTTGAGTACCTGTTTAGTGAAGTGCCTGTTCAGGGTTTTTGCCCATTTTTCTATCAGGTTGTCTGAGTTTTTATTATTCATTTGTTTTATAGTCTGCATATGAGCCCTTTCTCAAATATGTGTAGTGCAAATACCTTCTCCAACTCTGGGGCTTTTCCTCCAGATATCTGCATGGCTTTCTCTTTCTTCACATCTCCATTCAGATGTTGCACTGTCAGTGAAGTTCACCCTGACCATCCCATATAGTGAATTTTTGCCTGAAACCACCTGATACTCCTCATCTCTATTTCCCTGCTTTGATTTCTCCTTAGTATGTATGACCACATGACATGCTACATACTTCTTTCTTTCTTTCTAACTTCTCTTCCCCTCCACTCTACCCCCAATGGCAGGAACTTGTTTTACTTTATTTTATTTATTATGTTCCAGACATTCAATATATTTTTTTGGTTGGAGGAATTCATATAAACTAGATGAACTGCTCAGTGATTTATATGCATTCTCTCTCTCTCCCCCCTCTCTGAGTCTATGAGACATGTTATTTCCAAATTCAAACACACATTGATGTATGTTGTGATAACATTTTATTATCAAAAAGTAATGTCAACTTTAATATTTAAGAACTGAAAATTAAGGACCACCTTTGACTCTGAGAGTCCAAAAAAAAATCCCCTTGAGTCTTTGTCTGCTTGTTTTACCATGAAACATCTGCAATGATGGTTATTCTAGCACTGTATATACATACATTATGTTACCAAATAAATTAAAAAGAAACTCAACATCCTAGTTCAAGCACTTGATTACTGTAAAAACATGATGATCTAATTATGTCAATTTCCAGAGAGCCAATCAACAAAGAATTAATTTCTTGACTAAATTCATCATTATTTTCAAAGAAGTTATGTGAGGGTGCTTATAGTATAAGTGTTACTGTAAAAAGTCAGTGAATATTTAAATTAAAAAAAGAAAGAAAAATATAACTTAATACATTTCAGACATAATTTTTAGGCTCAAATATACTTTGTGATATGTGTGCTGCTATTAAATATTATAATACCAATCAAATAATTATGTCCCTTATACAAGATACAAGGTTTTTGCTTTGACATTCCATTTTGCATGTCTTGTATTTCAATATCTTTCACAAATCTTGCTTTATAGCTACTAATTTTATTTAACTGGGTATTAATAAATAGACACATATATGGAAAAAAAAGTGAGTACAAGCCTTAAGAACTCTTTTTATGTTTATGAGTGAACAGGGAGAATGGAGTTATACCACTGAACAAAAATGCTACTTTAGACAACTCTGCATTGTCTAACAAGCATTTACTATACATCTTCTCTCTGTGCATGGCCCAAGCTTCATTTTCTGAACTCTCGGAACAGATAATTTAGAGCAAGAGAAGGTGTGTGCCTAAGCTGGCATATGAAATTAGGTAACAAACAAATGCATTATCCTCCTTCCATCACAGTCTTAATGTCTGTCTCCAGTCTGACCTGGGCTTCTGGCTTCAGGCTGAATGAAGTCTCTGACTTGAAAAGGATTAAGTACAAACAGCACTGTCCTGCTTCTCTCCTAATCTGCTTTAGGACAATAGGGGTGATAGAAGAGAGTGTCTGATTTGTGCAGATGGCTTAATTTAAATAGCAGTTCATGAAGACTGACTCAAGTCAACATCAGGACTTCTTTGGTTTTCCCCCAACCTGTGACTAGGGCTGCCCCTCATCACAGTCTTCAAGACATGATATGTGCTCCCCATCCAGGTGAATTTACACAAAATTGATTAACACTTCACTTGCATGTTATTGAACTTGATGTATGAGTTTTAAATCATACAGCTCATGGCACTTAGTCAACAAAACACTAAAATGTCTCTTTTTTTATAATGATTTGGATGATGTGGCTGAAGTTTCCTAAATTATTGAGACTATAAACCAATTTATTAAATTTAGTGAAAAAGTTTCCATATTAAGTAAGATGACTCTTTTTCTATGCAAAACCTTCTTATGAAAGGTTAAATGACTTTTTCATCATTCTTTCAATGTCTAAGATAAATGGTCTTGAGTTGTCAGCCAGATGATATTTAACTCAGCACTCTACCAAAATTAAAAGCAGCCTATGAGAAAAGGAAGAAAGAGATATAGGAAATGGGGCTGAACAAAATAAATGGAATATTCATGTTTATATGTGTTCGTTTAGACTCCCAGCAAAAATGTAAGTGATCACAAAATTATTGTGGTTTTTTTGCACCCTTTTCATGCTGTCTGACTCAGTGTCCAGTGTGATGGCTTTAAACAATGAACTACTGGAGAGGCACAACCTGGAACAGGAATATTGGCCTTCGGAAAAATTGTGAAGAGGCAATGGTGTATCTTTGGCTCTTACCTACACTTGTTTCCTCCATTCTAACCTTTCCAATATCCCTTCATCCTTGCAAACACTTTAACTTTTCAAGGGTCCAAGATCTCTCTCAGTGAAAAAGAAAATGCTCATGTAATACCTACCACATCCAGGTACAGTGCAAGGCACTAGGTTTCCATAAGAACAAGGAAGATTGATCTTCCTAGAAAAGGTACACTATGTAAGATGCATATTATATAGGATATAGATGTATGTTTAAAGAGCTATTGAAATACAGAGAAGTTGTTGCTATGATTCTGACAAGTTCATTTTTATTAAATTTTTTTTAAACCATCTAAAAAGAGTAGTGATTAAGCCAATGTTTAGTACCAGATTATAGAAGATACTGAATAACAACGGAAGGAATAGAAGATTACACTGTGAGCAAGGGGAAAACATTAAAGGTTTTAGCAACAACAAATGAAAACCAAGCTTTCTGAAGAACAATTTAGGAAAAAATCAAAGATGAAAATGCTACTTAGGAAGCTACTTTTGTCAAAACTGCAATGCAAATAAATAGAAAATCCGAATAGACCTATTTCTATTAAGAAATTAATTTTATAATAAAAAATGTTCATATATTCTTCTGATGCTGAACATGATAGACTGACACAGGACATGCTCTCTTGAAAGTCTAGTGAAAAACTAGACAAAAAAATTATTTCAGACTTTGCACAACAGGTAATACGGGACTTTGATTCTTGAAAGAAAAGACACAACGCGATCCCTCTGATCACCCTGGAGGCATTTTCTGGACTGTGATGCAGGGAGAGGGAACACAGCAGAGCCTAGTGATCACTATGAGTTGAGAGGACAAAGACTGGAGTTGAGGAAGCCTGAGGCAGTTGGAATGTGTGAAGCAGAACATTGGGAAGGAAGGTAATACAGAAAGAAAGAACTTCAGAAATCACTACAGTGGGTCCCCTTGAATGCTGCTTAATACTAAGCTGTCATACACAGGATGAAATTCTACAAGGTTGAACAAAAAACTACCAGGAAGTTGTAAGCTGAACAACTCCCAGAGCTGATATTTGTTCAAGTTCTAACCAGCTGAAGTGAAGAAACTTTGTCGAACATTCAAGACATTAAGACTCCAGAAAGATCACACCTTGTTAGTAAACCTAAAGTTTAGTCCCAGAGTGAAGGCTATTCTATAAGTACCCCAAAATGCTTCAACAGACCTCAAAAAGATCAAACTGAATCACAAGTAAATAAATTGCTGGCTTAAACAAAAGTCAACCCTCTTTAAAGAAAGACAACAAAATCCCGACCAACAAAATAATATTCCTAATGGACAGCATCTAATGAATACCAGATGTATGAAGAAGCAGTAAAACATCACTCAAAAGAGGGAGAAAAAAATCAATAATCAGATCCTGAAATAACAGGGAAAAATACTTTATTGCAGTTATTATAAATATAAATATTATAAACATGATCAAGGATTTAAAGGGGAAAAACAAAATGAGGGGAGAAATGGAAAATGTTAAAAAGTGTCAAATGGAACTTTTGGATCTGAAAAACACAGTATCTGAAATGTAAAACGAAACACTACAATTAATAGCTGATTAGATAATATAGAAGAAAAGATCAGTGAACTTGAAGACACAGAAATGGAAACTACCCAAATTGAAGGAGAGAGAAATAAGACTTTAAAAAAGTGAATTGAGACTCTGTGACCTGTGGAACAACTTAAGAAGTTGAACATATATGTAATTGGAATCCCAGTAAAGGGAGGAGCCACATATATCATGGAAATACTCATAATAAGAACACTGGAGTGGCTACATTAATATTAGACGAAGTTCAAGACAAAGAATGTTACCAGGGATAAAAAGGATCATCTCATAGTGATGTCAATTCATCAAGAGACCATAACAGTCCTAAATGTGTATGTACCTAATAACAAAGTTTCTAAACACAAGAAGCAAATGCACTGAAAGGAACGTAGATAAATCCACAATTATAGTTGAAGAGTTCATCAATCCTTTTTCAATGATTAATAGAATAGAAAATCTGAAATGATATTAAAGAGTCGAATAGCCCTATCAACAAACTGACCTAACTGACATTTATAGAACATTCCATGCACCAACATCAGAATACACATCTTTTAAAGAACACATGGACAAAAGACCCCAAATAGCCAAAGCAATTCTGAAAAAGAAAAAGAAAACCAGAGGCATCACAATTCCAGATTTCAAGCTATATTACAAAGCTGTAGTCATCAAGACAGTATGGTACTGGCACAAAAACAGACATAGATCACATAGACACATAGATCAATGGAACAGAATAGAGAACCCAGAAATGAACCCACAACTATATGGTCAACTGATCATTGACAAAGCAGGAAAGAGTATCCAACAGAAACCAGACAGTCTCTTTAACAAATAGCGTTGGGAAAACTGGACAGCAACATGCAGAAGAATGAAACCGGACCACTTGCTTATACCATACACAAAAATAAACTCAAAATGGATGAAAGACCTAAATGTGAGACAGGAAACCATCAAAATCCTAGAGGAGAACACAGGCAGCAACCTCTTTGACCTGGGCTATAGTAACTTCTTATTAGACACGTCGCCAGAGGCAAGGGAAACAAAAGCAAAAATGAACCTTTGGTACTTCATCAAGACAAAATCTTCTGCACAGTGAAGGAAACAATAAAAAAAGGCAGGCTACAGGATGGGAGAAGATATTTGCAAATGACATATCTAATAAAGGGTTAGTATCCAAAATCTATAAAGAACTTATCAAACTCAACACCCAAAAACCAAATAACCCAGTTAAGAAATGGGCAGAAGACAAAGAAGGCCCAAGACCCTAAGTAAGGGAGAAAAGGTGAGAAACCCTGCTCCCAAAAAAATTCCATCCCCAAATAATAAATATTCCACCCTCTTGTTAACAACTCTCAATAAAAGATAGAGTCCCAAACCCTGGGGTGCACAGCTCTCCCTTGAGCTTTTCCCCTCTCACATCTCGAGAGTATACTCTCTCTAATAAACTCCTCACTTGCACTGCTCAACCACTGTCTGGTCCATCCTTCAATTCTTTCCTGTGACAAGACTAAGAACCTTCCCCAACTCCTTTGAGATAGGCCCAGCACCCGGCGTCTCCTCAGTCTACCCAACAACATTATGACCTAGAATTTCCACTCCTAGATTTGTACCTAAAAGAAATAAACTTATATGTCTACAAAACACTTGTACAAGTATGTTCAAAATAGCTCTATTCATGATAGTAAGAAGCTGGAAACAATTCAAATAATCATCAATAGATAATAAAAAATAAATTGTGGTATATTTATTCAATGTAATACTTCTTAGCAATTAAAAGGAATAAACCATAGATACATACAGTATGATATATCTCACCAACATTATGCTAAATTAAAGATGTCACAGAAAAAAGTACATACTGAATGATTCCATTTATATAAAATTCTAGAACGAGTAAAGCTAATTTAAGATGAAAAATATCACAAGGGGTGCCTGGGTGGTACAGTCAGCTGAGCCTACAATTCTTAGTTTTGGCTCAGGTTGCAGCCTCGGGGTCCTGAGATGGAGCCCCACCTTAGGGTCTGTGCTCAGCATGGAGTCAGCTTGGGATTCTCTCTCCCTCTTCCTCCACCACTCCCACTTGTTCTCTCCCTCTCTCAAAATAATTAAATCTTTAAAAAATTTTTAAAAATATCACAAATGTGGTTATCTCTTTGGGGTTGAGACTGAGTGGGAAGAGTAGAGGGAACTTTAGGTGAGGGGATATAAATGTTCTATATCTTGGTAGAGAGTAGGTTATATGGGTCACAATTCAATAAAATATATACATTTAACTGCCTGCAAACTCTACTCCAACTTCCTACTGCCCCCCCCAAAACCCACTAGAAACAAATATTAAACCCTAATTAGGAGATTTGTTCTTCCCAAAAGTATGTATTGCTAATTCTGAAACTACCTTCTCTGTATTTGCTTAAGCAAATTAGTAAATTTACTAAGGAAAATAGAATATAGTAAGAAGGAAGACTAGAAAAAACCCTGTGGTACTGGATTGGAATTAAAGATACCACTTAAGTGGTTTTTTTTTTTTTTTAAGATTTTATTCATTTATTTGCCAGAGAGAGAGCATGCAAGCAGGAGGAGCAGCAGGCAGAGAGAGAAGCAGGCTCCCTGCTAAGCAAGGAGCCTGATGCGGGACTCAATCCCAGGACCCTGGAATCATGACCTGAGACAAAGGTAGACGCTTAACCGACTGAGCCACCCAGGCATCCCATCACTGAAGTTTTTAAAAATAAATATAGATACAGAAATAAAGATACATGTGCACACATGGATTTTCTGGCCCTCACCTCTGAAGGGATCTAAAAGCTTCAATACTTCAGAAGCAATGAGTACACCTAGCACACAGATCTTAGTTTCTAAATGCCATTCTCCACAATAACGACCAAATGTCCTTGGACAAATAGTTAACTACAACACCAGAGTGTGAAAAATATAAGATAACCCTGGAATGCTTTATTCAGTAAAAGGGTAATACTAAAAAAATCACTGGGTCATGTCAAAAGGATACAGAAGCAAATCTGGGAAAATTTGACTGTCAAAATAAATATTGGTAGTAAGTTTTTTTCAAGTTTTTATTTAAATTCTTAGCGTATATGGTAAAATTGGTTCCAGGTGTAGAAGTTAGTGATTCATCACTTACATACAATACGCAGTGTTCATCACAAGTGCCCTCCTTAATACACACCACCCACTTAGCCCATCCCCCACCCACCTCCCTCCATCAACCCTCAGTTTGCTCTCTATAGTAAAGAGTCTCCTATCATTTGCTTCCCTCTTTTTTTTTCCTTCCCATATTTTCATCTGTTGTTTCTTAAATTCCACATATGAGTGAAATTTTGATGAAGTCCAATTTATTAATGTTTTCTTTTATAATTACAGCATTTTAAGGCTCATGTAAGAAATCTTTTCTATCCCAAGGCAATGAATATTTTCTCCTATGTTTTTATCCATAAGTTTTATGTTTACAATTTTACATTTAAGTCTATGATTCACTTCAAGTTGTACTTGTGGTTTAAGTTTGAAGTTAATTTTTTTTTCATATAGATATCCAATTGCAAATGCAAACCCATTTGGGTTTTTTTAAATTTGTCTCTCAAAACTGCCAACTCTATGATTTTATTATTTATTTATTATTTACTTTAAAAATTTTTACTCTAGTGTAGTTTACATAAACTGCTATATTACTTTCAGGCGTACAATATAGTGAATCAACAATTTTATACATTATTCAGTGCTCATCAAAGTCAGTGCACTCTTAATCCCCTTCATCTATTTCACCCATCTCCACCCCCACCTCCACTCTGGTAACCATTTGTTTGCTTACTATAATTAAGAGTCTGTTTCTGGTTCGTCTCTTTATTTTTCCTTTGTTCATTTGTTTTGTTTTTTTATACCACATATGAGTGAAATCATATGGTAGTTACCTTTCTCTGACTGATCTATTTCACTTAGCATTATACTCTCTAGACCCAAGCATGTCATTGCCAATGGCAGTGTTTCATTATTTTTATGGCTGAGTAATATTCCATTGTTTATATATACTACATCTTCTTTATCCTTTCATCTACTGATGGACACTTGGGCCGCTTCCATATCTTGGCTATTGTAAATAATGCTGCAATAAATATAGCAGTGCATATATCCTTTCAAATTAGTGTTTTTGTATTCTTTGGGTAAATATTCAGGAGTGTGATTATGGGTTCATTCGGTAGTTCTATTTTTATTTTTTGAGGAACCTTCATACTGTCTTCCACAGAAGCCGCACCATTCTGCATTTCCACTAACAGTGCAAAAAGGTTCTTTTTTCTCCACATCCTATCAGCACCTGTGGTTACTTGTGTTGTTGATTTTAGCCACTGAGAGGCGTGAGGTGATATCTCATTGTGGTTTTGATTTGCACTTCTCTATTTTTGCAGAAATGCACAATCGAATGTGATCATGAGGAAAAATCAGACAGCCCCAAGTTGTGGATACTCCACAAAAATAACTGACTATGCTCTTCAAAAAAAAATCCCTGTCGGGGCGCCTGGGTGGCACAGCGGTTAAGCGTCTGCCTTCGGCTCAGGGCGTGATCCTGGCATTACGGGATCGAGCCCCACATCAGGCTCCTCCACTATGAGCCTGCTTCTTCCTCTCCCACTCCCCCTGCTTGTGTTCCCTCTCTCACTGGCTGTCTCTATCTCTGTCAAATAAATAAATAAAATCTTAAAAAAAAAAAAATCCCTGTCAAGAAAACAAAAGAAATTTAAGGAACTGTTTCATATAAAAGGAATCTAAGAAGGTATGATGAATACCTACACCAGAAAAAAATTTCTTATGAGACATTTTTGGACAAAAGGACATTGGGACAACTGATTAAATTTGAATATGGACAATGGATTATATAATAGTGCTGTATCAGTGTTAGATTTCCTGATTTTACTATCTATACTGTAGTTGTATAAAAGAAATTGCTTGTTCCAAGTAAACACACACACTAGCATTTAGACGTAAAAGGGGGGAAAACACACCATATCAATGATGAAGTACCATTATTTTGTTATTACAATTGATAAGACACCCAATGTGCTTTCAGAACAAAGTTATACCACCCTATTGCCTTTAAAGGGTAGTGACATTTCAAAAGCCACAGGCTGATAAATGTGGGGCATCAAATTTAGCATTAATTTGTACAAATTCTTGAGATAGTAACATGTTAGAGATAAGCCTGAATTTACATTCTAATTTCTCTAAACATTGATCCTGGCCTAATTCAAAATTGTCTAAACTATGAGAAATAGTCTTGAAATCAGCCAATAGTGAGAGGCTAGTTGAACTACAGAGGGAAAAAAAGCTTTGCAACACTGAGGCCTTCCCATATCAGGTCCCATTTGAAATCAGGAGACAGAAAAAAGAAATGAATTAAAATATGTCCCTTTGGAAACCTCTGTGCATTCTCCACAACCACCATCCATCTCTACCCCCATCCTCCTGCTCCAACATACAGGTTCCTTTCTCCCCACTGATACCTCTTCCATTTAGGAATGGACCACAGCCATTTTTCATATATGTTTTTGTTTTTTAATCTAAACATCTATTGAGTCTTGTTGTATGCCTTTATAGCCCACACACCCTGGCAAGAGTTAACAGGAATTCCAGATATTATCAAATATATTTAAACATGATGCTTGAGTGGTCTTTGCAGCTGGTAGGTTATACATAAAATATGTTCAGCCAGTGATAGCGTCCTTATCTAAAGACAGAAGCTAGCAAAATTTCATCCTGTGTGCTCTGTCAGATTGTTCCCTTGGACAGATGGCAGAAGACTCCTGATGACAAGTGTGAGATGCTATCTGAGTGTCATGGCAGTGGTTTTCTCATTGCCCTGGACAGAGTTCCCTGGCTACTCTCTTCATTTGAAGCATGCAAATGAGTAGATGTGGATAGCAGAATGTGTGTGATCAATAAACTCACGTAATTAGAATCTTGCTGAAAGGATAATCTCTCTATGAAAAGACCCCCCCATTAAGGTGCTTGGTCTCCCTTACTAGACAATGGCTCACATTGTCTCACCTTCTTGTATATTTTTCCCAAGTGACAAGAGTCAAGTGACAACACAAATGGCAAATTTTTAAGTTCTGTCCACCTTGTCCAGAATCACGTTTTTAGTTCCTTGACTCACAGAGCTAGCTGGGAGTTCACTGAGGAAATTCAAATCCAACACCTTCCTCACTGCACTTCCTGCTTTTATCTTATCTCATCTCCCTGCTGCCAAAAGGCACTGCTACTCACTGCACATGAACCCATACACTCACAATGCAGAAGTTCCTCCCTTAATCCCTATACTCCATGTGCACAAGCCCCCTCTTTAAACCACTGGTCAAGGTTGCACACCCCCTTCAAAGTCATCTCTATGTAAGCCCTCCCATTCACCATAACCAACAGCCCCTGAGTAAATAGTAAACATATTCCCCCAAGGCACTTTCACACTTACACACTTTTATAATTACACACACACAAACACATGCGTGCATACATACACACAGAGTGGTAAAATAAAATTTCTCATCTTAACCATTTTTAAGTGTACTGTTCACTAGCATTAAGTACTTTTATACTCCTGTACAACAAATCTCCAAAACTCTTTCCATTTTGCAAAACTGAAACTCTACACCCATTAAAAAACAAGTCCCCAGCCCCTGGCCCCAGCTTTTGGTAGCCACTATTCTACTTTCTGTCTCTACAAATTTGACTGCTTTAGGTACCTCGTATAAATGGAATCATACATTATTTGCCTTTTATTTTTTAAAAGATTTTATTTATTCATTTGAGAGAGGGAGACAGTGTGAGACAGAGAAAGCATGAGCATGAGCAGGGGGGAAGGGCAGAGGGAAAGGGAAAGGCAGACTCCCCACTGAGCAGGGAGCCTGACGTGGGGCTCCATCCCAGGACCCTGGGATCATGACCTGACCTGAAGGCAGATGCTTAACCGACTCAGCCACCTAGGTGCCCCCATTATTTGTCTTTTAGTGACTGGCCTTTTAACTTAGTATAATGTCCTTAAGGTACATCCATGTTGTAGCATGTGTCAAAATTTCCTTCAAATATGAATTATATTCCTTTGTATATACATACCAAATTATGTTTATCTATTCATCTTTTGATGAACACTTGGTTGGTTCCACCTTTTTAGCTACTGTGAAGAATGCTAAGCACAAGTAAACAAATCTCTATCTTTGAGACTCTGCCCACAATTCTTTTGGGTGGAATTCCAAAAGTGGAATTACTGGATTATGTGGAAATTCTATTCTTAATTTTTTGAGGAACCACTATACTGTTTTCTACAGTGGCTGTACCGCTGTATATTCCCACTATCAGTGCCTAAGTGTTCCAATTTCTCAACATCCTTGCAATCACTTGTTATTTCCTATGTTGGGTTTTGTTTTGTTTTGTTTTGTTGATAGTAGCTGTATTAGTTTCCTAGGATTGCTATAACAAAATACCATAGACTGGGTGGTTTAAACAATAGAAATTTATTTTCTCACAATTCTAGAAGCCGGAAGTCTAAAATCAAAGTCTCAGCAGGTTTGGTTTCATTGGTTTACAGATGGCTGCCTTCTCACTGTGTCCTCACATGGCTTTTTCCCTGTGCATACACATCTCTAGTATCTCAGCCTCTTCTTCTAAGGACACCAGTTCTCCTGTTTCAGGGTCCTATCCTTATGACTCATTTAACTCATTTAATTATCTAATTAACAGCCTTATCTCCAAAAACAATCACATTCTAAGGTGCTGTGGGCTAAGGTTTCAACATATGAACTTGTGGGAGGTGGAGGGGCATAATTCAGTCCATAAAAGGGATCATATGAATGTGAAGTGGTATCAAATTATGGTTTTGATTTGCATTTCCCTAGTGATTAGTAGTGTCAAGCATCTTTTTTTGTGCTTATTAGACATTTGTACATCTTCTTGGGACAAATGTCTATTCAAGTCCTTTGCCTATATTTTAATCAGGTTTTGTTATTGCTGTTAAATTATAGGAATTCTTTCTATATTCTGGATATTAACCCCTTATCAGATACATGATTTCCAAATATTTTCTCCTCTTCCATGGGTTGACTTTTCACTTTGTTGACTGTGTGCTTATATATTTAAAAAATTCTTTTAGTTTGCAAGACCTTTTGCAAGTAGAATCCAAAAGCTATTCTTTAGCTGATATTTGATGTTGCTCAGACATTCAATAATTTATCTTAAAATTCATGTCATTTGATAATGCTGTAACTACTTGACAAAAGTATCTAAAACCATGAAGAGCTTACAAACCTATTTTTCTTATAGCTTCCTTTTTTGGCCAGAGTGACTGCCTTCCTGATGCATTCAAATATTACTACTTACTATTAACATGGAAGCACATGTTTCTCCAAATATATCTATGGTCTTGAAGGTATCAATATTTCCCTTGATAGTTCCTTGACTTCTTTCTAGGCCTAAGAGAAAGAGAGGTAGCTTAAAGAAAATGTATTTACTCCAAGAAAAAGAAAAAAAATAGAGGATTGCTCATGAAAATATTCCAGTCAACAATGTACTTGCCTAATTATGATGTTGATAGGCTACACAAAAAGAAAATAATATAGGGCTCAACCTCAGGAATGGTGGGGTAGGGACCTCCAAAATCTACTCCTCCATAAAAGCAATGAGAACATTGACAAAAACTGTCAAAATCAACTTTTCCAGAACAAAGGACTTATAACAATTGGAGGAGTATTAATTTTTTTAAAAAATGACCGATTCTCTCTAAGAACAGCAATTCTTGTGCTGTTTTAGCTACTCCCATCCCCCTCTCTTCAGCTCTGTAGTAGCTATTGAAACCAACAGCCTCACAACTGCAGTAGCTGTAAGAACCAGCAGCCTAACAACCCCTGGGGGAAGGGGACACAAATAGGTTTGGAGCTATCCAAAAGTCTCCTCCCCAGATAACTGTCACTGTTTGACCTGTCCAGCAATTTGTTGAAAACTTCCATTTTCAGAACTTGTATTTTTTTTCCAGTCAGAGCTCACTCCATGTGAACAGGCCTACCCACGGAGGATTTGTCAAAACAAACAGCAACAACTAATATCATGGCTGCTTGAGACTGTGACATATATACACAAGGCTGTCTGCATGCATAGGGCTATGTGCAAGCACAGAAGAAATATGAGGTCCTAAACTCTCACCTCTGGCTGATTTTGAGGCGCTGCACAAATTCTAGCTCCATTAAAGAATGGAAAGCTTGCCCCAACACATACACAGAATCACTTAACAATGGCTAAGAGACTTACTGATTCAAGGTTATTTAAGGAAATCTCTGACCAATCATCATCTGACAACAAAGCAAACTGATGGCCATAAATAACAAAGAACAAAGACTTTCAGAATTAGTCCAGGAAAGTCACTAAACAAACAACAGTAACAAAATAGTAGCAACAACAAATCCTGGAAAGGAGGAGAGTCTGATTTTCAGAGTTGACACATATATTTAAAACGTCCAATTTTCCACAAAAAATACACAGGGCATGCAGAGAAACGAAACTATGGCCTATACGCTAGCGGGGGAAGGGAAGAGATTGATAGAAGAAGTCTCTAAGGAAAACCAAAAGTTGGATTCACTAGACCCAGATTTTAAATCAACTTTCATAAATATGTTCAAAAACCCTAACAGGAATCCATGCCTATACAATTAAAGGAAGTGTAAGAATGATGTTTCACCAAATAGAGACTATCAATAAGGAGAAAGGAATTATTTTTTTTATTTTTTAATTTTATTATGTTCAATTAGCCAACATATAGTACATCATTAGTTTTTGATGTAGTGTTCAACAATTCATTAGTTGTGTATAACACCCAGTGCTCATCGCAATACATGCCCTCCTTAATACCCATCACCCGGCTACCCCATCCCCCCAACTCCCTCCCTTCTGTAACCCTCAGTTTGCTTCCCAGAGTCCAGAGTCTCTCATGGTTTGTCTCCCTCTCTGATATCTTCCCATTCAGTTTTCCCTCCCTTCCCCTATGGTCCTCTATGCTATTCCATATGTTCCACATATGAGTGAAACCATATGATAATTATCTTTCTCTGTTTGACTTTTTCACTTAGCATAATCCCCTCCAGTTCCATCCATGTTGATGCAAAAGGTAGTTACTCATCCTTTCTGATGGCTTAGTAATATTCCATTAAATATATGAACCACATTTTCTTTATCCATTCATCTGTTGAAGGACATCTTGGCTCCTTCCACAATTTGGCTATTGTGGACATCACTGCTATGAACACTGGGGTGCATGTGCCCCCTCTTTTCACTACACATGTATTTTTGAGATAAATACCTAGTGCAATTGCTGGGTCATAGGGAACCCTCTTATACTGTTGGTGGGAATGCAAGCTGGTACAGCCATTCTGGAAAACAGTATGGAGGTTCCTCAAGATGATAAAAATAGAGCTACCCTAGGAATTTTTTTAAAGAGAAAGAAAGTGGGGGAGGAAAAGGAAGTGGGGAAAAATAACCAATTAGAAATTCCGGAGTTGAAAAACACAACTGAAATTTAAAAAATTGACTAGAGGGGCTCAAATTAAATTTGAGCAAACAGAAGAAAGAATAAACTCACTTGAAGACAGGTCAACTGAGACTATCCAGTCTGGGGAACAGAAAGAAAAAAGGATGAAGCAAAATGAACAGAGGCTCAGAGACCTCTAGGTTATTGTTAAGTACACCAGCATACACACAGTAGGAGTCCCAGAAGGAGAGAAGAGCATAAAATATTATTTAAAGAAATTGTTACCTAAGATTCCCAAATTTGATGGAATATACTTATCTGCACATCTAAAAAGGTCAATATATTCCAAGTAGGATAAACTCAGAGATATCCACGTCTAGATATATCATAGTAAAATTGTCAAAAGCTAAAGACATACAGAATCTTGTGAGAGCAGCGAGAGGAAAGTGGCTCTTCACACATAAGCGATTCTTAACAAGATTAACAGTGGATTCTCATCAGAAACACCGAGACAAAAAGTCAGTGGCGTGGTATATTCAAAATACTCAAAGAAAACAACTGTCAACCAAATTTCTAAATCCAGCAAAACTATTCTTTAAAATTAGGGAGAAATTAAGACAACACTATTAGATAAAAATGGAGAAAATCTATCACTAGCAGAAATTGACAAATTCTAAAATTTATAAAGAAATGTTAGAGACCCAGGATAGCTAAAACAATCTTGAAAAAGTAGAACAAAGTTGGAGGACTCATTTCAATTAAAAAAAAAAACAAAAACAAAAACCAAAGTCACCTATTATAACAAAGTCACCTATTAGAATAGCCAAAATCCAAAACACTGACAGTATTAAAGGTTGCTGAGGACGTGGAGCAACACGATCTCTCACTCATTGCTGGTGGGAATGCAAAATGGTACAGCCACTTTGGAAGACAGTTTGGTGGCTTCTTACAAAACTAAACATACTCTTGTCATACAATCCAGCAATCACACTCCTTGGTGTTAACTAAAAACGTTAAAAAGTTATGTACACACAAAAACCTGCAACCTTACAGTTACCTTATTTATAAGTACCAAAATTTGGAAGCAACCAAGATGTCCTTTAGTGGGTGAACGGATCGATGTATGTGGTACATACAGACAAAGAATATTATTTGGGACTAAAAAGAAATGAGCTATCAAGCTATGAAAAGACATGGAGGAAATTTAAATGCATATTACTGAAAGAAGCCATTCTGAAAAAGCTATATACTGTATGATTAAACTATATGACATTTTGGAAAAGGCAATACTATGGAGACAGTAAAAGATCAGTGGTTACCAGGAGTTGGAGGATGGGAAGGGATGAATAGGCAAAGCACCGAGGACTTTTAGGGCAGTGAATATACCAGTATAATACCAATGGTGGATACACGTCATAATACATTTGTCCAAACCCACAGAATGTACAACACCAAGAGTAAAGCATAATGTAAGCTATGGACTTTGGGTGATAATGATACATCACTGTAAGTTCATCACTTGCAACAAATGTACAACTCTGGTGAGGAATCTTAATAATGGAGGAGACTATGCATGTATGGGGGTAGGGAGTATATGGGAAACATCTGTCCCCTCAATTTTTTGTGTCACGTATAGAACAATTCTCACCGAATGTATCATTGTCATTTTTGCAGTAATCCTACAGTGGAGACACACTGGGAAGTTAAATGAAACATGTTATATTTACTCTAAAACTATTGTTGAGGATATTATCTGGACCAAGAGGAGAATGTCTGAATCTCTGAAGAAGAAATTTTTTTAATATTTTATATCTATTTTTTTAATAATAAGGGGGGGGTAATCAGAAGGGGGAATGAAGCATGAGGACTATGGACTCTGAGAAACAAACTGAGGGCTTCAGAGGGGAGGGGGGTGGGGAAATGGGATAGGCTGGTGATGGGTAGTAAGGAGGGCACGTATTGCATGGTGCACTGGGTGTTATACGCAACTAATGCATCATCGAGCTTTACATCAAAAACCAGGGATGTACTGTATGGTGACTAACATAATAAAAAATATTATTATAAAAATAATAAAAAATAAAATAATAGTAAATTATTATAAAAATAATAATAATAATGTTTTTTATTATGTTAGTCACCATACAGTACATCCCTGGTTTTTGATGTAAAATTCCATGATTCATTACTTGCGTATAACACCCAGTGCACATTTTGTATCTTTCTTAAGCAACTGGTTTAATTCTACCTCAAAAACACTTTAAACAATGCAATTGATCGTATTTCCTTCTTCATATTGGCCATAAGGAAACCATGAGGCAAGTTTATGGCATACTCTAGTACCCAACACTTACAATGCGTGAGTTCATTCTTGCTACATCTTATTGTTTTGCTTTTATTTTTCCTTGCCCCTATTTTCACACTAATTAGTATTTGCTTTACATCTTGGTGTGTATTTTTGTAAGCTGCTTCAAATACATCTTGCAAAGAGGACGGATATAAATAAATACATTTCTGTAATAGTGCTGTGTGAAGGATAGTTCTACAAAGCAGTAGGATAAAAATCTTATCAGAAAAAGGGACTTCTGTAGAATCTCTGTGGGTAGAAATTCCATTCTCACATAATTAAAAAGTCATAATAGGGATATGTTACAGCCCACCTGACCAGGAAACTGAAATAGAAATGTTAATTGAGATTGCGGAAGCTGCAAAATTAGGCCAGGTAGTAATAATGGAAGACTTTAATTACTCAATCATAGATTGGAAAAATGCCTCACTGGGACAGGGGTTGGAAGTGAGATTTTTAGATAAGAAAAATTACTGTTTCCCAGCAAAGGAAGAGTGAAGCAGAGAAATGTACCAGGCTAGGCTCTGACAATGAATGGCACCTGGTCTGAAAGATGATGCAAAATCACTGACAGTGACCACCACACAATTTAACTCTACAGCCTTGTAGGCAAATTTAAATCCACTACATGTCTACTGATTATTTGAAAGTATCCCACGGAAAAAATGAGAGAATTTTAAACTCAGTACAAACAAGAAAGAAACCAAGAGAATATGTTCAAAGTGACTTATCAACAATCCAAGAAAACATCCAAGAGGTTATAATAACCCTCTGTGGCTAGTTGACAGGGTCAAAAATGTAACTGCTGGAAAAGGGGAAGGGAGATTTTTTCATAAAGCAGGAAAAGAACCAAGGAAGTAAACATATAAACCCACAAAATACGGAAATTTAGGAATAACTTCAAAATTAGATAAATTTTAAAAAAAGTGATACATTTCATAGAGGTTTCCGAAAGGATTGGGAAGAGATTCTTTAAATCTATCAAAGGAAAGAAGACGGTTTGAGAAACGATGGACTCTCTTTAAAATAATGGCACCAAGATTGAACAAAGGGAGGAAGAGAGAGCAAGGCTGGAATAAAATCTGTCTTGATTTTCAGAGAGATCCCCTCTTTTAAAATAGCCCTTGAAACTCAGGTAAGATTGAAGACTGCTACAGATAGTGATCACGAAGCAGAATAATAAGCTAAAGTAGCAAAACAAACATAGATCACTTGGGAGTAAAATATTCAGAAAAGAAATCATGCAATTTTTAGCTATAATGTACACCTGTAGTGTTACTGTAGATGGCCTCTGGTCTAGACATATCAAGACCCACTTCTGTTCTGACACGCAAGGAACTACGATTAAACAGAGACTTGGTGAATACCTTTTTTTTTTTTTTAAAGAAACCCTACTAAAAGGAAAGAGAATATGACTTATGAATGGACATATGCCATTTTTGGCATTAGATATGTATATTAGCAATAGATATATTAAAAATGTTTAGCCAAAAATGTATTTTTAATTGAACTAAGATTGGGGGAAATGGGCTACAGGGAGGTTATTTTAGACAAAAGAAGTGGAAAAACACACTATGTCAGGGGTAGGCTCCAGGCCTAGTGGTTTAATTTAACATTTTTCTAAGTGGTTTGAGAAATGAAACAAACAGCAAAATCTCTAATAACTCTGATCATTAAAGAGACACACTAATAAAGAAAGATCCTACAAGTATTTTAAATAGTGTATGTGAATAGAGGAAAAATGGTAGGTGAGTAATACCTGTATGCATAAATAAGCCAAATTTTCCTAGCAAAGGAAGAGCTCCAACTTAAGAAATCTAAAGGGAAGAAGAAAGGGGGGGTAAACAGAAGGGGGAATGAACCACGAGAGACTATGGACTCTGGGAAATAAACTGAGGGCTTCGGGGGGGGGGGGGCAGGCCATGGGATAGGCTGATGATGGGTAGTAAGGAGGGCACGTATTGCATGGTGCACTGGGTGTTATACGCAAGTAATGAATCATGGAACTTTACATCAAAAACTAGAGATGTACTGTATAGTGACTATATAATATAATAAAAATATTATTATTAAAAAAATAAAAATTAAAAAAAATAAAATAAAAAGCAGTTGGGAAAAAAAAAAGAGATCTTCCAAACAAAATAACACTCTTCCTAACTTTGCACCCGATTTCTTTCCTTCAAATTCGCCTGTCTACTGAGGCAGTCCGCAAGGAGTGGAGCCTGCTTTCCCCAGGAGGATGTCTTGGGACTGCTGGAGTTGAAAGGATGACGCTGTTCGGGGCAGTGTGCTTCAAGACAAGCAGCACCAGGGGTAGCCGTGCAGAGCTAAGCATTTACAGATCACATTCACACCCAGGACTCCACTGCCTCCTGAAACCCAGCCTGCGGGCAGTGGGTCACTTCCTTTACAGATTAGGAAGCTGAAGGTAGTGAACACAGCGTGGGCTATCCGGCTTACCTCCAGGTCCATGCCCCTGCCAGACACCCTTCTCCCAAACGGGAGGATCAAGAGGCACTTTTGAAACTTGAAAAAAGGGAATGTGGACCAGATAAAACAGAATGCAGATCACGCAGCAGGTAGCAAACCTAGAAGAGTCACTCCCCAAGAAGTAGCCCTGAGGGGAAACGGGAGTAAAGGCAAAGGTGTTTGGCAAACTGGGAGAGGAGGGAACAGAGCAGGTTGGCCTCCAGGAGGCCCATCTTGCCCTGCTGGAAATGTTCCGTGAAACTGCTCTTGCTAAATTTGTCCCAAACTGAAGTTGGTTCTCTGGCCCCGAATGCCTCATTTCTTTCAGAGCCCATTCCAGCCCCTGAGCGCTAGGCTGCTCTGCTGCGCTGACTCCTGCCATCCAGCCCGCCGGTCTCCTCTCCGGTAACAGAGCTGCTCTAGCTGTTCTGATTCTAGAGAAGCCCCAGCCTCCCTCCAGACACCATGCAGCACTGGCCTGCGGGGCCCTGGCCTGCTGCTGCCTTAATCTAATCTGCGTGTCTTCTTGGCTGCCCCCAGATCCCCACCCCGGGCACTGTGTCTGGCCTTCGTGCTGCCTTGTTCTCTTGCGGTTAGTGAAGCAGCAGCCACGAAAGAACCACATTTCCACAGACTGTAGGAAACGTGGGACTTACAACCTTTCACTAACCTGAAGTAGAAGCTGCAAATCCGTCCAGAGTCTGTAATCTCCCTGCCCGTACCTCTTTAGGAGAAGTTTGATAAGTGAAGTGGTTTGCAGGCGGGCCCAGTTGTAGAGCACCGGTATGAAGCAGCAGGACTACGAAGGCTCAGTAGTTGACCTCATGCTGAAGTATGTATGGCATACACCGTTATTCCGGCTCTGCCTTTTCCTCCCATCTGCGAAGAAACTACTAAATAGGTTGGTTCTGAAATGGCTTTGTTCAGCTCCCTATACAAGAAACAACGGTTGTTCAAAAGGAGCTTTTAAGAAATAATAAAGGAAATAAATTAGCATTTTATACTGCCGAATTATGAGGAAGTAGCTGAGGGGGTTTTGGCATTAAACATGTATGAAACCCGAAAATAATCACACGTAGCTAGCTATACGTATGTGCAGCTGAAAGAAGAGCTGAAAGTAAAGGCTTTTTCTCCTGAGTTGAATAAGTAATTTAGTAAATGATAATAAATACTAGATACTGGTTTAGCGGAACATGGACCTACCTGCCTACATAAGAGGGACCTAATTTTAAGAGTATTGTGAAGGGACCACACTGTTGGGATCTAACCAGTCTCTGCGAGGACATGAACTCTGGAGGCAGGCAGCCTGGGTTCAAGTCCCAGTCTGACATTTACTAGCTCTGTGACCATGGAAAAGATATTAATGTCTCTGGCCTTTGTCTTCTCGTCTATATGAAGGGAATAACAGTTCCAACCTTATGGAGCTGATAAATAATTTTGAAAGCATGTAGAATAAATAAATGCAGAAACTTACTAACTCTTGAGGCGACTCGACCCTTTTATCTACCTTACATTCAGCGGAAATTTATCTCCTTATAAAAGTCCACAAATTGGCTGAGCTTGGCAAGATAAAATATTCACTTTCCACATGACAATCCTTTAAATATTAAAAGACACATGGAATTTCTTTCTTAAAACACTTCTCCTATGTCAATTATACTTCAATAATATGTACATACATACATACATACATACAAATACTTCACACTGACCTGATGTGTTTCTTCGAATTTATCATATGTGGTAAATTCAATGTGTTCGCTAACTCACAGCAGCCAAATCCAAACTCTTTCATTGTTTCTTCCTTGCTGCCTCCCACTATAGCACTAGAACACCAAATATTTACTTTCCTAGCCCCCCTTGCCTCTGGAAATAGACAAGTGGCAAGGTTCTGGCCAGGGAAACATCAAGAAAATTTACTTTGACACTTTACTCTTTGATAAGAGAGATATACTGATCTATGCTGTTCACTTCTCCCCTTCCTCCTGAATAACTCAGGCCTGATGCCTGAAGCCATGATGATCCTCTTCAACCCCAAAGCTCCAGTCCTGAGGATGCTGAAGATGGAAGAGCAGACATACAAAAGAGCCTTGGCCTTGATGGCAGGGTTATGCTGCTGCATATGTGCTGGTAATTGTCCGTCTCTCAATTTCTTGATATGCGAGAAAAATAATCTTTTTGTTTAAGCCAACATTAGTCCAAAAACATCCTGATTAATACATCTTATAATTTAGTTTGGCAGAGTTCTTATCCACCTACTCCTTTGGATGTAGGTTGCTTTTTTTTTTTTTTTTTTTTTTTTTTATTTTAGAGAGAAGGAGGTGGGGAGGGGCAAAGGGAGGGAGGGAGGGAGGGAGGAGAGAGAGATTGATTGAGAGAATCCCAAGCAGGGCTTGATTTCACAACCTGGAGATCGTGACCTGAGCTGAAATCAAGAGTCAGATGCTTAACAGACTGAGCCACCCAGGTGCCCCAAGGATGTGGGATACTTTGATATCATAATTTTTAAGGGATGGTTCCAATCTTCTATTCATCTGCCATTTTGATAATTTCCTAAAACTCAGAGTTGGGTCTAAGATCCCATATTTAAATTTTGTAAAGTTCTTAGACATAAAAGTTACCCGCAACTGGAAATATAAAAAATATGAGGAAAATAATAAGACCTTAAATCTTACATAAAAACATACTAGTGACGGATTAATGATCTAAATTTTTTTAATTAGGAAAGGACAAGAAAAAAAATATAGAAGGATACTGAGAAGACTTTCATACAAATGAGGAAAATTCCAGAAGCCCAAAGGAAAAATGAACATATTTGACCACATAAAAATTAAGTTTCCCTATGCAAAAAGGTAAAATATAAGCAGCAGAGGAGAAAACAATATATGAAATGCAGATAGCAGACCAAGGATTGCTGTTAACACATTTTAAAATTCCTACAAGTCAATAAGAAAATAATTTACTAAAAATGATCATCCAACTCACACGAAAGAAACATACATGTGCAGTGAAAACATAGGCATAGATTTGAATAGGCACTTAACCTAAGAAGACACACAGATGGCAAATAAGCACGTGAAACGATGCTTGGGATCATTAGTCATCAGGAAAGATTATACAAGAATGAAATAATACTTCATACCTATTAAAATGTCTAGAATTAAAAAAACTGATCATATCAAGTGCTGGCAATGATGTGGAGCTCCTGGAATTCTCATATACTGCTGGTGGAATGTAAAATGATACAACCATTTTGGGGTTTGTGGTTTTTTTAAGATTTTTTGTATTTATTTGAGAGAAAGAGAGAGTGAATGAGAGAGAGAGGGAGAGAGTATCTGAAGCAGGCTCTGCACTGAGCACAGCCCGATGAGGGGCTTGCTCCCACAACTGTGAGATCATGACCTGAGCCAAAACGAAGAACTGGACACAACCAACTGAGCCACCCAGGCACCCAGATATAAACACTTTGGATGAGAGTTTGGCAGTGCCTTAAAAAGTTAAACATGTACTGACTTCATGACCCATCATTTTACCTCTAGGTAATTTACTTAAGAGAAATGAAAACACATGTCCACACAAAGACTTATACGTGAACATTCATTGCAGCTTTACTTGTAATCTCCCCAAACTGGAAAATATCCTTCAAAAGGTGAATGGACAAATGTGGTATATCCATACGATGGAATACTACTCAGCATTAAAAAGGAATTAACTATTAATACATGCAACAACAGGATAATCTCAAAATAGTCTGAAAAAGCCAGACTGCCCCCCACTGCAAAAAAATATATAGGTAGTATATTTTTATACTTATGTAAAATTCTCGAAAATACAAACTAATCTGCAGTCACAGGAGGCAGAGCACTTTTTGCCTGTGGTTGGAGTTGGAGGAAGGGAAGGGAGAAGAGATTACAAAACGGTTCAAAGAAACTTTGGGGAGTGATGAATATGTTCATTATCTTACGTGTGATGATGGTTTCCTAGGTGTATGCACACATGTCAGAACTCATCAAATTGTACACCTTAAGTACGTGCAGTTTACTATGTCAATTATACCTCAATAAAGCTGAAAAAAGTAAAAAGTAAAAAGCAAGATGACACCTAATTGTAATGCATGATCCTAAATTGGATCCCACACCAGAAAACCAAATGGGTATAAAGGACCTTATTAGAACTAGCAAAAACTATAAACTAGATCATGGTAGTAAGATTTAGATAAAAGTATTGTGTCAATGTTAAATTTTCTTAACTTGGCAATCGTACAGCTATCGGAGAGAATATACATGTCCTTAGGAAAGACACACTGGAGAATTTAGGAAGGAAAGGATGTGATGATTGAAACTTATTTTCAAATAGTTCAGAAAAATAATAGCATAATAATAGTATGTGTGCATGATATATATGGAAAGAGAAACTTTGGCAAAGTATTTGGGTTTGATGGACCTGTAGGAGCTGTTTGTACTATCCTTATACTTTTTCTATATGTTTGAAATTATTTCAAAATAAAAAGGTGAAAAATGATATGTTAGCATAAATATTTATGAAAAGGCTATTGTAAAAGCCTTTTTTTATGGGCAAAAGTTGGTATGACCTAAGTGGGCATCTTTAAGGGAATCTTATTTTTTTTTAATATTTTTTATTATATTATGTTAGTCACCATACAGTACATCCCTGGTTTTTGATGTAAAGTTCGATGATTCATTAGTTGCGTATAACACCCAGTGCACCATGCAATATGTGCTAAGGGAAGTCTTAAATAAATTATGTACATCCATATTAAGAAATGCCTTGCAGCCTTTGAAAAGCATACAGTGTATCTCATTCTTTCCTGACATGAAAAGCTCTTCAAGACAGTTCAGTGAAAAAGGCAAGCTATGTAATAACATGGTAAGTATGATCCATATATGTGAAAAAGCAAAGAAAAAAGTATTCTAAATGACTGTGTATAATAAATTTCTAGAAAATTATTTGAAAGGATATAAATGGAAATCTTAATGGTGGTTTTTTCTAAGAAAAGGATGTTATATTGAAGGTGGAGCTAAGGGATTTGGCAAAGCATAACTTTTATATATTATTGTAGTTTGAATTATTTTTCAATTAGCGTGTGTATGTGTATACGTATACACACACTTAGAAAAATGGGTTTTTCCTTCTCTTTGTCATATGTGGACACTGCACTAGCAACCCTAAGTGATGCAGGTTGCTCAAAATTTGTTAGGGACTAAAGAGTAAGGTCCATTTTGAGCTTCATTCTCTGATGCTTTTTGATAGGATTCTGCTCCTATTTCTAATTCATCCTTATATTGGATCCTCTTACTATTGTTGTATGTGTCTCCCAGGATATAAGTCCATCAAAGATTCTAGGAGAAGCCTCATGAACACTTTTTGCTACTTGTTCCAATTTTCCTTATTGCATCTGTGAAGAATGTTTGGGAGCATCTCAGTGTAGACCCTGTAGGTTCTATCTCAGTCTAGAAGACTATGCTCCTGAGAGAAAGAAATGTCACGGTCAAATTCAAATGAAAATGTATCATCTTTCAGGAAATATGTGGAAGCAACTACACGCATTTTATAGTCAAAGACTGCCTTTTTTATGTTAGATTTTTAAACTCTAACCTCATAAGTGTGCACAGAAATGTGTCTCTTTTATTCATCATCTCTTCATGTTTCCTAAGATGAATTCACATCATAACAATGTTGATTTAGTTACAGATAAGAAGCATTCAAATGTGTCTCCATTATTCTTCTAGGAACCGTTGGAATGAGACACAGGCATTCAAGACAGTGGAGGGTACTGGAAACTGTAGGAATGTCTTTTCTTGTAGGCAGACAGCAGAGCTGGCTACTAATTCTACTTCAAAAACTGCTGGTTTCCAAATTTCCCAATTGCCCGATGCAAATGGATATATTTCCCTCCCCATTGCCTATTTCACTCTCTATATTTTGGAGAACACATAATAATATCAGTCTTCACCTTACATAAGTGTGTGGCAGTCAAATTATAGTAAATCTGATAAATAACTCAAGAATATTTGGAGTATCTACAACATTC
Source organism: Ursus arctos (assembly GCF_023065955.2). Classification (NCBI taxonomy): domain Eukaryota; kingdom Metazoa; phylum Chordata; class Mammalia; order Carnivora; family Ursidae; genus Ursus; species Ursus arctos. Next base: position 24,846,625 of record NW_026622875.1, on the reverse strand, counting down.
AGTTACCACCAGTAAGAGAAGCAGGAGGAAGAAAGTAGACAAAGGGAATTAAAATGACTTTCTCTTTTTGACTTTACGAAGTTAGTAAGACCGATTGCAAGAACTAGAGAAATCATATAATCAAGTGCTCTAAGGGATACACAGTTCTACCTCTTTCTCCTTCCTCCCCCCTCTCTCCCTCTCCCTTTTCCTCTCCCTCCCTCCTTCCTCTCTGCCTTCCCCTACCTCAGAAAGTAATCTCATCCTTTCGTCACATATTATTGAAATCCCAGTTCTTTAAAAAACTCTCATTTTTGCCCAGACTGAGAGCATGTCATTTGGAAGTGATGTGCAAGGCAAGAGATAACCAGGTAGAACTCAGCGATTCGCCACAGAAAATGGTTCCATGTTTGGCCGTAATGCTATCAGAGTCTGTCCCTCAATAGCTCTTTACTGCTCCGAGCTCAGAATCTGCTGATTCAAGACTTTGCTGGCATGGGGAGGTGTGAGGGTGGGAGAGAAAGGGAAGCCTAGCAGTGCAGGAGGAGTTAGGAAGAAATATTAATAGTCCTTCCAGAACACATAAGAAGTCAGAGGATTTTTTTAAATAGAAATAGTGCCCCCTCCCCTTCTCTTCCTCCCTCCTTCTACCTCATTTCGTGTCTTCATTTCATGCTATGGTTGTGTTGATTGGGAGGGAAGAATCTTCTCAGCTAGCTGCTTAGTACCAAGCAGATGCACTTCAGTTGAAAATGGTTAGCGGTTAGGGGTTAGCCAAATACAGGCAGCAGACATGAAAAAGGTAAGTACGGATGTTTGGGTGGTGCGGTAATGGGAATTCAAAAAATGAAAGACTTCAAATCACCCAAAAGCACATTGGTACATACATATATTTCCATTTGTGTAGGTTCCAGAGAGAATCAGCACACACCCCAAATGGGCTGACAGAATAGAAACATCAGGGAATAAGTTATGTTGCCATTTCTTTAATAAGTTTTCCTTCAGTTTTAGTACTTCTGTGCACATTTGGAGGGAGATAACAAACTTTCATTGCGTTTAAATCAAAAAGATTTTTAAATGATTGTATTTCCATATATCTAGGATTCTCTTGTTTTAATGGTACCTCCTAAACTTTCCTTTTATTTGAATCTAAAAGTATTTTAAATTTATAGAATAAATAAGTTGTCGTTTTTTCAAATATGCTTTGTTCTAGTAACTTTCCTTTGTGTTTGAATCATGGACTTTTAGAGTCCTGGACACATGTAAGTCCTCATTTGTCAATAATGCTCTTGAAAGTATAGAGCCAGGTACTAAATTCACAAATTTATTTATGTTTTATATGTTTTAAACTATCCCATCTCACACTGGGAAGCAAGATTCCTCAGATGCTTTTCTGTGATGATGTCTCCAATCAAAAGAAGACATTAATTGAGGAAACTGATAAGGAGCTCTGTGGATCAGAGTGAACGTAAAGGCATACACCATTGATGTTTACATTTTTATCCAGTACTGCGGAAATCAGTGGATCTTAGCTATTTAGTTATACAAATAATTTATCTAATATGTTGGGGGAGTGAGAAAGAAAAGGGGAGAGAGTCCGGTCTGTTGTTTCCCCGCATCTAACAGATCAGGCTGATCTGAATGCTAACTGGCTTTTCCATCTTATCTGTAACCCTATCCAACCTTGCCAACACTTAGATGATTCGAGTACTTTCTTTTTTCTTATAGCCTCACACCTAATGCCAAACTTCATCTACGATGAAGCTCCCTCACCACATGTATATGTATTCAATGTCTAATGATAAATTATATGGATATAGGTACCAGAATCATGTCTGTGAGTGAGAAAAACTTAGAGCAATTTTATTTATCATCTTTACACTTAACTCCTGAAAATACTCATGTTTTTTTGAGGTGTGATCTTCATTATCTATTACTGCCAGGAAGAAACGATCATTGAAAATGAGGTGCTTAAATATATATTTACACATGAATGGCATAGAATTTGTATTTCTTACTTGGGTTACTGCTCCAGGTAATTTTCACAAAATATGGATGATCTTATGGAAACTACCAAATTTAAAAAGAACACCAGAAATAAGAGCCTAGTATATGAGTGTGACTTTTCTCTCTACAATTAAGAAATTTTCAAAATTATTGAATCCTAATAATTTTGGTACCATATCATTTATTCAACAATTTTAATGATATAAAAAGGCCTATAGTATCTTATATACCTCCTTGCTTTTCTAAAGTAAAGAGTAGTGTGAATATAACAACTTCTAGAACACTCAGGATCACTATTAGTATCATTAATTATTGCCGTATTTATTTCCTAAAAAACTAAAAAGTAAAGAAAAGATGGGTACGTTCAAAATTTCTCATGTATTCAGGCCAGAACAAAGATAATAGTTTGAAGATAAACTCATAGAGCAAGTCACACAAGCCACATTTTGAAGACATAATGGGGGCAGGAACTAGAAATCTTTAGCCAGGTTAAGTCTAGTTGTGTTCAAGCCACGATTATCTCAGAGCAGTGGACAACTCTTTCCCTACCTCATTTATAACAATAACCACCTATACCTGTGCTAAGGCCACATTTTTCATAAATGGCTGAGAAATCAGATAATCAGCCGCATATGCTAAGAAGTCCTAAATGACTTGAACCCTCTACCAAGAGTCTTCAATGGTGTCAAAATCTTGAACTCATCAAAAGACTTTCATCACCACTGTCAGCATCACCATCATAATGGGTGACATTTCTTCCAGATACTTATATTATTTCATTCAATCCTTACAACATTAGCAGGAGATCAGTAGTGGTGTTTTGCAGATGAAGGAACTGGCTTTTAGAAGGGTATTGTAACATTTACCAGGTCATATGACTGGGAAATTATGGAGGTGGGAAAGCCCTTGTTCATTATCATTCAGTTACACTACTCCCAGTCCTGTGGACCTCTAGACAGAGGGTTTTGCCCTCATGAGGGCTAATATTCTCTGAGGCAGACCCCTGACACCAGCACTCATGTACATTTCCACATTCAACTCCAAGACCCTTCAAATCCCTAACATTCCACTTTCATATCCACCTTCTGTTCAAATCAGCTCTTCTGCATCTCTTTGCACCTGTGCACCCACCAACATGGGCACATTTCTTTCCACTGCTCCATCCCTCAGTTACTAAATTGTGCCATCTTTGACAACAGCCTTGTCACCTTTCCTATTTCCCCATTCCACCAAACCTCTCTCTATCTCCTCCCTTCTATGGCCTTCTCAGACCTCAACTCACTTGACTCAAAATCAACTCATCTGACTTCACCAACTTTATGAGCCAATTTCTAGCAACACTCAGCCCTCACTCTTGGGTCAGTTATTTTAACATGGCCACCAGCCACCTCAGATTCACAGATTCCCTTCCCATGTGAAACCGTGGTTCTCTCCTCCTGCTCTTCATGATGCTGCTAGATACAAACAGAATCCACTTGGATCTGCATAAGAGAAAATGGACTCAAATAACACTAGCCATTTTCTCCTAATGTGTGATGCTTGGTAAACAAATTATTAATCTGTCTTCCCCTACTTTGTAAAATTAACATTCTAAGCCCCTTTTGCTTTCCTGAGCCCACATTTCAGGACTCTACCACAGGAGTATAAAGGACCCCAAATCCAACTTTGAGGATATCCAAGTTGCACCAATTCACCCATTGCTTTCATCCCTCAACATCTGTAGTTGTCTACAGTCATTCTCTTATCTCTCCTTGATCTCTCAGAGAAAGAGAAGTTCTTTTTACTATCATTTGAACTGTGAAATCTGTGCTCCACAGCCCAAATATTCCCTCCCTCTCAGGAAACTTCTTCCCAATTATCTTCACTTATTATTTCCAGTCCGTCTTTGCAGACTCCTTTCCTTTAAAGACATTCATGTCTCCTCCATGTTGGAGAACTCCACTTTATCTGGCTCTATTCACTTCTAAAGACCTCCCTCCTTCTCTCTGTTCTTTCACTGGCACAGTTTTGGGAATGAATGATTCTCTACGATTTGATTCCTATTCCCACTAATCTCCAGAAATGGAATATTTCTCTTCTAATGACTCCAATAAGAGCCCTTTCTAAAATTCAGTGGCCTTTCCTCTGTCATCATTTTCCTTGATCTTTCTGAAATAGCATATTGTTTTCCACCTCATTTTTCTTACGCTCCCCTCCTCTAGCTTTCCATTATTTGCATTTTTAGTTTGTTCTCCATTTCTTTAGATGGTCCTTTATTTCCTTCACTGTCCTTCTTCTTCTTCATACTTATACTCACTAATCTCTCTGTATACCTATCTTTAGTGACTACAGACAGTCTTTTTTTTTGGTAATTAACCATTACTGTTTCAGGTCTTCTGATAAAATAAATCTTCCTGCTTTGGCAGTGCACCTGACACTACTCTCATTTCTTCCACCGTCTGTGGGACATCTCCTTAGATGTTCTCTACCAACTTAAATCTATACACCAAAGTACTGTTTCTCACAATAGTACAAGCATATATACACCCATATCATATAGTCACCATTACTCATTGCCACTTCCTGTTGCCATCAAGTATCATTGACTCTACCTTTAAAAACTGTCTCTCACATCAGTCCCTCCTTCCTACTCCCAACATGTTACAAGATTTTGTAACATTGTCTTAATGGTATTCCCTTGTCTCTGTCCTCTCTGATTTATGCTCTATTCCTGCCCAGCTCAATCAAATAAAGCAGTTTATGTTTATTGCTGAATTAATTCATTTTATTTTAGAAATTTAAAAAATAAAGATACAAAACCCAGTAAATACCTTTTATAAGCTTGTCATCAGATATAACCTCTATTAATATTTTGATTAATATTCTTTCAATGTTTTTAATACATACCTTTTTAATTTTTTGCAAAATGGTATTATATGCTGTGTTTAAAACTTAAACATGTATTATGAATATTTTCAATGCCAACAAGAACCTTTCTTCATTATCACATAATTTTAATGGCAAAAACCATTTCCTCGTGTGAATGGGATATATTTATCTAATTATTCCTCTTCTGCTGAACATTCAATTTGTTTTCAAGAGCTTAAATTTTATAAACAATACTGTGATAATCATCCTTAAAGTTAAGTCTTTATATGCACCTTTACACTTTTACTTAAGTACAATTGCTAAATCAAAGGTTATCAATATTTTTAAGGCTTTTGACATAAACAGCAAAATTACCTTTCAGAAAGGTCATAACAATTTAGAATTCCACTAGCACTTTATGAAAAATGCCTACTTTCTTGTATCTTATGCGCATTGGGAACCACTTTTAAAAATCTGTGCCAACCTGGTTAGTGAAATGGTAAATCGAAGTTGAATCTCTTTTCATGTTTGTTAGCCATTTACAGTCAAACCTACTGGAAAAAAAAGAGAGAGAGAAAGAGAGAGGGTCTCTGTGTACTTATTGCATTTCCCATGCAAAGAGAAAAGGAGAATAGAAAGCTTGGAAGCTAAGTTAGAGCTACAGTCTTTGTGGCAGAGAGTATCAGGACCCTCTAATCCCCCCTCATCTCTTAACTCAGAGAATATTTAAATCCCTTCCATTAGATTTCTGTCCCTCTCCCTCTCTATCCCTGTCTCTCTCCCCTTCTAACTCAACAAAATAACAATATCTAATGTTTTGAGGTGAAATTGGAGAGACAGCACGTGTGTACTATTTCTTCATTCCTTCTATTAGCTTCAAAGCACCCTTTAAAACGTGCCATTTCAATAAGAGTTATACAGCTGTCAGCTCACCGTCTCCTTGAGCTTTTGCAGAAGAGTGAGCTCTCCAGCAGTATGCTCATTATAGAACTCCACTCCAACTAAACAACTTGGATACACTATGAAGTTCACTGAGTGGGGGTTGGTTAGTATGGAAATGTCTTTGCCTTTGATCCTGACAAAACATGTTTGTTGGAAATTTGGGATCTGTCAGAAAGGGAGGTAGATTTAAATGAAGGTGAGGTGAGGTATAAAGATACGTCTTAGAGAAGACAGGGAAGAATGAGCAGTGTGGAGACATGAGGGAGGCCTGAAAACACTGGAAAGAAAGAATCATCAACATTATCACCCAAACCATCACCTCACCCTTAACATAGTATACCACACTATATTTAACCAACTTTGGCTGGGGTTTCTTATAAAGTTGAAGGCTTAATTCTACCTTCTCCCTCCGTGTTAGATTAGGGGAAGGTTTTTAATCCTCTCTTCCAGGGGTTGCCAAAAATGATCTGGAATTTGAAATCCGACAGCATATTGCCAGAGCTGTGGAAGGAGAACTGAAATACTTTTTGTTTCTCTGAAGTCTGGGATACTGACTGACTCCTTTCATTTGCAATTCTACTTAAACTAAAAGGGAAAATTAGATATCTAAATTCTCTAAAATGTCTAGGTATGCTTCCGTTTGGTAATCCTGGGCTATTCAATTCTAGAACCTCGAGCCCAGAAGAAAAGTCACAGGACCCTGTCTTCTCATTCTACACATAAGGTAATGTAAGTCCCAAGACATAAGGATGCCTTCAAGCTCCCCTGCAAACCATGTGAAAGAGTAAGGACTAGAATCCCAATTCCTAAATCTGTGTCCAGTGTTCTTCAGAACACAATCAGTTTCCTGGTATAACATTCCAGGGAAGCTTCTTTCCTTTATGGGTGTTAGGCTGGAAAGAGAGGCAGAAATAAACTCCAATGAGTCAGGGGAAGAATCCCTTGTAAGAGGCTTTGGCTTTCTGCATTCTCCCCTCCCCAGATTGTCCCCAAGCTCATTCCTTTCATCGTTCCCTTCAGAGGACTTGACCTGAATCTGTTCGGTTTGTAAATTCAAAATCTGGAGTTGGAGTGACTTTTTCCATTAAAGAATATTATTTGATTATCTTCATAACTTTACTTGTAATGCCTAAATTTTCTCTAGCAATTTTTAGCTCATGTGATTAATCTTCAATGATAATTTGACAGTTTAACTGACATAGTTCTAAAGAAGCTGTAATTAATATTAATGCACAGCGCATTTTTTTCCTAATTTCACACTTACATTTATCTCATTATATATGTTGGATTAAAGACATTAATGTTTCATTTGAGCAAAACATATTTTAAGTCTCACATGGCTAGAACAAAGTAGGGAATTTTTACAACATAAAATTGCATTATTTTCAAAATTTCTGAACATAGAATTTATGTAGACCCTCATCTTCTGAGAACATTAATTACATTCAATGCCAAAAAAAAAAAAAAAAAAAATCAGAAACTCGAAACCTAAAAAAAATTCAATTCAGTCCTGAGACTAAGAACCATGTCTATGGTTTCAGTTCCATTCTCTCTCCTCCCTGTCACACACTTTTGATTCTTTACTCTGATTATACAGCAGCTGCCCTAAAAATTATCGTATATTGAAATGCATGTCACTGAGGGTGTGAGCTGAGGGGTATGGGGTCAGCAACAAGAGCAAGAGTGAAATAAGTCAAGCAGAGAAAGACAATTATCATATGGTTTCACTCATTTATGGAACATAAGAAATAGCAGGAAGATCGGTAGGAGAAGGAAAGGAAGAATGAAGGGGGGATAAACAGAAGGGGGAATGAACCATGAGAGACTATGGACTCTGGGAAACAAACTGAGGGCTTCAGAGGGGAGGGGGGTGGGGGACTGGGATAGGCCGGTGATGGGTATTAAGGAGGGCACGTATTGCATGATGCCCTGGATGTTATACGCAAGTAATGAATCATGGAACATTACATCAAAAACTAAGGATATACTGTATGGTGACTAATATAACATAATAAAAATTATTATTAAAATTTTAAAAAAAGAAGAGCAAGAGAGTTGTGAAACAAACTCTGAAGAGAAGAACCAATAAATGTTATCAATAACTAAGGTCCAAGGGCAAGTTATCACAGAGGGCTGATGTCACCATTAAAATGTCATCCTAAGATTCCAGGAAGCATGAGAACCCCTAGGGCGAATGTCACCTTCCTATTTTTTCCTCCAATCCCTCTTGCTCCCACTGCAGGAGGAGCCCTCCTACTCCCTGCCACTCCCGCCTTTGCAACTATATTCTTCTGTACATATTTTGGGAATTGTGGCTTTATTTTCAAAATAATCTTGTGGGCCCTGCATCTTTCAGGAAATCGCTCACAGTTTCTAATGTGATCTTACTTTTTCCAGCATGGTTATTAGAAGATACTTTACTAATACATTATTTCAATACAAAAATGTGCTCTCAAACAAGAATTACCAAACATCTGGTGAAACCCAAGACCATGAGAGGAAGTAACCTCAACAAACAGAAGAAATGTTACCTAAGAAAGCATAATTAATAGAATTTAGTGGAGCAAGATAGATTAACTTCAATTAATTTCCTCAAAAATATGTGAAAAAACATAGTGCTTGTATATGTCTATATGTATACAAACATTTGTGTACGCTTGTGAAATAATCAATTAAAGGTCATAGACATTAAAAATGAGATTGTGGAAGAAATTCAAAAGAAGAGAAAATGTACTTGGCAGAAAATGATTAATGAGCTGGAAGCTTAAGTGGAGGGATCCTACCAGATGCAACAGAAATGAATAAAGATGTAAGAGTATGAAAATAAAAAGAAGACACAAGGCCAAAAGATCCAAAAGTTTCATCATCTGACTAAAAAGGAATTCAGGAAAAGAAAATAAAGAGAATGTAGGGGAGTAAATATATGAATGTATAGATAAAATTTCCAAAAATTGAAAAAAATAACGTAAGCCCACCTGATTGAAAGGGCTTAGTAAATGTAAAGTAGGATGAAGATTACACACACACACACACACACATACACACACGCCTATTCATATCATGGAAAAATTTCAGAATGCCACAGTGAAGGGGAGATCCTAAAAGCTTTCATAGAAAAATAAAATACATTATATACAAAGCAACAAGAATAAAAGAGCCAGCAGAGCACACTAGTTGAGAGCTGGAGTGCAGAGATTTGAATCTTGCTTCTACCATTTGCAAACTGGGTGACTCCAGATAAGCTATTTAACCTCTTGGTTCTTTATTTTCCTTACTTGTAAAATTGGATAATAATAATACCTCCCTCACAAGGTGGTTAAAGGAATAAATGAGTTAATATTTGGAAAGCACATAGAACAACATCTGACACATAGTATATTTTATATAATTGTTTGTTAAATAAAATTGAAATCAGACTTCTTATCAGTAATACTGCATGGAGGAAAACAATAAATCAGTATCTTCAAAGTTCCGAAGAAAAATATTTTTGAATATGGATACTATACCCATCCAAACTATCATTCAACTGTGAGGGCAAAATAAATACATCTTCAGAAAGTTAAATTTACCATCCGCAGACTCTTTCTGATGGAAAGTTCTCCAGCAGGAATGATGTCCTCTAATAGTTTAGGAGTTGGAACACAGCTCATATTTCAATGTCTCCATCATACAGATAAGAAAGCCAAGACTCAAGGAGGTCAAATAATTTTATAATCATCATGTAGTTATCCAAGATAAGAGTCAGGGTTAAATCCAAACATCCTGACTACAGCCCAGTAAGTTTTTCTTACCTTTCTGCAATAGGAATTCATAGGTAAGTAGGTCTGGTCAGGTTTTACATTTGTTCCATGACAACAAGACCCTAATGCTATAAGACTGTAAACATATAAAAAGAACTCCACATGGGTTTGAATTTTTCTTAAAAGTTGTGATTTAGTGGACATTTAGTCAAGAAAATATTCATTGTCGGCCTCAATGACATCAACATCTCCATTTTCCTATATACGTGGGAGTGTATAAATACAGGACTTGCACTAAGCAGTTAAAGTAGTCATTGAGTGATATGGCTTAAATTACCCACGTTGCTCCCCCAAACTTTGATAATTAGTCTTAGAGAAACTTGACTAGTTTTATAGCAACTAGTTGTTGCTATTATTGCTTGTTTGTTTTTACTATTTACACAAAGGCTTATTTACTACTTGAATAACTATAGGCAGTTTACTTAAAATAGCTAGCCTCAGTTTTCTCATCTGCAATTTGGGGATGTCAATACCAACTTTGCAGGACTCCTGTGTGGATTTAATGATTGAATGTAATTCAATAAAGTGAAGAAAGGAGTGCTTGCACCAGGACGTGAATCAGCCAAACATCCACTCCTTCTTCATTCTCCGCCCCCGTGCACAGAACAACTCCTTCCCCAAGAAAGGGATTTCTTACTTCTCCTTCCCTATTTTTTTCTGCCTCCTTCCTCTTTACTTTTTTGCTGCTGAAGCGTGGAATTTTATTTATAGACATTGATGAAAATATTTTATTTAGAGATATTTAAGATCCCTAACCCTTTCTCTTAACTCAGAGTTTTCAAAATACCTAGATAGCCTTTCAAGATAGAAAGAAGCAAATATGAGATATGAGCTAAGAATCACATATACAGACATAAGAAGTAAATTAAGACAGTAGGTCTGTTTTGAGTTTCAGATAAATTAATAACTGTATTAGTAACTGTATATTTTGAGTTCCAGATAAATGTGAAAGTTCTTAGTAACTGTAATATGTTCTGATGCTTTCATATTATAAATTGTTTCAAGACTATTCAGAATAAAGAATCTCTACCCCCAACACAGATATGAGACTGCTATTCAATATTCAAATGAGAAATTCATGTGGGACACCCTGGATTGCAGCACTCACACAGGGCAGTCACTGGGAAGTACCTGCCTAAGGGAGTGCTTCTCTCGGGTGGCACAAATGCACATTCTATTAATGAACACTTTTTGCTTTAGAGCCAACAAGAAATCCTAGCTTGGAATTTTGTTATAGAAGAGAATGTCTACTGGGTGTTTCTTCTGTGCCTGCATGAATATTTTAAGGAAAACCTTTCTAAAAATTCTACCTACACATTGTATAAGGATTTACTACTCTTAAAGCAAGCTCCCTTGGGCATCTAGAAACGTAGTTCATGTACAAAAATCACTTAGCTTGTCCTACTGTCTTTATTTACAAGAATCATCTGAAACAGAATCAGTTACATCTTGCAGAGCGCATGTAAACCTGGGATACAAGTTCCTCCAAATTTGAGGATTTAGAAAATGAGAGGGGGAAAGACGGGTTTTGTCCAATGCGGGATACGTATTGTCACTATGTTTAGGAGCACAGAGCTTGCCTCTGTTCTTTCCTTTCTGCCCTGAACTAGCTGGTCCTTTACTGTCCCCATTAAAATTCAGGAGACATGAGAAAAAGAGGCTAACAGTGGCTGCCTAAGACACCATAATGTCCGTCTTGACACCATTTCCTTACTTTTGAAAGTGACATCAAGGCGCTTTCCCCTCTCCCTGCTTGAAAATCATTTCCAAATACCAAGGAGAAAAAACAAATAAGCAAACAAAGTTCATGTTCATTGACTGAGGTACAATATATAGAGAGTGGGAAAGCAGATGGGTAAGTAAAATAAATTACTGAGAGGAGCAGAAAGGTAAATGTAATTATTTGCAGAGAGTAACTAGTGAGAAGGAATTCAATTCAACCACACAACCCCAGAAAGACTCAGTTAAGCAACATGTACTTCAGAAGACAGGGTGGAAGGGAACTGAAAACAGAGGAATTGTTTAGTCCATATAAGAAGCAATTTGACTCTCCAAGTTCCTATCACTTCACGGCAGAGTCAAGTGATCAATCCACTACCCCCAGGGTACTGGAAGTATATTCTCTGGAAAAATTAAACAAGAGAACTCTACATTTGAATCAGAACAGAGGAAGTAGAAAGTGAGATGCCAAACTGAAAATGGGAAAGGAAGATTACTTGAAAACCACTGAAGAGAGAAACCCTCCCTGACATTTTTCCCACCGAAATTCCAGAATGCTATCAGTCAGGCTCATACATGGAGGCGAAAAACTGAAAGATTCTTCTCTGTAGAAAGTAAACTGCCCCAAAGGCAAGGCCTCACCCACATACACAGAATTTCCAATAAACTTTTTAGAAACTCACTCTTAAATATAAATGGATAACAGCATTTTACCATGAAAACATGGACCAAAAACAAAGAAACAAAGGGGAATTTGAAGGAAATAGAGACAATGCTAGGAACAGAAGACATGTCATTAATGAAGGGCCATAATTACTGTCCTTCAAAAAAAAATATTATATCCATGAGATAAAAGTAGCATATTTTAGAAAATTGTCAGAAAAGAATTCTTAGAAATTACATATATGATTAGCCAAAATCTAAAAGTTAATAAAATGGTCAAAAGTAGAACAAAAAAGAAGAGGGGAAAATGGATGTGAAAAGAAAATTAGAAAATCAGTCCTGGAGGTCCAACATACAACTAGGAAGAATTTCAGGAGGAGAGAACAGATAAGATTTTGAAGAGGAAATTATTTTTTTTAAATACCAGAAAGTATCTAAGAAGTAAAGGACATGAGATTTTAGATTGAATGAACCTGCCCAGTATTTATCCAGTGAATAAAATAAGACCCTGCCAAGGTACATTATCATAAAATTTAAGAGTATAGAGAAGACCCAAAGAATTTTCAAAAAAGCAGTTTACCTACAAAGAATCAAGCAAAAGAAGCCATGAACCTTTTCAACAACAACTGAATGAATATGGTTTTCAACATAGAATTCTCGGTATCAAACAAAAGTGAAGATAGAATAAGTCAATTTACACACATGCAAGGTATCAAATTTTTATCTTTCACGAACCTTTTCTCTGGTAGATGTATTCTAACAAAATGAAGAAAAGATACGGAAAGGTAT